>NC_087215.1:61800816-61828316 GCF_015104395.2 Macrobrachium nipponense | reverse complement strand
AAGCACCTTGTTAGTGAGTGACTTGCTTCTTCGAGAGGCTGGCTTTAATGAATTTCATAGTACACAGAAATGGGAAAAATTGTCGGGCATATTGGATAGAAGAAATTATCTGTTATTTCTTTGCAGGTTACAATAGTCGTGGCAGTGATAATGTTTATAATTGAAATTATGTCGAGTTTTGCAGATTTAGTGGAATCTAAAAATCGGCGATTTCCTGTACTTTTAATGACTGTTGTGACTTTTTATGTTTTTAAGATTACCTTCAAAACGGCTGTTTTCAACATCGTTTGCGAACTACACTTTTAACCTACATTTCTCATAGCGAGAAATGAGACCTTGAAATAGATAACCTTCCTAGTCTAACACCAAGGAAGCCACTTTTTCCCCTTCTCTCTCTATACAGATGCATAATTGATGTCGCACCTTTTCTTTATGGTGCTGTCACACGAGCTGCTTCAATTTGTGCGTTAATTATTGGCTGCTTTTGTGGAAATTAGGTCTTTCAACCCCGAAAGGTCCCGGAAGACTTGCTGGTGTGACAAACCCTTTTGAGGTCTAAAATGTTCTCTTTCTTGTTGCCGTTCTTGTCCTCTGTATTGACTGTTGATATCATTTTATATCATTAAAGTACTATTAGTTTTTCTACGTAAAATGTCTTGTATTTTAATGTGTTGATGACCTTGTGACGTAATTTGATAACTTAATTATGGTAATCCATAACATAATGTACTACACTTTTATGGTAGAGGCAAAAGTTTCAAGCATTCTCTCTCTCTCTCTCTCTCTCTCTCTCTCTCTCTCTCTCTCTCTCTCTCTCTCTCTCTCTCTAACTACTGTTGTTAGGGTGTGGCTACTTTAAAAATTTAAAGGTAACGATTCTTAGATAATATTGATCTGCATCAGGCATTCATTTTACATCTGATATGGGAGCACTCGTATCTCAGTTGGAATATTAGTCTGGAACGTTATTTTAGTAGTACTGGACAATCGGTGTAGGAGGTACTAATATTCAAAAGCAGAAAGTATATATATATGTATATATATATATATATATATATATATATATATATATATATATATATATATATATATTCTTTTCCGACAAGGGTGATTAGTCATTAAGTCCACCAAAGTTGATGTAAAAGTCGTAACGTCGTCGACTGATGTTGGTTACAGCCGGGAGCAGAATATGATGAATGTTATCAGGTGGATGGGATTACCTCTTCGAGGCCCTCTTGTTTTGCTTCTTTCTCATCACCTGAGGATGCTGTCCACTACCTTCGCCTGCTTGGGTCGAGTCACACATGGGCCTTTCATGGAACGGACCCAAAATCATTTCCGCTCCCTCACGGGATCGAACCCAGGATTTGTCTAACGGTGAGGGGAGTGTGGTACGGTCTCATGCTCAAGATTAATGATCCGTCACAAAAAAAAAATATATATTATTATATATATATATATATATATATATATATATATATATATATAATATATATATATATAATATACCGTAACGAGGACCTCAATGAGGTTACCCCCACCCTCGTTGCAGTGACATCAGCGACGATTCTGCGAAATAGATAAGTTTCTGTGATTCCATTGTCAGGTTCCACCAGCTGTTTTGGTTAACTCATGTATCGCATAATTATTGTTATAATATGGTAATGATCCGCTAAATGATACAGTAGGCGCTGATGCTAACGTAACATTCCAGTTAATTACTGGGAATGGCTAATGACCGCTGTTAATGCCGATCTGTAATTGGCCTCTTAGGTTTCGTTGCAGATTATAAGGATTAATAATTAAAGAGTATATTGAATAGTAACACTATTAATGTGCTTCCGTTATTACAGATAGGTTTGGGCAGTCGGATATTAAGAGAAATCTGTTCGTTTTAGTACGTTTAAATGAGAAATGATAATATAATTGAGAATAAATTTTAATGCCGTTGACTCTTAAAAAAATGGTGCTAGGGGCACTGAACATTCATTTTGCACGAATATGAATGGTCAAAATTGCTTTGATTTTGTAAGTTTCTGTTTTGATCAGCTCAGCTTAGTGCTTCTGCAGCTACGATAGTTGTGTTGATCAAGCAAATTGCAGAGTACTTTAGCATTATACCTTTTGAGATTTAAGATATACATTTGTATGCAAATGAAGGCTGTTTATTTAGGTTCAAAAAGTACTGATATATGGCATTATGGGAAATTGTGTCCTTTTGTGCAACTAAAACCAAAAGGGTCAAGCATATCATCAAAAAGATATAAGTAGGAAATGTGGAAAAAAAAATTTTTTTCTTCAAATATATGAAGCATTAATGATTAATTTCGGTTACTGGCAAGCACAAGAATGAAATTTACTCTGTATTTAAGAAGAGAGGAGCTTTGTAAATAGGGAAACGAGGAATTCTCTTACAGGATAAAATTTTGAGAAAGGAAGTAATGGAAGTTCATTTTTTTTTACTTTTTATTTTTATATAATACGGTGTTTTGTTACTTTTTAAACATGAGATTAATCAGAAGTTATTAATGGTATTGCTTTATTAGTTAATAAAAGAAAAAATTTATGGGGAAATTCAATCTTGTCGCGATTATTTATCCCAGCTGTTCACACATGTTGAATTTGCTCAAGCATCTTATTAAGCAGTTATTGCCCTTGTGTCATTGGAAATACCGCAGTGTAGATCATTTTTTTTCAGTTGCATCGTATTTAGGTACATTACTTACATCACCTTCGTTCAGCGCATCGTTAATGATGATAAGTAAAGCTTTGAAGAAATGAGTGAAGAGTGAAACCGATGATTTGTTTTTGTCCTGTGCTACAAATGACGACAAATACCGAATTAAGCGTAAAGGTTATTTTTTTTTTATCATTTTTACCAATACTGTGAGAAATGATGGTAATAAGCTATGATGGTAATAAGCTTTACTGTGCAGTAGGGAGCATAGCGAACAATAAACTATACAACGTGAGAAATACAGTCCATCTTAATTTTACAGAGTGCAAAAGAATTGATGTAACTATGTCTTTATTTCTGGGACACCTATGTAATTGGCAAAGCACTGAGATTTTGTTCACCTAAGTTCAGCTTGTCGTTTTTCGCTGTTATTGTTTATATATATATTGCGGTTTTTTTTACGTATCGCGATAAATTACAACTCGTCCGTTTTAAATTGTCACAGAATCAGTGTCCAAGCAAGAAATGTAACTGCAAAACACTGCTTCTATAGGGTTACACAAAAAGAAAAAAGGATACCCATTGTTTCATGTTATATGATTATTATTATTATTATTATTATTATTATTATTATTATTATTATTATTATTATTATTAATTATTATTTATTTATTTATTTATTTATTTTTTTTTTTTTTGCTCTATCACAGTCCTCCAATTCGACTGGGTGGTATTTATAGTGTGGGGTTCCGGGTTGCATCCTGCCTCCTTAGGAGTCCATCACTTTTCTTACTATGTGCGCCGTTTCTAGGATCACACTCTTCTGCATGAGTCCTGGAGCTACTTCAGCGTCTAGTTTTTTCTAGATTCCTTTTCAAGGATCTTGGGATATTGCCTAGTGCTCCTATGATTATGGGTACGATTTCCACTGGCATATCCCATATCCTTCTTATTTCTATTTTCAGATCTTGATACTTATCCATTTTTTCCCTCTCTTTCTCTTCAACTCTGGTGTCCCATGGTATTGCGACATCAATGAGTGATACTTTCTTCTTGACTTGTCAATCAATGTCACGTCTGGTCTGGTTTGCACGTACACCCCATCCGTTCTGATACTTAGTCCCTGAGGATCTTTGCCTGATCGTTTTCTATCACTCCCTCTGGTTGGTGCTCGTTTATTATTTATTAAATTATTATTATTATTATTATTATTATTATTATTATTATTTTATTATTATTATTATTATTATTATTATTATTTTATTATTATTATATTGAAAAATACTCTCAGTAGCTTGAGTCTTAAAATGGAGAAACAAATCCACAGTTATGTACATGTACATATATTTAAAGTTAAAACTGTACAGATAGCTTTCGGGAATCTGTACATGTTTTTCTTTAAATATACTATGTACGTGCCTTTACATAACCTTTGGATTTATTCCTCATATTATTTATTTTATTATTATTATTATTATTATTATTTTTTTTTTTTTTTGTCATCACAGTCCTCCAATTCGACTGGGTGGTATTTATAGTGTGGGGTTCCAGGTTGCATCTTGCCTCCTTAGGAGTCCATCACTTTTCTTTATTATTATTATTATTATTATTATTATTATTATTATGAAGTAACACTATTATAATTTTGTGTAACCAAAACCAAAATGATCATGCATATCATCAAGAAGATATAAGTCGGAAAAGTGAAAATTTTATTATTATTATTATTATTAGTATTATTATTATTATTGTTATTATTATTATTATTATTATTATTATTATTATTATTATTATTGAAGTAATACCAGTAGTAGTAGTAGTAGTAGTAGTAGTAGTAGTAGTAGTAGTAGTAGCAATCTGCACTCATTCTCGCACGCATTCCTCTGAAACCAGACAAAAGCTCTTTCACTTCGCCAACTGTCTTTCACAGAGTGCAAAGCCCATTCATCGAAACAGAAAACTAACCGTATCAAGAACTGTATACAGGTAATCCTCACCTGTGCCGAAGAGGATCAGGGCTACGACGGTCTCGGCAAGGAGGCGAGTGCGAGTCGATGATAAACGAACCATTTTCGCGTTCTGGAAAGGAGAAGAAATAAAAGACTTTATTTTCTGGTTCTTGGATGGCATTCACGAATAATGTATTATGAAGGGTCGAGTGGGATGAATATAGATAAGAATGGATGTTTGATAAAAAAAAAAAAAAAAAAAAAAAAAAAGAGAGAGAGAGAGAGAAAAAAAAAAAGCTTTCATGATTTGATTCCTCCATGGCATTTGCGTATAATTTTTATGAAGGGTCTATTTCACGAATAATAAATAAGTATGGATATTTTAGAAAAATTTAAACTATAATTTTGCGTTAGTTCATGAAGAGGAAAGGGCAAGTATTTTTTGATATTCTGGTTAGAGGGAGTTGGGGGCTTACAATCAAAAGGTTATTTTGAATGAATGAGATGCATACAGGTTGATGTGGAAGCTAGTGCAGAGAGGTCATTGCATTGTTGCTGTGGTTATTGACCTCATAACGGGTAAAAATATGATTTTGTTCTTGGAAGTTATATATAAATTTCGTGAAAGAGCCCAAAGGGAGATTGAGAGGAAAATTAATTTGACTGTGCCATTTATGAAGAGTAAATGAAAACAATTGATATTCGCTTACTCGTGGAGTAAGCCTACAAAATACTTTGTTTTTGTTGGGGGTTAGGAAAGGTCTATGAAACAGACTAAAATTGCCTGGAAAAGGTGTTTCGCGTTGAGTGAAAGATGCACGAATTTTAGGATTGGATATTTATGATTTATTTATTAGAATGAAAATGTAAAAAAAAATAGTGCATGTTAAACAGCATAAAATATAGCGTATTTATTTATTAAAACACTGCCATCCTTATCAAGATTCACTACTTGATAAAGGTGGGAGTCAGTCCACTGAAATAGAGTCCTTAGCTTGAAACCAGAGTGTTTTAATGGGCCTTTTATACTTTATAATATATATATATATATATATATATATATATATATATATATACAGTGTGATATATATGTAATATATATGGAAATATAAATATATGTACACATTTTATTTAATGAAGCCTATGTGCCGAGAGCGAGGAATATTAAGAAGAATGGCGGTTGGAGCTCTCCTCTCCCTTGCGTGCGCTCTCTCTCTCTCTCTCTCTCTCTCTCTCACCTTCACACACACACACACACGACACACACAACACACACATACACACACACCACACACACACACACACCCTGTCTGAAGGGGCACTGCACCTTAGGTGAGGATTTGTAGGAGTAAGGTGCCCTTACGAATATTTTCGTATCACCGTTGATCTCCCGGTATTTTTCCCCTCATTACATTTATTACATTTACTGATGACGTGTGGATATTATAGTTTTGCAATTGCTTCTCTCATTTCCCAACCGTAGTCTCTTTTGATGATTAGAAATTTGGGGTAAAGGAAAAACACTAACGATATGCGCCCCTAGACGTGCTTGTCAATACCATATAAAGAACTCGTTTTATTTACATGACTTAATAACGTACTATAGTAGAATCACATCAACCGTGCATGATATCTAGGTCAATCCCTTACGACGCTCCTGATTGGCTGTTGATAAGCCAATCACTGACCAGGAAACTCTCAGTATCTCTCAAAGTTCACATAGGCAGGATGTGTGTTCCACCTCTCCGAAGGATACTTTTGAAAGACGTATCCTTCAGGAGAAGTGGAACATACATCCTGCCTGTGTGAACATTGAGAGAGACTGCGAGTTTCCTGCTCTGTGACTGGCTTATCAACAACCAATCAGGAGAGCGTCGTAAGGGACTGTCCTTGACATCAGATGCACGGTTGATGTGAATCTATAGTATTAATGGTAGGCTTCAGTAATGCATTATCGATGTCAAAGTCTAAGTGAATATTCTTTAGGCTTAGACTGATGTGGCCTTCCGTTTCTGCGACATAGCGAGTGTGATGCTAACGTTTAATGGGAATGTGAATTAAGGGAGAATATGAAGTCAGTATAGTCTGTGGTACTGTATGACCCAACGGTGCTAGCGCCAGGTCATTCGGCCTTGCATTCATGAATGAGTCAGTCAAGTCACTGTAGTCATTCATAAACGGTGAAAGTCGGAAGTCATGCCATTGTATCCACTGCTCGACTTGTATACGGTTATTGACTCTAGCCTTGATTTTCTCGATCTGTCCATCAACCAATAGTATTGTTTTGAGTACTCAGAACCTCTTCAGATGTATTTTCATTTTCTGGATTTTGTTAACCTTGTTTTTGTTTCAGGAGGTAAGATTGCCGGAGTGTTTATCGTCTGCATGAGCTTTGACGCGGTGAGTATTAAAATGCTTAAACTGGCTTTATTCACATCAGTAGACGTTTCCACTTCTGTAGAGATTGTTATCTGTAGAAATATGTTTTGTTTTAGAGCTGGAATTCTCACCTGGGATTCGCAAACTTCACTGTTCTCTGAGGGTTTTCATAAGGAACTTACTTTTGAAGTTTTTATTTTTTTTATTATTATTATTTGGGGGGGCGATAAGTGGTTTTCAGTATCATGTAATAGAACCATTAGAATGTGTAACAGAGGGATTGGGTGTTCAACTTTATGCTTTTCTTAATAGAATTTCGTAATAGATAACCGTTGTATTCGGTGTCAGGGTAGAGTGGCTACGTGGGTACGGGTCAGAGGTCAGATGGCCTAAAGGCCACGGTTTTTATTTTTTTTTAGGGGGGGGGGGGGGGGGGGGGGGGGGGGGGGGGGGGGGGGGGGGGGGGGTTTTGGGGGAGACGTTACAGTTTCTGTGGTTAAAGGAATAAAGAAGAAAAGCTTCTGAATTGACAAAAGGTAATGTAAATATATAGATATATTTATCAGGATCTATCGTTATTGACTGTCACATTTTGAAGCCACATAAGTTTATTGAGAGTTTCTGGTTTTTATATATTTTTAAAAAGACATAATCCATAATTTTTTCTTCTGAGAAAGTTAATGTTGTGTTTTCGAGGAGTTTAATCAAGGTTACTTTTCGTTATGTAACCCAGACTTCACTTCACATACTGTTTCGATTAATTTGTTTTAAGCTTCTGATATTATCTAAAGTGCCGGTATATACTTGCTGCAGAATTTGTTTTTCAATATTTGGTATTTCAGAGAGAGAGAGAGAGAGAGAGAGAGAGAGAGAGAGAGAGAGAGAGAGAGAGGGGGGGGGGGACCTCTTGCGAAAGCATAGTAAGTTGTTTGAAATTTATTAGGAAGATTGTGATGGGTGGGGGGGGGGGGGGGGAGGAGGGTGCGGGGAGGGGGGCGGGGGGGGAGGGGGGTGGGGGGGGGGAGGGGAGGGAGGGGGGTGGGGGGGGGGGGGGTGGGGGGGGGGGAGGGGGGGGGGCGCGGTAGGTAGGGTTCGATAACGCCTGTAATTAGATACAGAGGGAAGTCGAAAAAGAAAGTTAGAAAGTTAAGGAAAGATATGAAGTTACTGGTTGGGGAGATTATGGAAAATTCTGTAACTTCTTTAAAGATATATTTTTTTTACTTGGCCATCGTTGGACACCTCTGTTAATTTGGGAAGGTGATGTGGAGATGTACATACGTAGTGTGTGCGTATAATATATATAATGTATATATAAAATTGTTCAAAGTCCCTGTTTTAACTCACTTTCTTATGTAGATTTTGTGATATAGTGTGTGTGTGTGTGTGTGTGTGTGTGTGTCCGTGTCTGTGTCTGTGTGTTTGTAAATATAGTGTATGTGTGTGTATGTGTGAATCAAGCGGTCACTTTGTACCATATACTTAAATAATTGTAGTAACCACAATTCCAATCATAACTTTTCGATTTCTTCACACTTTTTGCATATGCTTGTCACTACAAACCTTAAGGCCCAAATGGAATAATTAAGAATACTTTCTGATCTCTGTGGACGGATTCGAACCCACATGCGGATTACCAGAACAGGTCCGCTCATGGGTCAGTTGACTTTGAAGGTAATCCTAGCATTTCAGTTGTCTGTAAAAGAAAACTATTGTGTCGGCTTTGTCTGTCCGTCTGTCGGCCCTCAATTGAAAAAAAACTACTGAGGCTAGAGGGCTGCAAATGAGTATTTTGATCATCCACCCTCCAATCATCAAACATACCAAATTGCAACCCGCTAACCTCAGTAGTTATTTGATATAAGGGTAAAGTTAGCAATGGATCGTGCATCTGGCAGCACTCTCTGGAGGGATGCGACGCACCCTCACTCTACCGTACCTGGTGAGTAACTGAAACGCTACCGGTGGTCGTTGCTCATGATTTTATACAGAAACTTCGGCGCATTTAGTACTTGTTTGGTGATGTGGCTGCCACAGAACACGTGCCATTACTTCATTAGGAAACTTTATGCTGTTCATTCCCCTCTTGCTTGCTGTTTCCCAAGGCTTCTGCATAATACCATGAACTGGGCACAGTGCATTTGCTTTACCCAGTTCCATAGATGGCTCGGAGTACGTAAAGGCATTTTTTAATCGATCCACATAAGTCTGCATTACTGGAGATTTAACGGGGATGCTGTTACAACCTGGTTCATTGGCACTCGGTTGTAAGGTCTTTTCTCTTTGCTTGTTGCATGCAAAATATAGTTGCTTGCACTCTGTTGTTTATTGTTCTCTCTTGGTCGTGTTATTAACTCACGAGGGAGTCCACAACTTAGACAGTTATTCCAACCATTCGGTTTGAAAATAATTGTAGAAAAGTATAATTTTGCTTCGTTTTCCAAGGAATCTTCGTCATTGTGTATCCTTCCATTAAGTTGCTATCTTGATTTGTATTTCACCATCATCCATATTGACATAGTTTTGACTCAGTTTTGCAATCGTTAATTGGTTGTCGCTTTCACCTTCTCTTTCCTCACGTTCAATTTTCAAGCAAGGCTTTATTTTTTTTATCACTAGTAATTTCGTTATTTTTAAAAACGACTTATTTGAATTTGCAGCTGGTTAGTGCTGCTATCTATTGATTTTGTTTATCCTGTGCTATACCTACTTCCTTAAGATTCCTATTTCCAGATGTGTTGCATTTCAGCGTTCATGCCGGTGTCTGCCTGGCATTCGAAAAGCGTATTGAGCAACGGGCTTCAAGCATAATCCGATATTGTTAGAAGTAACAAGGGACTTTATATTATCGAGGACTTAGTCTCTCTCTCTCTCTCTCTCTCTCTCTCTCTCTCTCTCTCTCTCTCTCTCTCTCTCTCTCTCTCTCTGTCTAAGCTTTGAGGAGCGTATTCTGCGCGATTCTATCTGAAGCACTCATCTCAAGTCCCACCTATTATTGATGAATCAATTTCTCTCAACTCTCTCTCTCTCTACTCTCGCTCTCTATCCTCTCTCTCTCTCTCTCTCTCTCTCTCTCTCTTACACAAGTTATTATTGCGGGGGGAAAAATCTTGTGTGACAATTTGAAACGGGAGACTGTTATTGGATTTGACGTAAAGATCTTGCATCGATATTTGATGCCTTTGATCGACTTTAAGTGTGAAGGAAAAAAGAGAAGAAGAAACGTAATAGCATTTTTTGTCGTTGTTATCACGTTAGACTTTCCACGGAGAAAAATGACCAAACATGTGTGGTGAACGGTGTATGATTTGCGGTATATAGAAAGGTATCAATAGGAATAGGACGGTTGCATTCATTCTTTTCATGATGAGTAAGAATCAGTGTCATTTGCTCTGAAATTATGTTAAATCATGGTATTATTTGCGGGTAGAGTTACTTGACAGCGATTGTATTTCAAGGGAAGTAAAGATATAGCTTTACCTTACTAATGTGTATGTATATACACACACACACACACACACACACACACACACCCACACACACACACACACATATATATATATATATATATATATATATATATATAATATATATATATATAAACTATAAAATCACAAAAGTAACCACGAAGATGTGTTTGAATACACGAAAGTACTTGGCACTCTGTCTTTTCTTTTTTAAAAATTTTCCCTGTGGCTTTTGCTGGTATATATATATATATATATATATATATATATATATATATATATATATATATATATATATATACTAGAGAAAAAAGAAAGGAGAGTAAGGTTTACTTTGGTTCTGCTTAGTAGATTTATCTTTCACATGCTTTGTATGATTTTTAAAGTTTCAGGAAGTTTGTGAAGAGACGAAATTAAGAAAAATGGTTCATGTTAGGATCATTTTATTATTGAATCTTAATTCGCAGTTTTTTTTTTTTTTTTTTTAATTCGCCGAGTTTTTTTTTTTTAATAAGTTATGAAAACAGTCATCTCGTTGAAGATAGATTGAGTTAATTCTCCTGGGAATAAGGTGTATTTAAATGATTTTTTACCTGTATCATTCGTAGACAAAAATATATCCTCGGCAATAAACTTTTGACGTCAGGTTTCGTAAACAAATTACCAGTGAATAGCCAGAAAATTAAACCACGCCAACATTTATCTTAGAAATTGCCACTTAAAATCGTCTATCTTAGAAATTGCCTCTGTTAAAATCAGATCACTAGAAATGGTCTGGGACGTCTGTTGGCATTGTAATCGTTTTATTGATGGAACTTATGGAAAATTCACAAAAAAAAAGGATTTTTGAGAACTATCATCTCTCTCTCCTGAGTTCAGTATGGCTGAAGACGTAGGGATTTGTGGACTTTCTTCACGCAATGTGCTGTTAGGTTAAATCGAGATTGTGAAGTCCAGCGGAGTGACGGGGTTTTGCCCATTTCTGATTTTCCCTTCTGAAGAGAATCTTCCTAGAAATGAGAGAAATAATTGGTAAATGGTTCCCCGAAGGACTTGTTGTCAGACGATGCAGGCTGCTGCTGCTGAGAGGATTTGCTGTTCGGGAGAGAAGGGGAGGCTGTCGTCAGTAGGGATCTAGGTTGGCAGTAGGGAAGTGAATGCCCGCCAGTGATTAGGGAAAATGTTAGGTTTGTTAGAAAAAAAGAGAAGTATATCTTAGTTTAACCAGACCACTGAGCTGATTAACAGCTGTCGTAGGGCTGGCCTGAAGGATTAGATATTTTTTAAGTGGCTAGGAGCCAATTGTTTATTTAGCAACGGGACCTACAACTTATTGTAGGATCCGAACCACTTCGAGAAATGAATTTCCATCACCAGAAATAATGTCCTCTGATTTGGCGTTGGCAGAGCGGGGAATCGACACCCGGACCCTGAGATCGGTAGTCGGGAATGTAACCGACTCGTCCAACGAGGACAATAAGGTTTGTTAAAAAAAAAAAAAGAAAAAAAAAAAAAAAAAAAAAAAACTTAAAAAGTATTATTGATTGTTTCCCAGATTTTATGAGTCATGTCTTCGATTATTTTTATTTATTTATTTTTTTAAAGTTTGTTACAAATGATTGGAGAGATGACTCATAAAATCTGGGAGACAATCAATAATTTTTGAAGAAACGGTGATTTTTGAAGTTGTGTTAAGTTTGTAGTGATATTGGAAGGAAAGGCTAGACTGAAAGGCGTTCATTTTGTCACGGGAACTAAATGAAACTGTTAGTTTATTATTATTATTTATCATTATTAAAGTTTGACCAGATCAGCGGTGTCATCTTTACTCATTTATTAATAATTAGCCCTTTATCTTTATTGAACAGTTGAGCCAGATGGCTGATGTAATCTTTACTCATTTATTAATACCTTAATATCCCCGATTCAGCAGGTCAGTAGGAATACGGTAGTCATCTTTATCTCTCCTTTCCCCTGGAGTCTCTGCGAATAGAATGGAAAGAGTGCACGGAAAAGCTGTTGGTTACAGCTTAAAGCAGCACACGCATCATGGAAGATGTTAGGAAACTGGAGGTTAATAGTATTAAATGAGTACTTAATACTATTAACTGCAGGTTAATAGTATGAAGTAAATGTATACTCATTTTCGAACTGTTAATGGTGAATGGAAATTGTGTCAATGTATTGGTAAGCATGTTTTGATATATGCTCATTAGCTTGCACACATACGGACATATTAGATGGCGAGATAGAAGTTTGGTGGAGGATGATGCCTTTGATAGAAGGCAGTGGAGGAGAAGGCGCATCAGACAACCGACCCCTTCATGTAGGGATGACGGTGGGAAAGAAAAGGATCCGGACATATAATCTAGAGTCTGACGGCTTGGAAAACGGTTCGTGACATAGTGTGTTTTATTTTTGGGCATGATTATTTTTTTTCCCCCATGATTTCCATGATTTGTCTTTATTTATTGTTATATCCCCCTTCAGTGTTGTCTGTTTGTTGTACCTTCCTTATTCATTCCCTTTTTGTTGAAGGCCGTTTTCCGTGGATGCGTATGCACGTAATAATACCATTTGTACATTCGAATAGCATTCTACCAACATGGCCTCATCCAGTAGCAACGAAGCGAGACCATGGTGTCTTGGTTGTGTATAGGAATTTGGGGGGGTGGGGGGGGGGGGGGGGGGGGGGGGGTTTGATGTCAGGGCGACCCTGTTGCTGTGGAATTGGAGATTGGGGAAGGGAGGGTGGGGGGTCGCAGGGAGGGGGTGGGGGTGGGGGGTGGGCCGGGTAGAGAGGTAGGGTTTAGTATATTTATCACCCAGTCGTAGGTCCTGATCTCGAACGGGGATGAGGACCCGACTGATTCTCCTGAAAGCTCCGACGGCGGAGACAAGGCGCTGCCCGATGTCTCCCTCGAGATTCTTCGCTGCGGCAGCGAAGGTGGAAGAAGCGCAGAGAGAGAGAGAGAAGAGAGAGAGAGAGAGAGAGAGAGAGAGGAAGGATGGTATGGTTATTGCATTTATGAAAATTACTTATTTAGGGACCAAACTGTGCTTTGTTGGGTTATGATTTTCGAGAGCATATTTTCTTATAACAAGTCATTATATATATATATAATATATATATATATATAATATATATATATATATATATATGTGTGTGTGGTGTGTAGTAATATATAAGTATATATATGTGTGTGCGAGTGCAATACAAAAACAACGTATCGTGCCTCTAAATAAACAGTAGACGGCTCCACAGTAATATTCTTGTTTATCAAGACGAAATATATTTGTATAAATATATACAGATGAAATATATACAAACATATGTTTCTACAAATATATTTCGTCTTGACAAAAGAATATTACCGTAGATCCTTCTACTAATTATATATATATATATATAAATTGCGTGTAGGTGTGTATGTTTGTTTGTGTGCGTATATATATATATATATATATATATATATATATATTATATATATATATATATATATATACCTACTCTCTCTCTGGAGGAGGGAGGCTGCAAGGGCCCCGGCGACTTGTCATGCTTCCTTTGCAAACCTTATCAAGTAATGTACTCGTAAGGTACCTCCAGATAATGGGAACTTTGTGTCCATTGTTTTCTCTGACTACGGTCTGCTTTGTTTCTTGTCGGGAAGTGTTGGGGAGCAAAAGCGGAAGGGAGGGTGAGTGAGTGCGTAGAAAGAGCGAAAGAGGAAGTGAAACCTGCGTTCCTGGTTGTGGTCCTATCGGCATTTGACTTTCTATCGTCATAAGAAAGAGTAACTCGAAGAGGAAAGGAATGAAATTTCTTGCGATGGAAAAAGTTATTTTCTCTGGTAGCTCTCTCCTTGTTTTGCTTGAGAAGATTATGTTCGTCTCCTCTCTCTCTCTCTCTCTCTCTCTCTCTCTCTCTCTCTCTCTCTCTCTCTCTCTCTCTGCCTATTCCACCAGCGAATATATAATTGTAATAAATTTGGTTGAAAGCATTGTTTGAATGCTCTGCACTTGGTCCTAAAAGTCGTGTGGTGACCGTTGCTGTGTTTATTGGAGTGAGTGATTAGGAATCAGAAACCAGGAGTGCTTCCATGGAGCCAGACTTGACCAGCACGATGGTGGGTTAAGTAAATGAACCAACACTAACTCCAAGATCTTGTGTCACATACCTCAGCGCGAGTTTTTGTTTAAGAGATTGCCTTTTGGGCAACAAGAACTTCGAGAACTCTTGGTCCTCGTTGCCTTTGTCGAAGTCGTCATTATTTTTGTCTAGACGTCCGTTTGGTATGACGTTCGTTAAAAGGCTATGCTGAGAATTGTAGCTTGAAATCAAACGTTATTGTAATTCCCATGATTTAGGTTATGTTTAAGCGCTCCACGTTTTCTTGACTATGTAAGGCCTATTGCCTATTAGTGTTTGTATATTTATTAAGATTTGCTGCTTTGATCTTCTTCTTCTTCTTCTTCTTCTTCTTCTTCTTCTTCTGACCCATAAAGGAAGCACCTGTCAAACTATGTAGTTGGGATAATGGTTAGAAATTAAGTTAATATTTTATTAGCTTTTCTTCTACAGTTATGCAGCAACTACGTACATTTCTTTTTACAGGGAAACTTCCGGGTAATTTTTTCGAGCAAAGGTAATATAATATGATATATATATATATATATATATATATATATATATATATATATATATATATATATATATATTTTTTTATTTTATTTTTTTTTTTTTTTTTTTTCTTTTTTTTCCTTTTTTTTTTCTTTTTAAAATAGCAGATCGTTTTTTCTGTAAATTATTTCCTGTAAGTGACCTGACCCCCTTTTTTGAAGGTTTTATTTTTTTGTCGATCAATGCCCAACTCAGCAGTAATTAAATGTACTAAAGTCGAACTTAGATATTTTTTTTTTTAGGTTTAGACGGTTGAGATTTATTTTTCATTTTATTTTACCTTTTGAGTTAGATAAGGGACTATCAGTTGTTTTATGGTTCTGAAACTTTTAAAAGGTTGGACCATTCAATGTTTACAGATAACACTTATTTTTTGTTTATGCCTGCAAATGAGCTACTGCTACCAGTCTTATTAATGTTATTTATCATTAAATATGTTGACCTCCTCTTACGAGTTTATGTTGCAAGCCACTGTTGCCTGTTGATGACAAAGAGTCTCTCTCTCTCTCTCTCTCTCTCTCTCTCTCTCTCTCTCTCTCTCTCTCTCTCTCTCTCTCTCTCTGAGTTGCATTTCGGTGCCAACTCTCTTAGATCGTGAGTGACTTCTTCTTACCCGCTAGACAGATGGAAGACGAAATCAAGGCCTCTCCGAGCAAGACCTTGCCTTCTGTAACGGCCGTTCCCTCTCGTAGGATTCTGGGGATTACTGGAGGGGGGATGGGGTGAGGTGGTGGGAGCTTTTATGTATACCTGGCGTCCTCATCTACATCCATTTCTGGTCGGTCTGTCTCGCGTCTCGTCGTCGCCTGGTGCGCTCCCCCCGGTCTCAAATCTGCCTCCTCCCAAGACTGGGTTTTATGGCGGAGGTGCAATTGGGAGGGATCTCGGGGCGACGGTTCCTGATGGAGGGAACGAAAAGAGGGCCAGGTTGAAGGATGGGGCGTTACTGGGAAGAGCAGGAATGGAAGGAAGGAAGGAAGGAATAACGGAAGAAGGCAGATGGGTGATTTGAGTTTTTCCCCATAGGCAGCCATTGAGTTTTTTTTTTTTTTTTTTTTTTTTCCCTTAGGAGGTAGTGCGTTTTGATTGTTGTGGAATTAGTAACAACGCGCTGTATTTATTATTATTATTATTATTATTATTATTATTATTATTATTATTATTATTCAGCAGATGAACACTATTATTTATATGTATGAGTTAATGCGTTTTTCATTGTAATGAATTATTTTATTATTATTTATTAATTAATTATTATTATTATTAATTATTATTATGTTATTTATTTATTATTATTATTATTATTATTATTCAGAAAATGAACCCTATTCATATGTTTGAGTTAATGCGTTTTCATTATAATGTGATTATTATTATTGTTTATTTATTTATTTATTTTGTTTTGCTCTATCACAGTCCTCTAATTCAATTGGGTGGTATTTATAGTGTGGGGTTCCGGGTTGCATCCTGCCTCCTTAGGAGTCCATCACTTTTCTTACTATGTGCGCCGTCGTCTAGGATCCACACTCTTCTGCATGAGTCCTGGAGCTACTTCAGCCTCTAGTTTTTCCAGATTCCTTTTCAGGGATCTTGGATCGTGCCTATTGTTTCCTATGATTATGGGTACAATTTCCATTGGCATATCCCATATCCTTCTTATTCCTATTTTCAGATCTTGATACTATCCATTTTTTCCCCTTTCTTGCTCTTCAACTCTGGTGTCCCATGGTATTGCGACATCAATGAGTGATACTTTCTTCTTGATTTTGTCAATCAACGTCACGTCTGGTCTATTTGCACGTATCACCCTATCCGTTCTGATACCATAGCTCCCAGAGGATCTTTGCCTGATCGTTTTCTATCACTCCTTCAGGTTGGTGCTCGTACCACTTATTACTGCAAGTAGCTGATGCTTCTTGCACAGGCTCCAGTGGAGGGCTTTTGCCACTGAATTATGCCTCTTTTTGTACTGGTTCTGTGCAAGTGCCGGGCATTCACTTGCTATGTGGTTTATGGTTTCATTTTTCGTATTGCACCTTCCTACAATATGGGAGAGATGTTATTTCCGTCTATCGTACTTTGAACATATCTGGTTCTTAGGGCCTGATCTTGTGCCGCTGTTATCATTCTTCAGTGTCCTCCTTGAGCTCTCCCCTTAGTAGCCATAGCCACGTGTCATCGCTGGCTAGTTCTTTAGTCTGTCTCATGTATTGTCCGTGCATTGGTTTGTTTGTGCCAGTCCTCTGTTCTTTCTGTCTTTCTCCTGTCTCTGTATATTTCTGGGTCTTCGTCTACTTTTATTCAGTTCCTTCTTCCCCATGCACCACTTTAGCCACTCGTCTTCACTGGTTTTCAGAATATTGCCCCAGTGCTCTGTTTTCGATGTTGAACGCAGTCCTCTATACTAGTAGTCCTCCCCTCCCTCCTTCCTTTCGTGTTATGTATAGTCTGTCCGTATTTGCTCTTGGGTGTAGTGCTTTGTGTATTGTCATATGTTTTCCTCGTTTTCTGGTCTATGCTGCGAAGTTCTGCCTTCGTCCATTCCACTATTCCTGCGCTGTATCTGATTACTGGCACTGCCCATGTGTTTATGGCTTTTATTCATATTTCCGGCGTTGAGTTTTGACTTGAGTATCGCCCTTGAGTCTCTGCATATATTCTTTCCTGATCGTGTCCTTCAGCTCTTTGGTGTTTTATATCTTCCTCCTTCCATTATTCCCAGGTATTTGTATCCTGTCTCATCTATGTGTTGATGTTGCTCCCATCTGTAGCCTTATCCCTTCAGTTCTCGTTACTTTGCCTTTTGTATGTTGACTAAGGCGCATTTTTCTATTCCAAACTCCATCCTGATGTCCCCAGATACAATCCTTACAGTCTGGATTAGGGTATCTATTTCCTTGATGCTCTTACCATACAGCTTGATGTCGTCCATGAACATCAGATGGTTGATTTTGTTGCCTTTTTTCTTGAGTTGGTACCCGGCATCCATCTTCTGTAGTACTTTTGTCATGGGGAATCATGGCTACTACGAAGAGTAGTGGGGACAGTGAGTCGCCCTGGAAGATCCCTCTCCTGATATTAACCTCTGCTAGTCTTATTCCAGAAGCTTGTAAGTATTGTATTCCAGTTGAGCATTGTATTTTTGAGGAAGCTGATGGTATTTTCCTCTGCCCCATATATTTTCAG
Organism: Macrobrachium nipponense; assembly: GCF_015104395.2. Taxonomy (NCBI): domain Eukaryota; kingdom Metazoa; phylum Arthropoda; class Malacostraca; order Decapoda; family Palaemonidae; genus Macrobrachium; species Macrobrachium nipponense. The sequence continues at coordinate 61,809,977 of NC_087215.1, read as the reverse complement.
GCATTCTATTATTATTATATTATTATTATTATTATTATATTATTATTATATTATTCAGAAAATGAACCCTATTCATATGTTTGAGTTAATGCGTTTTCATTATAATGTGATTATTATTATTGTTTATTTATTTATTTATTTTGTTTTGCTCTATCACAGTCCTCCAATTCGACTGGGTGGTATTTATAGTGTGGGGTTCCGGGTTGCATCCTGCCTCCTTAGGAGTCCATCACTTTTCTTACTATGTGCGCCGTTTCTAGGATCACACTCTTCTGCATGAGTCATGGAGCTACCTTTCAGCCTCTAGTTTTTTTCCAGATTCCTTTTCAGGGATCTTGGGATCGTGCCTATTGTTCCTATGATTATGGGTACAATTTCCACTGGCATATCCCATATCCTTCTTATTTCTATTTTCAGATCTTGATACTATCCATTTTTTCCCCTTTCTTGCTCTTCAACTCTGGTGTCCCATGGTATTGCGACATCAATGAGTCTATTTGCACGTATCACCCTATCTGTTCTGATACCATAGCCCCCAGAGGATCTTTGCCTGATCGTTTTCTATCACTCCTTCAGGTTGGTGTTCGTACCACTTATTACTGCAAGGTAGCTGGTGTTTCTTGCACAGGCTCCATTGGAGGGCTTTTGCTACTGAATCATGCCTCTTTTTGTACTGGTTCTGTGCAAGTGCCGGACATTCGCTTGCTATGTGGTTCATGGTTTCATTTTTCGTATTGCACTTCCTACATATGGGAGAGATGTTATTTCCATCTATCGTTCTTTGGACATATCTGGTTCTTAGGGCCTGATCTTGTGTCGCTGTTATCATTCCTTCAGTGTCCATCTTGAGCTCTCCCCTTAGTAGCCATAGCCACGTGTCATCGCTGGCTAGTTCTTTAGTCTGTCTCATGTATTGTCTGTGCATTGGTTTGTTATGCTATTCCTCTGTTCTGCTTGTCTTTCTCCTGTCTCTGTATATTTCTGGGTCTTCGTCTACTTTTATCAGTCCTTCTTCCCATGCACTCTTTAGCCACTCGTCTTCACTGGTCTTCATATATTGCCCCAGTGTTGACGCAGTCCTCTATGCTTAGTAGTCCCCTCCCTCCTTCCTTTCGTGTTATGTATAGTCTGTCCGTATTTGCTCTTGGGTGTAGTGCTTTGTGTATTGTCATATGTTTCCTCGTTTTCTGGTCTATGCTGCGAAGTTCTGCCTTCGTCCATTCCACTATTCCGGCGCTGTATCTTATTACTGGCACTGCCCATGTGTTTATGGCTTTTATCATATTTCCGGCGTTGAGTTTTGACTTGAGTATCGCCTTGAGTCTCAGCATATATTCTTTCCTGATCGTGTCCTTCATCTCATGATGTTTTATATCCTTCCCTTTCATTATTTCCAGGTATTTGTATCCCGACTCATCTATGTGTTTGATGTTGTTCCCATCTGGTAGCTTTATCCCTTCAGTCCTTGTTATTTTGCCCTTTAGTATGTTGACTAAGGCACATTTTTCTATGCCAAACTCCATCCTGATGTCCCCAGATACAATCCTTACAGTCTGGATTAGGGTATCTATTTCCTTGATGCTCTTACCATACAGCTTGATGTATGGTAAGAGGGTTAGGCCGTCAATTGACTGGTTAAGCAACATTGGGGGTGGTCAATCGTTGGTTGGGTGACCGCTTTCCTCGGCGTTGATTCCTTGGGAAAGGATATTTACCATAATTTCCTCAGTCTACTCAGCTGTAAATGAGTACCTATTCCTGATGGGGTAGGGTCCAGCTATGGGTTAAATAGCAAAAATCAGCAATGATGGAAAGAAATGAGGGATTAAACGACAACGACGTAAATGGAACCTCTGGCAACAGAGGAGCTTCTTCGGACAGCCAGGTATTCAGCCCAATTGAAGGGGAAGACGGTCAGGTACTTGGAGGTCGTCATACAGCAACTAACCACCACAACGACAGTAACCAAACAATCAGAGACTGGAGCTGCAGATGCAAACCAGAGGAAGAAATGGATTATTATTATTATTATTATATTATTATTATTATTATTATTATTATTATTCAGAAGATGAAACTTATTCATATGGAAGAATCCCACATGGGCCATTGACTAGAAATTCAATTTTGCAAAGAATGTGAGATTCATTAGAAAGAAGTAACAGAAGGAAATGGGGAATAAAGAAATAAATAGCTTTGAGAAAAAGGTGAGTGTCCACAGCCATTTATTCCACTGACTGTTGGCTCGGACATGAAGACTAGAAAATAAAGTGATACGAAAATCTCAACTGCCAAATTGCGCAAAATCCTCTCGCGAATCATGTGGGATTCCAGTTCACACAAACGCACGGACACAACTTTTTATTATTTCTCGTGATCCCATGGTGGACAATCGCGTTACTAGCAGTAATAGCACGCAGGTTCGACTCCTTGGAAAGACAGGACGGCTTAGGCACGCTGTGTTGACCTGAGCTTCGAGTTGTTTGTGAAAGGAAGTGTAAATTTGAGCCTTGTCGCCAGCTGGAATCTCTTCGAGGGGACGCCCCCCCAGTTTCACGGAGGTGCCGTGCGAAATTTTGGCAAAGGTTAAATCGCGTGGTTCCCCTTCACTCGGGAATTTCCGATAGTCTCGGTGATAAAGTAATCATCTTCTATTTAACCAGTTCTGTTCTGTCAGAAATCAGAAATCGGGAAAGCTGAGAAAACCGTATTAGTTGTCCATGAACTTTTTTCTTTTTTATTGGTTTGTCGTGAGAGTTTTTTAGCAGTATTTTTTGTTTTTGTTGTAGGGGAGAACGAAGTTCTGCATAAAGTAAATTAAACTTTTGAAGTTATTATGATTATTGTTCCAGTATAATGTTATTTGGTAATGTTTTGTCTTCTTTTTAGAGCCAAGTCTTATCCTTAATTTTGATATTAATTCCCATTAAGCCTGATTTTATGCTTTTGTTCGGATATATTCTGGGTAGCTTTGTGTTACATGTTCCCTCTTTATTTCGACCTTTGACATGACTTTTTAAGCTTAGATGCCTTCAATCCTAAAGAGATTGGTATCTGTTCAGTGACTGAAGTTCCCGTGCCCTTATCTCTTCACGTACCTTGTCCCTTACTCCGTCCATAACTAATAATATTTTAAGCGCAGTTTATCTAAAAGGAAATTACAAACGTTTGCGTCGTGTGATCGGGATACGGACGTTTGTTGGATGTTATAATATACGTTCTTCTTCTTCTTCTATCCCACCGTTATCCCTACATTAAGGGGTCGGTTGCCTGATGCGCCATATTCCTTAAAACATCAGGCATAGTTTGTAGTTTGGCAAAGGGGTTTTTACGACCTCATGCCCTTGCTGTCATCATCCGCAGTTATTGGCGGTGGTCCTCGCCTTTGACTAAAAAGTCCACCTGCAAGGTAGCAGTTTCCACAGTTATTGGTGGTGGTTTTAGCCTTTTACTCAAAAGTAAAACTGCAAGGCAGCAGCTGTCCTTTTAGTCGCCTTTTACGACACGCAGGACCTACGGTGGCAGTATTCTTACACCCCTACCACAAGGACAGTGTTATAAGATACGTTGTTGAAACGCTAAGCTCAATTCAGACCAGGTTTCCAAGTTTCAGACTTCATGAACCTTACCTCTACGTTTCACAAGTCAGTCACAAAGAAAGCATTCTAGACGCTTTTGCAAAATTGTTGTTTAGAGTTAGCTCACTCCCGTCCCCCCCCCCCTCCACACAAACATCAGCTTGCTGAATAAACTTCATCGGAGTATAATGCCTATTTGTGAGGTAAAGGGAATTTCAGTGTCATAGAAAGAGAAATTTTGCAAAATACTGATACTTGAAATGAAGTGAATACACACCGACTGCAGACCAGCGATGAAAACAGGCGAAATAACTTGTATCATGACAACGTTGTGAAAGCAGAGAATTTTTTTTTTTTTTTTTTTTTTTTTTTTTTTTTTTTTTTTTTTTTTTTTATGGTGTTTTTTACGTTGCATGGAACCAGTGGATATTGAGCAACGGGACCAACGGCTTTACGTGACTTCCGAACCACGTCGAGAGTGAACGTTTGCTCATGTTTTGGCTTTGCTTTGTCATTTAAGAATCTTACATACACATACACACACACACACACATTGTTCAGTGTGGAGTGCCCTTATTCGAGAGGTTTCGGTTAGAAATTGAAATTAGCGTCTAGTGACAGTGTTGAGGGCTCGGTTTGTAAAGAGGGAGACCAGTCACAGAAGGTGTCATTCGCTTGGGTATGTTTGTTTTGTTTATTTGCATTTGCATCCTACTTAACGCGAGGATGACGTCATACTCAGAGGGACCCGGGTGCTGCAGGACTTTGAAGAGAAGAATTGACATTCCATGCGACCACCCAAGTTGATTGATTAATTCCGGTAATTGAATTGGTACAGCTCCTTAGACCTACAGTCGTAAGAGTGTTTGCTGACTTTCTGAGTTGGTAAGAAAACTATTGCAGCCATCGTTGATGGGAGCGAGCGTGAATTATATTACAAATAAGACTAGAATCGTAAGATGTATTTGAAACTGCTTAACGTCCATGGAAAAAAAATACATATATGAATGAATAAGGTTACGTTCGCAAGTTTGTGAGTGTGTTTGTGAGACTCTCGCCGACAGCGTTAAATCAATCAGTCCAAAATGAGTGATTGAAACGCAGCAAGGTGCTGGACTGGAGGAGGCTACAGCCTGTGACACCCAAAGGCGATGCGAAGAGTAAGTTACCAATTCGGGATGGATTGTGGCGCCTTGAGTTTAGTCTGGGATGAGGGGGGGGGGGGGCGCTTGAGGTGAAGGGGTGGATATCACCCGCTCCCCCATCATCTGCTGACACTCCCCCCTCCCTCCACCCCATTGCGAGCACATCATCCCCCCCTCCCCCTCCCCCCCTGCTTCCCAGCAGAGCCAACAACGTGCAATTTACATAGATATTAAAGGGAGCGCCTGGTGCGTACCGTTGACATCATCCAGAAGTGAAGATTCGCAAAGTTGGACAAACAGTTCATTCTGTCCACGCCACTCCACCACACTAAGGAATGAAGGGAGTGCCTGGGCAGGAGGAGGAGGAGGGGGACGGGAGGAAAAGAGATAGGGTGTATTGGAGGCAACTGATGCAGGGAGCGAAGAATGAATGGAAGGTGATGTATGGAATGCTATGGAGAGAGAGAGAGAGAGAGAGAGAGAGAGAGAGAGGATTGCAATATGGAAGGAAGAACGATGGCAGGATTCAGGACATAAACGGAGGGAAGAGGTCCTAGGGTTCCTCCCCAGCCTCAGATCATTGGTTGGTCTGTGCACGAGAAAATAGGGAAGTCAGAAGGGAGAAGGGGGGAGGAGGAGGAGAAGGGTGCCGCTGGCTCGGGTGAGATGAATGTCAATCGCCTCTGGAATCAGTCTCATATATGTATATTGTATGTGTGTATATATGTATATATATATATATGTATTCAATTTCACTATACCCTTCTTGTGGTGAGGCTTCTGACCTCATGCCTTCCTCCACGCTGGATGTGATCCATCACAGTTGACTGACTGCTAGGTATGTTATTCACTGCTTAGGACATGAGGAGCACCATGGGTGTTTTTAAGAAAATGGGTCCTAGTCGCCTTCGTCTCTTCTACAACCCCCCCCCCCCCCACCCCACCCCCCCCCCCCCCCCTCGCCTCCGTGCTTCTACACACACACACACACACACACACACACATACATATATCCGTGGCTGATCGATCTAGGGACTGTCGCGGTAAGAGGAAGTAGACAACCACCAAATAGTCTTAAACATCATATTTTCCGTGGCTGTCATGAAGTGTCAGGAATATGGCAGCAAGGCAAATGTTCCCCGTATTCTTTCCGTCCCATGTACATGCATGCTCTCTCAGGATTCAGCATCAAAATGTCATATTTCTCAAATTTTTCGCACTGAAAACGTCAGCGAGGCGACGCTTTTCATTTCAAGGTTTTGTGGCATCGTCGGCCCTGCAGTGGGTTAGTGTCGTCAGTGCACCTCATGCGGCGCGTAGGAATTGCTTAAGGTTCTGTACAGCGTCCCATCGGCCCTTAGCTGGAACCCCTTTCATTCCTTTTACTCTACCTCCTTTCATATGTTGTTTCTTCCATCTTACTTCCTACCCTCTCTTAACAATTGTCTCAACTTTATTTTCAGCGCGGAATGGCCTCATATGTCCCAGAGCTTGGCCTTTTTTCTAAATTATATATTTCAGTTCACATATTTCCTTGAATTATGTAATGTATTTCAGGATAAGCGAATTGTTTTCCAGACTTATTTTTTTAACTTGTTTCATTATCAAGGCGACTGTTATTTATTTTAAAAATAATCATCGTTGCCGCTTTTACAGTAATGTCTGCAACAAATAGTATGAAGGGATAGCAGAAATATCAACAGGAGGAGCGATAGTCATAAATTGCTGCCTTACTTCAGGCCAGGAAGCGCGAGAAAATCAGAAAATCGTTCCACTTTCGTGAAATGGTCATTTGAAATATTAATGCTTGAAGGATGCATCCGAGTCATGACGACCTCCTCCGAGAAACCCTGGGCGAAATGAGAGTTCTTTATTTATTTATTTATTTATGTATTTATTTATTTATTTATTTGCGTTGCTCTAGATGTGATAGATGACTGCATTAATCTCGAGGTGAATTTGTAGTAGACTGTTTACACTCCCTCTCAGCACTCGGCTGTTTATTATCGTTTCCGAGGCGCTGTCTTAATTTCCTTCCAGCGTATGCCTGTAATTTCTTCTGGACTAATTAAGATAGATGAAGTTTTGAGTTTGGCGTTGGTGTGTCGTAATTCGTATTCTTGAGTAAATAAGGAGAACTGGCGTGCAACTGCTTGATGTCGTCGGTTTTACTTGTGTGTGAGCAAAAGCTCCTAAACTGTGTGAGAAAAACTCCCTATACTTTGTGTGTGAGCAAAAAAAAAAACTATACTTGTGTGTGAGCAAAAGCTCCTTATACTTGTGTGTGAGCAAAAGCTCCTTATACTTGTGTGTGAGCAAATGCTCCTTATACTTGTGTGTGAGCAAAAGCTTCCTATACTTGTGTGTGAGCAAAAGCTCCCTATACTTGTGTGTGAGTAAAAGCTCCTTATACTTGTGTGTGAGCAAATGCTCCTTATACTTGTGTGTGAGCAAAAGCTCCTTATACTTGTGTGTGAGCAAAAGCTCCCTATACTTGTGTGTGAGCAAAAGTCCCTATAACTTGTTGTGTGAGCAAAAAGCTCTATTATACTTGTGTGTGAGGCAAAAGCTTCGCCCTATATTGTTGTGTGTAGCAAATGCTAGCCATTATACTTGTTGTGGATGAGCAAAAGCTCCTTATCATGTTCTTTGAAAGCTTGAATTTCGAGTCAATGGCCCCTTTCGGCCTTGCTCCGCATGAATAGGTGTCATCTGCTGAGTGTCTCTTTCTGGCTTTGTTGGTGCCGAGAAAATTGAGTGATTATATTGATGAGGATGATTGTTTTTTTGTGTATACAGGCAAAGGCTTCGTATTTCACAACTCATAATACCTAGACTTTGTCTTGTTTCAAAGTTAGTATTGTCCAGAGAACGTCTTGTATGATTATACAGATAATTTATAAAATAATGTGTATAGGTTTGTTATTATTATTATTATTATTATTTTTTTTTTTTTTTTTTTTTTTTTTTTTTGGCTCTAGCACAGTCCTCCAATTCGACTGGGTGGTATTTATTATAGTGTGGGGCTCCGGGTTGCATCCTGCCTCCTTAGGAGTCCATCACTTTTCTTACTATATTATTATTATTATTATTATTATTATTATTATTATTATTATTATTATTATTATTATTATTATTATTATTATTATTATTATTCAGAAGAAGAACCCTAATCATATGGAACCAGCCCACACCGGCCACCGAGTTGAAATTCAAGCTTCCAAAGTAGACGGCGTTCATATGAAAATATTAATAAGGAATTCGGGAAGATTAGATCAGTTATTAGAGAAGAATAATTAATTTAACAAATAATAAATAAAATTGGTTATCATGTAATTAGAATACGATGAAAATTGTTGTAGGGTAGTTATGCGTTGCATTTTTTACTCGAAAATTTGAGGTTCCTCATACCCAAGGTGTTTAGGAGTTAATTGTTGGCCGTAAGTACAAAATCTCCCAGTAACTATATTGAGTGATAACAACTTTCCGATATAGATTGACTGGTATTATGAAGACATCCGGAGCTGGCAAAAAAAAAGAAAAAAAAAGAAAAAAAAAAAAAAAAAAAAAAGAAAAAAAAAAAAGTTCCCGGAAGCAGAACAAACATGACTCAAGACCGACTGAAAATAGAAAGTCTAGAGGGGTGGAGTGTTTTGTCCTCTTGAGCAGCCATTTCTACTTGTTTTCTCTCACTACTGTTCTCCTGAAGTTGCCTCGAGTCAGAGGCTCTTGACTCTTTGTTTGCCTCAAAGCAGTTGTGCGAAATAACTTCTCCTATAGGTTATATAAACTTTCTGGAAATCAGTCCTCGTAAGGAAAATGATTTAGCCAGAGACATTACCTGTCAATTCTGCCCACTTCCCAGACTAGATTAGATCTCTCTCTCTCTCTCTCTCTCTCTCTCTCTCTCTCTCTCTCTCTCTCTCTCTCTCTCTCTCTCTCTCTCTCTCTGACAGATTAGATCTCGCTCTCTCTTGAAATTAGATCTATCTCTCTGTCTGTCTGTCTCTCTTCCTCCCTCAGAGATTTGACCTCTCTCTCTCTCTCTCTCTCTCTCTCTCTCTCTCTCTCTCTCTCTCTCAGATTAGATCTCTCTCTGCCTGTCTGTCTCTCTCCATCTCTCAGAGATTTGACCTGTGTGTGTGTGTGTGTGTAAAGGTTATTACAAAACAAATCCACCTTTTGGCCCTCATTCTCCAAAACCTACAGTTCGATGGGCGTGTTTGTTTGCGTAGAGATATTTCCAAGAGAAATTTCCCCCCATTCTTCAGAACATGCAATGATAAACGATCAATTCGGAAGACGTGTGATATTCCACGTCCCGTTAAGTGCGGGTTCCGTCCGTTGTACGCTTTTGTCGCGGAAGTTAGACGCGGTTGGGAATGTCACCTCTTTTACGTTTGCCTAATTGAAGGCAGAAGTTTTTTAATATTGAGAG
>NC_087215.1:61740816-61793316 GCF_015104395.2 Macrobrachium nipponense | reverse complement strand
GTATTTATGCTAACTTAATTAGCGAGAATAATTAACTTCATGGTAATTAATGGAAACGTAACGTAGCTTACGTGCACAAACGTTAATTACACGTACATGGATATGTTGTTGGACGTGGTGTGTGACACTTCGGGGTAGATAAAGGAGTTGTAGCTCATTTATTATATATTTAAGTAAATAAATATATAATATATATATATATATATATAGATATTAATATGATATTGATAAGATTTAACTGTCTTAGACTTAGATAATATAATATATAATATATATATATATATACATATATATATATATATACACACATACACAAATAAATGAATAAGCAGACCCCTCGAGACGGTAGGTACCGTCCCGAAGCTGACAACAACTTTCTTTCATTCTGCATGCAATATGGATGCAATGAGACGTTTACGTACCGTCCTGAAAGTCGGGATTTGTCGACTCTGCTCTCATATAATACCTTCGTATTTGGATTTGAAAGAGAAATTGTATCTTCGTCCGTCTGTGTGTGTGTAATTAATTTGTCAGCACGGAAGCTCAGTACGTGTACATTAATTAACATTCAGTTAATTGCTTTTGTTAATTAGGTTAGTATAAATATACGCTTATACTTTGCAGACTCCAAGATTGCAATTATTTCACTTTGGTTTTGGTTGCAAAAAGCATGTGCAACGGCATGTGCTGTGTGCGCATCGCGCGGCTCACAGTCGACATCTAGAGTACCTTACTTTTTAGTGGTGTTCCTTTGGCCCTTAGCTATGTTTCTGTTAGCTATTATGTTGAGATCATTTTTGTTCGGGATTCCACCTTACACCCAACTGAGGAGGGATGGGTCCTTGGTTTTTTGGGGGGGAGAGGTTGTTTAGCTCCCTCAACTTCTATCTGTAGTTGAAACGATAACAACAGACCATGAAACATGGCTTTGACTTCCAAGCTATCGTAATCAAGTGACTGATATTTTTTGCCATGCCTTTTCCTTTAAATTTTTTTTATTGTTTTTTTTTTATTTTGTTTTAATATGGAAGAATCTTCATACCACAGCATCATCGTCAGTTATATAGCTAAGGACCTTCGTCCCGCCTCTTCGTCCTTCACATGCTAATTCTAATGTTGGCAGTTGTTAGTACTGAAATGTTTTCTCTTTAGAGCAGCTTTAAGACGCAAATCATTAATTTCCTTCTTGCATGACATAGCTGTGATGTAGGTAATTCAGTTGTCAAATAGAACTAAATTGATTATTTTTATCTTATCAGGACGGTAGTTTAGCACCTGTTTCTTGTTCAGTTAGTCTCTCTCGTCTCATCATTCGTCTCCCATGCCCTCCTCTCGCTCTCGCTCTCTCTCCAACCTCTCTCTCTCTCTCTCTCACTGAGGGACCTGGGGCAACCCGAACAAGATGTAAGGTCAGCTCTCTCTCTCTCTCTCTCTCTCTCTCTCTCTCTCTCTCTCTCTCTCAGACGAAAACTATAGATAATCAAAGGGATTTGTTTTCTTACTGATGAAAAGGGGACGGTGAAAAGCGAAAGAGATCGCCCTGCCTTACTAGTAAGGAGCGTATTCAAATACAAGGGGAAAAATCCCTGCGCCGCAGTAGGAGAAGGGTTGCTTCCTGACAGTACCTACCTTCAGGAGAGGTTGAGAGGCTCACGTTGTGAATCAGGTATATACTTCCTTCCCCTTTCCCTCCCCCTTCCCCCTCCCCCTTCCCCCCTCCCCCTCCCCCCTCCCTTCCCCCTCCCCACCCTCCCCCTCCCCCTTCCTTCCCTTTTTTCTTATGGAAGGGGCTGGCCACAATAAGGAGTTCGGTGAAAATGTTATTTAGGAACTTAGGGTTGGTCCGAGAAGAGGAGCTGTGTAGAGTGATCTCTTATTTGTTGAGGGGGGAACTTTTGTTTAACAACTCATCCTTTGATTCGGTCGTTTAAGGTTTGGGTATGTTAAAAGGATCATTTCGGTTATATGATTTTGCACGCGTTGCAGGTCTTGCGGTTTCCTTCTTCACGTTTTAGGATTCAACAACTCTGAGTCAGGGGAGTGAGATGTTTTCCTTTTGTCCTGTACGGCGTTTTTCTTGGGTCTGGTTTTTGACGTATTCAACGTAGATATTAGGAGAAATTCATTTGAATATTCCCCTTGCACTCGGTAAACACCTTGGACTGTAATTATGTTCTTTTTTTTCATATAGTTTATTTTGAGCGATTTCCTTGAATGTCCTCCTTATAATGTACAATGTACCTGAAGTGCTTTGCATGGTTAAGAATGTTATGCCTTGAGAAATATATTGCCGTCGTTTTATTTGCATTTTCGCCGCCAATATCCTGTCAAGTTTTCTGTAGTGCATAATGGTGTATGAAACTCTCAGCCAAAGTCCATGAAACTCTCAGCCGCGGCCCATGAAACTTTCAGCCTCAGCCCGATGGTGGCCTGTGTTGTTGGCATCTGTAGCGGTGCCAGACGCACGATGATGACTAACTTTAACCTTAAATAAAACAAAAACTACCGAGGTTATGGGGCTGCAATTTGAGATGTTTGATGACAGGAGGTGGATGATCAACATACCAATTTGCAGCCCTCGTGCCTCAGTAGTTTTTAAGATCCGAGGGCGGACAGAAAAAGTGCGGACGGACAGACAAATAGCCATCTCAGTAGTTTGCCTTTGACAGAAAACTAAAAGGCAAACTAGAGCCATCTGACAGCGTGACACAAAGCAGGATTCTCGGAAAGTTAACAAAAGAAGTAAGTTATCCTGGGACTGTTTTGCAGTCCATTCAGAGAAGTCTCATTTTTACGCCGAGGTTTCTTTTTGTGTCTACAAGCCTCATATTATAAACATTATTTCGTAAAATTGATCGATCTTTTGATATAAACCTGTATAAAGGACGTTTTCTTAACTTAAGGAAACGACGTCTCGTATGAGGATTTCAGTATATGACTTACTGTAATTTTAATGGAGTTTGTTTCTTGACTTGTGTAAGAGAGAGAGAGAGAGAGAGAGAGTTAAATAGTTAAGTCTACCTTACTATGAGATTCAGGGCCTCTGTAACACGGTTTTTTCGCAATAACTTTTTCAATAACTTTTTATCTATGCATTTCATAGATATAACGCTTATTCAGAATACACATTATATCTACACATAAATTTTGACTGTATTCTGCATTACGTAGGTTGAATAAATTTGGTACTTAAAATGTAAAAGTGACTCTTTTTGAAGACGGGCCAACTTACTCAGAGAAAAGGTTTCGAACGCACTCGTTACGTAATTTATGACAGCATTTCTTCCCTCTTTCTCGATGGATGATTGGCTATACGTAACAAAGGCTATACCTCTGGCAACAATGACAAACAAATTTAAATACAAGCAAAGCAGCACACCTTTATGAATTCTGAACCTCTCCACTGATAATTGTCATAATGAACAAACCAACAAAATATGTTAATTAATACAAAAACACTTCGATTATTAGTCTAACTCCCAAAATAAGTTTCCTAAGAAATTACAGTCTGCTTTATAGGTCACAATCAGATTGACAAGATGTAGGGAATAGATGGTAATTTTCAAAAACATAGTAGACAAGCTTGTTTTGATAACTGCTATATCCAATGTCATGCAATTTTTATTTATTGGCTATCTACCTATTTACTGAAAAAAATAGCCGGTACTATATTTTGGCTTTAAACCTTCACCAATAATTATCGTCAGAATGATAACTTCATGAGGCTCCACCCACTTTGGCCTCGTTATAATTCAGGATAACACTGAAGTCTATCATGGGCATTTCTCGAGTAGTTGTAAGAAGTGCTAAATGATCCTCAGGGATCCCAGCAGTTGGCCTAAACGTTTAATTCATGTATATTACTGCTATACTGTTGCAGCACTACTGCTACAGTAGTATTACTACGCTAGCACAGATACCCCACCCACATCTATGTATCGTTCCGCCATTCATAAAGTCTTTGGGTTTCAGAGCCGATGGAACAAGGTGAATGGGTTTCTGTCTAGTGGATGGGCGGCGCAACATTTCGTAAAAAGGTGTTTACTTAGCTTACGTAATGAATGTTTTTCGACTCTTGGCTCGTAATCATTGGCCATGGCGTCGGCTAGATAATTTTTACTCCTTGAAATCTAAAACTATCGGGTTTAGGTTATTGATAATGCTGACAAAATTTGTGTGTGGTTGTAAAATATACATATGTCAACTTTCAGCCACACCCGATGCTTTGACAAGGAGCAAAGTCCAAAAAACCGTGTTACAGAGGCCCTGAATCTCATAGTAGTTTACCCAGACCACTGAGCTGATTAACAGCTCTCCTATGGCTGGCCCGAAGGATTAGATATGTTTACGTGGCTAGGAACCAATTGGTCACTAGCAACGGGATACAGCTTATTGTGGGATCCGAACCACATTATATCGAGAAATTAATTTCTATCACCAGAAATACATTCCTCTGATTCCATGTTGGCCGTGCCGAGAATCGAACTTCGGACTACCAGATTGATAGCTGAGCGAGAAAACCACTCGTCCAACAAGGAACTTAATGATGTTAATTTTTTAAACGTGTTCTTTTCCGGGCCCGTTCGTCTAATGTCATGGATGTGTTTAAGATATACTAATAGGTAATAATAGGAACACTTGAACTTCCGGCTTCTAGTGGTAGATCAACCCATTTTTATATAGCCCGAGTCCTCTGTTTTCCTATTCTTACCGTTACTAAAATAACACTCGGTTTGATGAGAACACGATCCGTCAGTGATACATTAATGAAAGGCTTTGTATTGTTGGTGATTTTGTGTGCCTTCGGGTCCTCATTAATAAAAACAAGGTGATCCGACTCCAGCTCACTCGGAACGCGAGCAAGATTTTCCCCACACGCATAAGTTGTAAACATTATGTTCGTAACTTTTAATGTAAATTAAAATGTGCTACAATCTACTGTCAAATAGAGCGTTGTTTCACCGACGAAAATGAAAATAAATACGGTACATTTTATATTAGAAATAATTCTTCTGTACTGCTTAACATGCACATTATTTATTTGTTTAATTTTCATTCTAATAAATAAATCATAAATATCCTATTCTAAACTTCCTGCATCTTTAACTCAACACGAAACCCCTTTTCCAGCCCTGTTTAGGCTCTTCCATAGACCTTTTTCTAACGCCCCCCCTCCCCACAAGCAAAGTAGTTTGTTGGCTTGCTTCCCGAGTAAGCGATAAAAACTTTCAACTCTTAGATGGAAGTATGTTCAGAATGTATGACCGGTTTGGTTTTAAATTATACATTTGAGGTAAGGATGTTTGAGGCTTAGTGTCTACTCACAGGGAGAGTTTGTTTGTTTGTTTGTATGGTGCTTTTACGTTGCATGGAACCAGTGGTTATTCAGCAACGGGACCAACGGCTTTACGTGACTTCCGAACCACGTCGAGAGTGAATTTCTATCACCAGAAATACACATCTCTCACTCCTCAATGGAATGACCGAGAATCGAACCCGGGACCACCTATAGGTGGGACGCAAACACCATACCAACCATGCGCTGAGGCGCTTACAAAAGACCAGAATAAATGATAGTACTTGCAATTTATGTCGAATAAAACTTGTATAATGCCCTATTTTTGTCTATTGACGGAATTATGGTGAAAATGATGGAAGAAATAGAGGGAATCTGTGAGAGAAGAGAAATTGTTGCGAAGGTTCTTTGCAGCTAGCCTGCTGCCCCTAACTGTGACCCTTTTCGTTCCTTTTACTGCACTTCCGCTCATATTCTCTTTCTTCCATCTTACTTTCCAGCCTCCTAACAACTGATTTATGGTGCAACTGTGAGGTTTTCCACCTGTTAAACCTTTCAAACCTTTTAATGTCAATTTCCATTTCAGCGCTGAATGACCTCACTGGTTCCACTGCTTAGCCTTTGGTTTAAATTCTAAAACCGATTCAATTCTTTATCAAAGGGAAGGTTAGTCAGTTCGGTTATTGTTGAAATGGAAGCTTATTAATAGATGTTGTCTGGTGTACACTTACAAAAAATTTTACAAAAATAAGAAAAAATATATATATTTATGTTTTGATGGATTGACGAAACTTGCTTACTTGAATATTGTGTCAGGAAGGAAAGTTGCAAATGATTAAAAATGTTGAAGGAAATGAAAATGGAAGTTATACTGTTCTTGCAGGTTTATAAGAAAAAAAGAAAGTGAATTTGCCTGGAAGACTCTCATGGAAACGGATTTCAAGAGCTGAAATGGCGTGGAATAAATTGAAATTGCTTTTTCAAAGCGTGAAATAGCTGATGTGAGCAGAATGAAGATTTCTGAAAAAAATTCTAGGTCGAACGTTGACACAGATTGATGAAAGTGTCATTGATGAAAGTGCTGATCAGAAGTGGTTAGGCTTAGGATAATGATAGTTGAAATGGGGCAATAGTTCAACGGTATTGGCCTGATAAAGTGGAAATACTTGAGGGGCCCTTGGTGTTTTGCATTCATGGAACCCATTGGAAGTAGAAGTTAATGATAGCGTATATGAAGTTCCAGTATGCTGATGCTTTCAAGAATTTTCAGCTTTATAAAGATTCGTCGTATTTCTGTTTCAGAAAGTAAGGCAGTGTTTTCTTTGATCGCCTTTTATACTTTAAACCCCCTAGTAGTTATAACCAGTCGATATGTCATTCTGTATGTGTATTCTTGTTGTAGTTATAACGATTCGATGTCTCATTCTGTATGCGTATTCTTGTATCACTAGTAATCTAAGCAGCGTTGGGTCTGACCGGCGCTTGGAAGGGTGACACCTGAAAATGGCAGACGCACGCTGTCGGATAAACAAAGAAAAAGTCCCCATGAACATCTGTAGGAGTGCTCTTAGTGCGAGCAACCTCATCCAATATACTTGATGAAAAAATATGCACGTAGATTTATGTAAGTATATACGTGAATATATTTAACTTGAGCATCTTTGTATGTACGGTATGTATATATGTGTTCGTGTATGTATGTACACATGTGTGTATATAGTATAGTATATATATGCCAGTGACACCACACTCACATACTTATATGTACAGTTGAGCTCAAATCTCATGCGACATGATTCTTTTTGTATCGTCCATATTCTCAGACTCAACGTGACGTTGCCAAGTAGTGGTATTTTTTTTATTTTTTTATTTGTAATGTCATTCATGTCGAAAAGTTTGCGAATTCACAGCTAGCCTTATTTTCCTTATGGTTAAATAGATATGATCCCTTTTATCCATTGGTATAACTCTTAATTTGTGTGATTTGAATTTATTTTTTTATTTTTTTTTATCTTTACGTTGCTCAGTTCAAGTGTGGTGTGATAAGGTTAGCGGTGCCAGCAATGAAAGCACACTTAACATGCTCCTCGGACTGGTCAACATATCCATGTCTGCAGCATTGTGACAGTAGACCTAATATGCTCAACAGTCATAACAACAATTTCAATGTAGGAATATGAATTAAAACTAGTTTTATTTGAATGTTGAAGATTTCGGCTGCGTTTAAGCTGCCTATATGTTGGAAGAAAATGTTTTATAGGCCTAAAAAAATAATCTAAGCCATCTGAGATGTGATCTGTTACTAATGAATTTATTTGTAGAGATCACCTGTTCTTTGAGGAATACGAATTACAACCAGTGTTCTTTGAATGTTGAAGTTTCAGGCTGTATTTAAGCTGCCTGTATGTTGCAAAATGATTTAAAGGCCTAGAAAAATAATCTAAGCTTCCTGAGATGTAATCTTTACTAATGTTTTATTTGTAGAGATTACCTGTTCTTTGAGGAATAAAAGATGATGATGATTTTGGTTATATGGAGAAGATGGTTATTAATCGAAATATCATAAGTATTAATATCAAGGCAAATATGGAACACTTTTTTTTCAACTGGTTTACAATATTATTTTCTTAAAACTCCTTCTGCTCGCTTTTGGTGTATAATTTATTCTTTCACAAGGTAACTTGAATTGCAAGAATGTATAGATAACCTCATTTGCTTTCTGGCCAGAAATTGTTAATTTAGAGATGTGAATGTTAAGTGTAAAGTAAAGAAACCTAACACCTAGGCCTAGGAATAATATCTTGGCTTTGACAAATAGGCGAATATTTGCTAGTATGCTATCAGTTTTCAAATATTTAAGAAAGATAACAAATAATTATGTATGAAAATCCAAATATTCCTTTAACACATAAAGTAAATGTTTTCAAGATAATTTAATGGTCACTACTCATTGTAGACCTACTTATATACCAGGTAGTTGTTGTTGCACCGACACTGATACGTCACACATGCTCCCCTAACACGTTGATATCGGTGGGCGCATTCTACTTTTGTATATACATATTTACATTTTTTCAGCGTTGAGGGTAAAAGCAATCAAATAGGACTATTTCAAATTTTATGTTTGCTTTGGAAGCCTTATTAATGTTACGACAATTTTTTTTCGTTCTTTCTTTATTTATTTAACATTTGAACTGAGGTTTGATGGCGACTTCGTTTTGGTCAAATGCTTCAGCAATGAGTGAACGAAAGTTTTGAAAATGTTTCGTAAGGGTTTTTCTGAAATTTGGCTACACGTGACATTTTCTTACAATTTTTTAAATATATGACAGATTTTACTCTTGTGAAACATATTATGGCCTTATTGTATGCGATACTCGCGTTTTCGCATTGAAATAAAAGATAAATATGGAGCATGCTAGGTTGCCAGTTAGTGAATTTTGAACGAAATCCTATGGAGTCATGTCGCATGAGATTTGAGCATCACTGTACGTATATATATATATGCATATATATATATATATATATATATATATATATATATATATATATATATATATATATGGGTAAAAGCCACGAAGGAAAAGTGGCTTCTACCCTTATTTATATTCATCACGTTCCAAACTTTCGTGATTCAGTTATACACACACACACACACACACATTATATATATATATATATATATATATATATATATATATATATATATATACACACATACACATATATATACACATACACACTTATAAATGCATACATACATACACGCACACGCACATCCATAACAGCGGAAGACCTCGCATGAAAACATGAAAAGCCTGTGAAGAGGACGAGCATAATTCATGGTATATTTAAACCCCACTTAATCACGGTCGATGGTTCGGTCATCGGTCGTCCTTCAGTGAACTTGGCCGGAGGGGATCGCCAGTTAATTGGTATCAGGACTGGGAGGGGAAAAAAAAAACACGAACGCCGTTAACTGGTAATTAAGCCTTTTTTTTTGGCGTTATTTGAGGACGCCAGTTTTTCTTTTATGTGATACTTTATAAAATACACTATAAACTGCAGCGCATGTACGCTTCAATTTTGCTTTTGACATAGTTGCTCCATTAGTTACGGTATATGGCCTCATACTAAAATGTTCCGATTTGGACTTGGCATTTTATTATTCCCAATGAGAAACTGCTTATTATTCTGTGTATGTTACATTTATTTGACTCGGATATAAAAAAATTTTTTTTCAAGGCATCACTATGATACCAGCTATCGTGTAATAGTAGTTCATTCAGTTTCCCGTTACCATTATAAAATTGAAATTCATCCCCTCGACGATCACTTCTGAAAATGAAGAACCCCTTCGGTAAAGTTGTGCTTTGCATCTATTTCCAATTTTCCGTTATTCTACTTGCTGTCATCTCGGGACCTCCAGTATTTCTTTTTGTTTTATTTATTTATTTTTTTTTTCGCTTTGCAAGATGTAGTAATATCCATATTTCCTTATACTCTCTCGCGTACCGTAAACACCTCTTACCATTTATTACCTCATTTACTTCCTAGCCTCTTCGGTTAAATATAACCAACATGTATTGAGCATACACAGTCTTCGCAGTTCCAGCATGCCAACATAAACACGCGCATAAACGCGCGCGCGCGCGCAAGCACGTTCGGACAACATATTCATAGCCTTTTGGAAAAACTGCCTTCGTATGATACGCCTTTCAATTTTCTCCCGACAGTTTGCTTTAGTTATTTTAGGCTCAATATGTAGATAGGCTCTTTTAACATCCGCTGTGGTGGTGGAGGCGGTGGCGGTGGCGGGTGTGTGGTTTGTCTCCCAAATTCAAATTATTCTTATTATCTCTCTCTCTCTCTCTCTCTCTGGTGAATAAGGTGTGGGGCTAACAGTCTTATTGCAAGAATTACTGCTGATGAGTAACCCCTTGTGTGTATATGTGTATATATATATATATATATATATATATATCGTAATTATATAATATATTATATTAATAATATATATCTATATATATATGTGTGTGTGTGTGTAAAGAATATATATATAATATATATATATATATATATATATATATATATACATATATATATATATACTATATATATATATATATATATATATATATATATATATATATATATATAATATATTAATATATATATAGATATATACTATATATAATATTAGTATATTTATATATATATAAATACTATAATATATATATATTAATTATTATAATATATATATAATTATATATTAATAATAAATGTATATGTTATGTAAATTATTTATTAATATATAATGTATATTTATATGCATATTTAAAATAAATGCATATATATACATACACACGAGAGAGAGAGAGAGAGAGAGAGAGAGAGAGAGAGAGAGAGAGAGAGAGAGAGAGAGAGAGAGAGAGAGGCCACATTAAATGCGATTGTGTAGCAATGTTGTGTGCATTATTAGATAAAGCTTTGTAACATTTGTTGAATATTAAGTAGTGCAAGGAAGGAGAGAGAGAGAGAGAGAGAGAGAGAGAGAGAGAGAGAGAGAGAGAGAGAGAGAGATTTTTCTGAAAATAGATGTAGGCATATTTGATTCAAATATTGATGCGATATCTAAACATAATTGTGACAGAGATTAAATGAAATTTAATTTGCGAAAATGCAATATCTTTTTGGTTGGCAATACCGAGGATTACGTTTGTTTTCCTTACTTTTCCGAGAGGTGCCATCTCATCTTTTCTTCATTGGATGAGTGGGTTGCATACTCGCTTATCAAGCTGGTAGCCCGAATTCGCTCCCCGCTGCTGCCAACGCGGAACCAGAGGAATTTATGTATGGTGATTAGAAATTCATTTCTTGATTTAATGTGGTTCCGATCCCACTATAAGCTGTAGGTCCCATTAAAAGTCACCAGTTGGTGCCTAGCTACGTAAATAAAAAAATAAAACAAAAAAATAATAGTCCTTCGGGCCAGCCCTAGGAGAGCTGTTAATCAGCTCAGTGGTCTGGTTAAACGAAGATATAGTTTTTTCATCTTTTCCAATTAGTAATTGTTGTTTTCCTTAGCTACTGAGTAACTTTCACATTGATGTACTTTCTTAAATATAAAGTACTATTTTAAATATGATGAAAATAATTTAAAATCAAATGTCCAACTGAGATGTGTATTTTATTATGTGATAAATGCACCTAGCATCTCCGAAGCATCGTGGTCTCAATCATGCCAGTCTGTTCTCATCATCATCATCATCATCATCATCATCATCATCATATATATATATATATATATATATATATATATAATATATATATATATATATATATATATATATATATGTTGACTTGATTGTCTATTCTAAAATCACTGTTGTCATGAAAAAAAAAAAAAAAAGTGTTCATATTATTAATTAGTTTAAGGAAATTTCGACTGTACCCTACAGGACCATATAAGTCACAGGATAAGGTGTTCATTCAATTAATTTGAGGAAAGTGAGAAAAGTAAGAGACAGAAAGGAGGAAATATCCTCTCGAAAATTAGCTGAAGGACAGCATGTTTTAATGGCCCTCTTGGGAAAAAGTATTAGTGTCTGAATTATTAGCTTCTTTTGACGTTGAGGAGGCATGAAGTTGGAATAGTCCACGCGTGGGTGGGTGGGCCAGTTTGATCCAAAGAACTACAAATAGTTTGATTGATGAATTACAAAAAAAAAAAAGGAAGGACTATTGCCTCCCAACGTTTTTCCTAATTAGTTACCATTGAATAACAAATGTAAAAAATTTAAAATATTTAAAATACTTGGAAAATGTAAAAAAAAAAAAAAAAAAAAAAAAAAATCGTCCTTAGTAGTTCTTGGAAAAAAAGTCGTCCATATCTGTAGTTCATGGAAAAAAATCTTTTTTTGATATTAGTAGTTCATGGAAAACAATAATAATGAACAAAAAATCTTCGATATCAGTTGTTCGGGAAAAAAAAATCTTTGATAGTTCATTTCAACAGCATCTGCTTTCGACCTTGAACAAGCTCATACCGCTTTATACTTAACTTTTAAATCTATGACCATCCCTCTGTTCCATTTTTTTTTTTTTTTTTTTTTTTTTTCAGACCCCTCTGCCTTTTCCGTCTCTGATTCGTGTTAAATGCCGCTTTCCAACCATCGTCCAAAATAATTACTTGCAAGTGCGTTGTAATACTTCATTCTTTCGTTGACCTTTTGTAACTTTTGATAATCAATTTTTCAGTCTACCGCTTTCCTCATATATATATATATATATATATATATATATATATATATATATATATATATATATATATATATATATATATATAGTGTAGTGTGTGTGCGCGCGCCCTCAATCGTAACCTGCCAGTATTTTAGAGTTGATGTATTTGCCAGGGTACGCTGGAAAGACGAACCCTGGAATAATTCGGACCAAGAAAATGCAGAGTGTAGGATGCTACCGAATTAATTTATGCATATGAAAGGACAGCTGGGCTTTTTAAAACCTCTTGAGACTATCATGTGTCATTACATTCATGTCAGCGTAAGCTGACCTTTTTCTTTTATTCACGTTCAATTTACATTCTGATTAGACAGTTTTAGGAAATGACAGGGAGGTGTAGAAAGACGCCACTAGACCGAAAGCAAACGCACACAGAGTAAAAAGGAATTTGAAGTAAAGATTAGAATGAAGATATGGACATTTGTGTGAATATTTATAAATGAGAGGAAAAGAATACAATTATGAGTTATTTGTAGACTAAATAAGTTTGCCAGTGTAAAGGTACAAGATGAATGGAGGCGTGGTGTGGCGAAGGAAGGCGAATTTAAAAACTTTTAAGAGTGGAATAAAGACCAAGACATGTACTGGAGAGAGAGAGAGAGAGAGAGAGAGAGAGAGAGAGAGAGAGCCGGGAAATTTAAGGCTGTAGAGTCAAGTAATTTCGTGAGTTTTAAAGTCGCGTAACGCGCCAGATATCAAACTGTTGGCTTATGCTAGGGATTGGTAGGGGATAGGGTGGCCCATCCCAGGGGTTACTGGGGGAGGTATAGACCCCCCGGTGGGGTAGGGGGAGAGGTGTAGGATGAGAGGTGGAAGGGAAGACTGGGAGTTAAGTGAAAAGGGAAGGCCAAATGTTATTGAGAAAGGAGGGGAATCTTATGGATGGAATAGGAAATTAGATAGTGGGAAGATGTGTGAAGGGCGTTGTAGTACGTGTGTTGTTTCTTTACGAGAGGACAGAGATGAGAGAGAGAGAGAGAGAGAGAGAGAGAGAGAGAGAGAGAATTGAAAGTATAGAGACCTAGAAAGAAGATTGAGGTTTTGAGGGGACGGTTTTTTTTATATATTTTGTGAATATATTTATGGCTATGTATATTTTTTATGAATGTAAGTATAGCTATATATATTTTTACGAATGCAGTTAATGGTTATACATATATGCTTTTATGAATATGAGTTAATGTTTATACTATATATTTTTGATATAGCTAATGGTATATATATTTTTATGAATATGGTTAATGGTATATATTTTTATGACCATAATTAATGGTTATATATTTTATGAATATAAGTGAATGGTTATCTGTACTTTGATAAACATATAAGTTAATGGTTATATATATTTTTATGAATAAAAGTTGATGTTTATAAATCTCTCTCTCTCTCTCTCTCTCTCTCTCTCTCTCATTAAGGCGCATCTCCCCACACGGTATTATCGCATCATTAATGTCAGCGGCAAGTTTGCTAAATACTGGCCAAGACATTCTGTCTTTGTCGTGTATCAGTTTCGGTACTGTTTTGTAGGTGATGCATAATTTAATCAGTATCTCATTATTAATTACTGCTGATTTCACTTTTAGTGAATTCATTTTAGTGGTTAATTTTTGCAATTTTCACTTTTAGTAGTTGTTCATTTTTGCTGATTTTGGTTGTAGTGAATTGATTTTAATGATTGTTAGTTTTGTTATCTTTGCTGATTTCACTTTCGGTGATTGTTAATTTTTGCTGATTTCACTGTTAGTGAATTCACTTTGAGTGACGTGATTTCTGCTGATTTCACTTTTAGTGAATTCACACGTAGTGAATTTATATAGAGTGAAATCAAGCACTGTAGGCTATTTATGAATATTATCAAGATTTTGCAACCGCTTACGGGTGTGTTGGCATCCTCTCTCTCTCTCTCTCTCTCTCTCTCTCTCTCTCTCTCTCTCTCTCTCTCTCTCTCTCCTTACAGGTTGTTGTCATGAAAAGTCACACTGACACCGATGACCAGGATTATTTTGACGCCACATTCAAGTTTTCGCACATCTTGGCGCGCACGCGCTCTCCATTCATTCATCTCCAGTACCTATTTGAACCTTCCTGCTCCTCATTTACTGTTTCATTATTCCGTTCGTCTCGTTCCTCCTCCTCCTCCTCCTCCTCCTCCTCCTCAAGTACTCTCATCGCAGACACTTCATAGTTTCTATCGTCATGGGGGACGTGCCGGGTGAGGGGTATCTGGCCCCATCCACCCCTCCACCCCCCACGCACTTATAACCCCATAAAGTTATTCCACATGAACTCTGAAGACAGTTCAGTCAGTAGTGCCATCTTATTAGTCACCTGGAATTTATCAAGGTTTGACGGTTCGTTTCTTCTCCCCTGCTTTCTCGTTGGAGACTTGTTTCAGGTTGATGTGGATTGCCCTTTTTTTTTATATTACTGTACTGGTTATGAATGTTCATGTACGTTGGTCCATACAAAGTATATATGTTTTATTCACATCCATAAAGAGATTGTAAGCCACTGTCTATCAAATTTCAGAACCAGTCCCTTCATACATATATTTATTCCCCTTAGGGGGGCGGGGGGCAGTGCCGTCAGTGCACAACAGCGGTGCACCGTAGGCGTTACTTAAGGTTCTTTGCAGCATCCCTTTGGCCCCTAGCTGCAGCCCCTTTCATTCCTTTTACTGTACCTACGTTCATATTTTCCTTCTGCCACCTTACTATCCTCCCTCTCAGTTGTTTCATTGTGCAACTGCTTTGAGGTTTTCCTCCTGTTACGCCTTTTGAAACCTTTCTATTCTCAATTTCCTTTTCATCCTTTCATCACCGAATGACCTTATAGGTCCCAGCGTTTTGGTCTGTGGCCAGAATTTATATTCCGCCCATTTCTATCTATATATATATATATATATATATATATATATATATATATATATATATATATATATTGGCTATGAGGGCTTTATCGACACGGGTTTGCAATCTGTTTATGTATGTGAATGTAATATGCTGTATATGGACAATTACACAAATTGTGTAGTTCTCTGCGTGTTTAAGTCTTTGTAAGATGGGATGTTCATTGGAACGACTGAGTGAGTGGTATAAGGTCTTTCTTGGTTCATCCAACATTTTATATTACTAAGAATGTTGAAAATCACTGCAGTTTATCATTTGTTGCTCTCGGTTAATTAACAGGAAGGGTAACGAACCTAAACCTCAACACATTGTGATTGGCTGACGTAGACCAGTGGGTTCAGTTTTAGATCTACATAGAATGAGTAAATTATTCTTAAGTGTACAAAGTTAGAATGAATCATTTTGATTAATTTTGTTTTGGTATTATAATTGACCATTACGTATGAAATGAATAATATATAGATATATATATATATATATATATATATATATATATATATTCATCATACGTATGGTCAATTATAATACCAAATTATATATATATATATATATGATTATTATTCATATATTATTACTATATATATATTAGATATATATAATATATATATATTATTCATTTCATACGTAATGGTCATTATATCCATATAATACAAAATTAATCAAAATGATTCATTCTAAAACTTTGTAAACACTTAAGAATAATTTACTCATTCTATGTAGATCTAAAACTGAACCCACTGGTCTACGTCAGCCAATCACAATGTGTTGAGGTTTTAGGTTCGTTACCCTTCCTGTTAATTAACCGAGAGCAACAAATGATAAAACTGCAGTGATTTTCAACATTCTAGTAATATAAAATGTTGGATAAACCCAAGAAAGACCTTATACCACTCACATCAGTCGTTCCAATGAACATCCTATCTTACAAAGACTTAAACACGCAGAGAATACACAATTGTGAAATTGTCTATATAAAGCATATTACATTCACAAACATAAACATTGCAAACCCGTGTCGATATATATATATATATATATATATATATACTATATATATATATATATGATATATATATATGTGTGTGTGGTGTGTGTGTGTGTGTGTGTGTGTGAGTGTGTGTGTGTGCGTATGTGTGTGTGTGTGTGTGTGTATATCTACACATATATTTATATGTATATATGTGTACTTATGTATGTAGACTTTTATACTGCTGAAAGAAGGGCACCGTGTGGATACACATATGGAGAGAGGAGAGAGAGAAGAGAGAGAGAGAGAGAGAGAGAGAGAGAGAGAGTCTTGACTAGGACACTGCATCTTGTTTTGTGTAAATCCCTTTGTACTCCGATAACTAGCAATCGATGATTGCATGTAATATTTGGATTATTATAGCAACAGAGTGAAAAATTATTTTATTTTTATTTTTACTTTACTTATTTATTTATTTATTTTTGTGAAAAGGTGATATTAGAAACCTTTTTTATTTACCTTGTGAAAGTTCTAATTTCAGCAGTTTAATTTTGTTGTATTTGATTTTTTTTCTGAGGTAAGCTTAAAGATTTTAAGAAACGAGACAGAATAATTAAATACTAAATATGTGTATAATGAATTATGGTTCTCACTGCACATGAGATAGATGGGAAGTTTTACTAGCGTAGAAAAGTAAGGTATGTACTGGTATTTAACTTTTTTTCAGCCTACAAAGAAATATTTAGGAGATAAATAAATTTAGGGAGAACGGGTCTGACATCAAGAGTGCAGGAGAAGCAGGCATATGCAAATCATCTATGACGTTTTGACAGAGAATAGAATTAGAGAATTGAAAAGAAATCAGTCCCTTCAGAGGACTAACTACTATCATATTATTTTTATATTGCAATTAAATATATCGCATTTAATATAATTGTTTGGTTCCTCATTGAGCATAATTGCAGTTTCCTCTCTCTCTCTCTCTCTCTCTCTCTCTCTCTCTCTCTCTCTCTCTCTCTCTCTCCTCCGTTTGGCTCTTGTCTGTCTGTGTCTGACTGCGTGTCTGTCGTTTCCCCTTGTTTTAACAGCTTGATTAAATGGCTGTTTTAGAGCCATTAATTGAAGGAGAAGCGCGTTTAGCATGAGCGAGCAGCAGCACCAGCGTTAAGTTCCCCCGCCCGACCTCCCCCTCCCCATCAACCATGTACCCACCTACCCCCTCCCCCTGTCAGACACCCTCCCCCCCTCCTTATTCCAACTGTACAGTACGACGGCGCTCTCGATGCGTATATATACGCCTTTATAGTCCTTCACGATTTTCATATAAGAGACCCTTGTGTGTGTGTGAGAGAGAGAGAGAGAGAGAAGAGAGAGAGAGAGAGAGAGAGAACGCCTCATTGGATGACCAAATCATAACGTCTCTGCAGTTTCTACGATTGTGTTTAGCAAACAGCTAGGCATCTCGGTAATTTTGGAGAGAGAGAGAGAGAGAGAGAGAGAGAGAGAGAGAGAGAGAGAGAGAGAGTTACACAAATTGGATACCAATTTGAGGACAATGTATGCAATTTAGTTAAAAATTGTCTCTTGAATCCAACGTTTTCGACATGCCCTCCATTGACACATTGCTTGCCAGATTAAGCAATACTGAAAGATCAACAATAAGGAGACTTGAGAAAGTCCTGTATAAAATTAACGCAGCTGAATTAGCCACTATTTTCAATAGACGGAGTAAGAAATTTAGAGGACGAAGAATGACCAAGAACACATTACCCTGGAAAATGTCATAAGTTGAAGTATGTGTTCCCCCCCCCCCAAAAACCCCCCCCCCCCCCCCCCACCCACTCCCCTTTTCTTTCTCTCTTTCTCTACGAAGAAGAGAGAATAAGCCTAAGCATGAAGAATAGTTTTTTTTTATTTTTTTTTTATCAAGGCGCCTTTTTTCTCCGTGGGATGAAATACTTGCTAGGTACGAATAACGCTAGTATGGGTGTCCCTATTTTGTATGGGAAGGAAAGCTACTGTTTGACAAATGGAAAGATCAACATCCCCTATTTTTTCAGATGGGAAGGAAAGTGGCACGTTTTGCGGAGAATGTTTATCGGTAGGTTTTTATGTGGATTGCGAAGAAAGTTTACTGGTAGGTTTTTATGTGGATTGCGAAGAAAGTTTACTGGTAGGTTTTTATGTGGATTGCGAAGAAAGTTTACTGGTAGGTTTTTATGTGGATTGCGAAGAAAGTCTATTGGTAGGTTTTTATGTGGATTGCGAAGAAAGTTTACTGGTAGGTTTTAATGTGGATTGCGAAGAAAGTTTACTGGTAGGTTTTTATGTGGATTGCGAAGAAAGTCTATTGGTAGGTTTTTATGTGGATTGCGAAGAAAGTTTACTGGTAGGTTTTTTTAGTGGATTGCGAAGAAAGTTTACTGGTAGGTTTTTATGTGGATTGCGAAGAAAGTCTATTGGTAGGTTTTTATGTGGATTGCGAAGAAAGTTTACTGGTAGGTTTTTATGTGGATTGCGAAGAAAGTTTACTGGTAGGTTTTTATGTGGATTGCGAAGAAAGTCTATTGGTAGGTTTTTATGTGGATTGCGAAGAAAGTTTACTGGTAGGTTTTTATGTGGATTGCGAAGAAAGTTTACTGGTAGGTTTTTATGTGGATTGCGAAGAAAGTCTATTGGTAGGTTTTTATGTGGATTGCGAAGAAAGTTTACTGGTAGGTTTTTATGTGGATTGCGAAGAAAGTTTACTGGTAGGTTTTTATGTGGATTGCGAAGAAAGTCTATTGGTAGGTTTTTATGTGGATTGCGAAGAAAGTTTACTGGTAGGTTTTTATGTGGATTGCGAAGAAGTTTACTGGTATCGGTTTTTATGTGGATTGCGAAGAAAGTTTACTGGTAGGTTTTTATGTGGATTACGAAGAAAGTTTACTGGTAGGTTTTTATGTGGATTGCGAAGAAAGTCTATTGGTAGGTTTTTATGTGGATTGCGAAGAAAGTTTACTGGTAGGTTTTTATGTGGATTACGAAGAAAGTTTACTGGTAGGTTTTTATGTGGATTGCGAAGAAAGTCTATTGGTAGGTTTTTATGTGGATTGCGAAGAAAGTTTACTGGTAGGTTTTTATGTGGATTGCGAAGAAAGTTTACCGGTAGGTTTTTATGTAGATTGTGAAGAAAGTTTATTAGTGTTTTTTTTATGTAGATTGCAAAGAAAGTTTACTGGTAGGTTTTTATGTAGATTGAGAAGAAAGTTTATTGTAGGTTTTTATGTGGATTGCGAAGAAAGTCTATTGGTAGGTTTTTATGTAGATTGCTAAGAGTTTATTGGTAGGTTTTTATGTAGATTGCGAAGAAAGTTTATTGGTAGGTTTTTATGTAGATGGTGAAGAAAGTTTATTAGTGTTTTTTTATGTGGATTGCGAAGAAAGTTTATTGGTAGATGTTTATGTTGATCGCGAAGAAGGTTTATTGGAAGGTTTTTATGTAGATTGTGAAGAAAGTCTATTTGTCGTTTTTTTTATGTAGATTGCAAAGAAAGTTTATTGGTAGGTTTTTTATGTAGATTGAGAAGAAAGTTTATTGGTAGGTTTTTATGTAGATTGTGAAGAAAGTCTATTTGTGGTTTTTTTTATGTAGATTGCAAAGAAAGTTTATTGGTAGGTTTTTTATGTAGATTGAGAAGAAAGTCTGTTGGTAGGTTTTTATGTAGATCGCGAAGAAGGTTTATTGGTAGGTTTTTATGTAGGTTGCTGCGGGTTTATTGGTAGGTTTTTATGTAGATCGCGAAGAAAGTTTATTGGTTGCTTTCTATGTAGATTGCAAAAAAAGTCTAATGGTAGGTTTTTATGTAGATTGCGAAGAAAGTTTATTGGTAGGTTTTTATGTGGATTGCGAAGAAAGTTTATTGGTAGGTTTTTATGTAGATTGCTAAGAGTTTATTGGTAGGGTTTTATTTAGATTACGAAGAAAGTTTATTGGTAGATATTTATGTAGATTGCGAAGAAAGTTTATTGGTAGATATTTATGTAGATTGCGAAGAAAGTTTATTGGTAGATGTTTATGTAGATCGCGAAGAAAGTTTATTGGTAGGTTTTTAGTATTGAATGTAGATTGCGAAGAAAGTTTATCAGTATAACTAATTAATTTAATGAGAGCAATGACTCACATTCTGAGGCTTTTCATTATTTTAACGAAATGCGCACATTGGGAGAAATTGAACCAGCTGGGACAGCTAGGTGGGGATGTACCCAAGGGAAAGATTAAACAAGGCGTGATCCGAACCTCCAGTTTACTGGACACGTGGAAGATGTTCCCCGGACGCATAAGTTGCAAGCGTTATATTCCCAACTCAACGTGAAGTGGTCTTCGTGGTTAATACTCATACTTAGTGCTACTCATACTAACACCAAGGATCAAATTAAAAAGGACAAAAATTAAACTCGTTCACATACTCTCAGTTGTAGGTGGGAACACAAAATAATTGAACAGAAATATAGCCTCTACATTCAGTACATAAGATAAATTAAAACGTGCTAAACTCTACTTCCAAATATCCTGTTGTTTCACCAATGAAAAAAAAAAAAGTATGCTGTATTTTATTAGAAATAATTTTTCTCTACTGTTTAGCACGCACATTTTTTAGTTTTACGTTTTCATTCTGATAAATAAATCATAAATATCTTGTCCTAAAATTCCTGTATCTTTAAGTCAATGCGAAAAACCTTTTTTCAGACCTTTTTAGGCCTTCCTAACCCCCTCCCCCCCAGCAAGAACAACAATAAGCACAACAACAACAGCAACAAAGTAGTTTGTAGGCTTACCCCCCGAGTAAGCAAGACTAAGTGGTCGAGAGCAATGAAGCTTGGGGCGGTAAGGACGTTAAAAATAACTTTCAATATTGTGTACAATAAGTCATGTAAAATACACTTTTACACTAAATTCTCTCTCTCTCTCTCTCCTCTCTCTCTCTCTCTCTCTCTCTCTCTCTCTCGTTATGAAACTTTAGTGTAAAAATCATCCGAATGGGTGGGCATGTCCAGGTCCACGCCAGACCTCTTATTCCCTTTAACCCACTGACGACCGACTTTTGGACAGTGGCCCATGCTGGAGTAAAACTTGCTTAATTCCTACCGACTTATAACCAGGCGGTGTCAAGTCCATTACTTTGAAGAGACGAAAAGCTTTACAGGCATAAACTAACCAGCAGTGTAAAAATCCCATTCTTCTTCAAATTCTTCCCTGGAAGAGGGTCATAAAGTTCCCGTGCTCTGCGCCAAGAGGCTTGCGTGGAAAATGGAGACGGATTCTATCTAGAGAAAGATTTTGTTTTTTCGTAATTGTGGTTGAGGACATTGCATCAGGTTACCAACTGCATACATAGGAGTCATGGCTGAGAGCGTAGTGGGCGTTGTGATAATGACAGGCTTGAAGGAGGTAATACATTTAAAATTTAGCCTTCTCCTTTTAGAAAGGAGGATTTCAGTTCATTAAGGACATTGTCTCTGAGACTTACCCTTCTCGGGAAAGGCATAAATCAGTCTATGAAGTTGGCCTCTGAACAGGTTGCCCCCCTTGGAAAGATAAAGTTGCTCAGTAGTCCTTTAATAGTGGTAGAAATATATTATATAAAATTGGTGGTATCTTCATCTCCTATGAAAACATCCTAAAAGAATCTTGGGTGTGAGAACGTCATTCATAGTACTTGCAGATGGTGTTTGGTTCCTGTAAAATGGTACTGCGTTGCAGAGAATGGAAGCGGTATGTAAATGTTGGATTTTAATGCTCTATTTATGTGATAATAAGTTGGCTTTTGTATTCTTTTGTAAGGGTTGTCGTTTTGCCTAACGTGCCATAAGCACACCCTTAGGGCGAACCAGTTGTCTGGGCGTATTGTACGCCACTTGCCAGTGTGTTGTTGTCTAGCACATAACCTCTCTTAGGGTTTTTATCACCACCTTCTTTAAAGAACAGTAATGAGAGTCGAGAGTTTTTTTCTTAACTTCTTGCATGGTTGGTGTAAGGAATTCAGACTGATTATGATCTGTAGGTGAAAATAAATTGAATTTTTTATATAAACCTTAGTCAAAATCAATGTTTAGAGCAGCTGGAAATCTTTGCATAACATTTGAGAGATTGGATGAGGGTCACGCCCACTTATAAGCTTGATTTCTTTCAAGGGATTATTGCCTTATGAAATATTTATATATAGTGCTTGTTCTTTAGGTGGAAAGCTTGCAAGCGACGTTGAATAAGTTGCATTGATAGTTTTTTTCGGAGGCAATATAAAAAAAAGTTGAGAGTACTTGAAGTGTCGTCTTAGTAGTTTTCATGACTTGTTATAGGTTTTGTTAATGTTATCACTGCCGTTTTTGCATACCAGTAGTCTATCAAGATTCTCTTCGAGATACAGTGATTGATGGCCAAGTATGATGCTTCTGAAATTATGTCATTCGTAAATGACCACATCTAGTTTCCTTCATTTCACGCTGCTTGTGAATACGATGTATGTGTGTGTGAGAGACAGAGACAGAGACAGAGAGAGAGAGAGAGAGAGAGAGAGAGAGAGAGAGAGGCCCCGTTTTGTTAGGTTATGGTTGACATGTGGGGGAGGCATTTGGGGAAAAGGGTGGGTGGGGGGGCGCTGTGTGAAAAAGGGTGGGGTGGGGGGGGGGCGCTGTGTATAGGGTGCGTGAGTGCAGCGGCACTTGCCGATTTGTTCTCGGTCAGAGGAACTTGAGCGAAATTGTTTTTGTGTCGCCCTAGATAAATGGCCTCATAACTTGCGTGTGTGTGTGTGTGTAAGTGTATTTCTATGCTTGCCTGGTTATTTAGTCCCCTTCCCACCTCATTTCCCACAGCTATTGCAACAGTGACAGCTAGTTTTGCCTTAGGGTCATGTAACTTACTGATTTTAAAATGACCCGCATTCACGGAAACCTCTCAAGAGGTTTTTGGTCCGAGTTTAAGGACTCGAGAAATATCAGTCCTTCTCTGGGATTCCTGTTGTTCATCCGTGATCCCGTCCAAAGGAAAGGAGTCCTTCCTCTCCTGATAATTATTCCCGGCAGCTCTGAATGTGAGATAGGATGCCTCTGGTTCTGCACATTTTGAGAATTCATTCCTGGCTCTATAGAATAAGGCGGAGTGATTGGTTTCTTTTATGGGATTTGATCAGCTGATGATGAGTTTCTTCAGGCTGTTGATTTCGGTGGTGGTGCTCTTAAGTGTCTTGACAGTAATGGCAGTAATTTAGGTTTTAAGTCGATATATATATTTAGGAAAAGTACCCAGTAATATATATATATATATATATATATATATATATATATATATACTATATGTGTGTGTGTGTGTGTGTATATATACACATACACATATACATATATCCGTACGTACAAACACACGGCGAGAGAATGTTGCAGTTCAGTATTCTTCATGTTATGGGAATCGAACTTCGGACCACCGGATTAGTAGCCGAGCGCGAAAACCACTCGTCCAACGAGGAACTGTGTGTTCTGTTTGTAAATATCATCAGAGATCTTCCCTTATGTTTGAACTCAGTGGATAGATTATACCAGCTAGTAAACTAATATGAACGTTTATACACACTAGTAATGTTTACACCCAGTGTCAGAGCATTTGTCCCATTAGTAACTGAGTATTTTCTACTCAGATTCTCTCTCTCTGGAGAAATAGATTAATTGGAGGTATATAAAAAAAATGAGGATAATTGGAAAGTTTGCTTCAAGTATCTAGACTGATCGGAAAACTTGCACTGAGGAGTTCTATTCATTGGAAAATTTATACCGAAAAGTCACAGCAATTGGGAAGTTTGTATCCGGAGGTAGACTAATTCAAAAAATTGAAGCAACTCAGTTAAAACTGATCAGAAATATTGTAGCCAGAAATGAGCTGATGCCAAGTTCTTTTCTACATTTCCTAACTTTCTCAAATTGTCATATTAATTTTACTGTTCTTTTCTTTCATTGGCTTGCAGACCTCGTTGTGACTCATGGCTGCTCGTATTGAGTCGCCAAGGTGGTGGACAGCAATTTCAACTGTCCTCCTTCTTCCTGTAGAAATGGTAACTGCAGAGGATGTGAAGCCATTTTACTTATCGTATGGTTTTCTGCAAGTTGTTTTGGAGCGAGGCTGCTAGCTGCATGCGTTTTTCCAGCCTGTCTGCTACCCACCACAGCTGAAGAACCATTAGGCATTTTATTCACAGCACGGTTCAACAGGGTCTTAGGGGACTGTTCAAATTTCTTTTCTTTTTTTGAAGGTTACTAGTGGTAAAAATAGGTGGGACTTCTCCTCTCCTTTTCCTCACAGAGGAATATTAAGTAACCTTCCGAAGCGAAGCTCAACGGTAATATGTTTACTGGCTTATAATATAGGCAGAGCGACAGTTCCTTCAGATATTTCCATGACTGGTACAAATCATCATGTGGCTAGTGGAAAAATAATTCGTACCCAAACATCGAAGCTTTTTCTCGCTTCTCAGAGGCTGCTCGAGTCCTTCGCACCGGGTCATAGGATAGGGAGTATGGCTGTGTGACTGCGTTGCAATTTCTGAAAGTTTTTTTTTTTTTTTTTTTTTTTTTTTTTTTTTTTCGGGACAGATTATTTAGGTTGAAAGGCGCGTTCTTGGCTTATATATATATATATATATATATAATATATATATATATGAAGATACTAATATATATCATATCTATCTCAGCATCAAAAAAAAAAAATATATAGTACTATATAAGCCAAGAACGCGCGGGGGAAAAAAAAAAAAAAAAAAAAAAAATCAAAAAAAAAAAAAAAAAAAAAAAAACTTTCAGAAATTGGCAACGCAGTCACACAGCCATACTCCCTATCCTATCGACCCGGTGCGAAGGACTCGAGCAGCCCTCTGAGAAGCGAGAAAAAGCTTCGATGTTTGGGTACGAATTATTTTTCCACTAGCCACATGATGATTTGTACCAGTCATGGAAATATCTGAAGGAACTGTCGCTCTGCCTATATTATAAGCCAGTAAACCATATTACCGTTGAGCTTCGCTTCGGAAGGTTACTTAATATTCCCCTGAGACCCTGTTGAACCGTGCTGTGAATAAAATGCCTATATATATATATATATGTATGTATATATATATATATATATATATATATATATATATATATATATATATGTATGTATGTATGTATGTATGTATGTATGTATGTGTGTGTGTGTGTGTGTGTGTAGTACTGGTAATCTTCTTTTACCCCCGCAAAGAATATGGTAATTCAGTTGTATTCCACATAGGAAAATGTAAATGGTACATCTCGGAACAGTTTCGTCCTCCGATGGACCTCTTCTTGGAGCGTTTATTAAGGAAAGACTCTTTCTTTAATAAACGCTCCAAGAAGAGGTCCATTGGAGGACGGAAACTGTTGGGCATTTTCTGAGGTATACCATTTTCATTTTCCTATGTGGAATATATGTATGTATGTATGTACGTACACACACATATATATATTATATATTGGAGAGAGAGAGAGAGAGAGAGAGAGAGAGAGAGAGAGAGAGAGAGAGAGCCATCACAATACGGCGCAAATGCAGAAGAAGCAAGTTGGGAAGGGGACAATATCAGAATGAGAATAGTTTCCGCCAGGGCAAAGAAGGGATGTAAGGTTCAATCCCTTCGTCAAGCAGGCAGTTATTTGTGCCTTCCCAACTAACAGGGTTTCGGTACGGATAATAGCTGGTTAGTGCTCGTGATTGGATGGTTGTCCGCCAATTAGCGAAGTCTAGTCCTCTGAATTCAGACCCTGATTGGCGGAAGTGGGCCACCAGCGAGCCAGCCAGCAAGCGGGGCCAGATGTAGTATACATATGCATCTGGAAGGACACCGGGAGTTATTTTGTGGCAGTTTCGTATCAAGATGATTAGTGACGGCTTATGAATTTAGAGGGATGCCGGGGAATTCCGTGTTCGCTGAACGTTACGGTCATTCTTGGAATTCAGGGAGATAGTGTTGGCATTGCTGTGTGTATATATATATATATATATATATATATATATATATATAGTATTTATATATATGTATATATATATATACACTGTACATGTGTGTATGTACTTAAATATATGTATATTCATGTATGTGCGTGCTTGTGTAGTTGTTCCTCATGACAAAATAAAGAATCAGGCCATTCTCTGGCAATTTTCTCAAATCTTCAGCTTTTCGAATATTGCGGATTTCTTTAGTACCTGCCTCTCTGTAAGACGTGTCCTGAAGGAATGTCCTGTTGTGAAATTTCGGAAATGCTCCCCACTATTGTCCTAAGGAATCTTCAGGGGTCGAGTTTGACTTCAAACGCCGATGTGGGTCGAAGTGGGAGAGTGTATTTATAGTATCCTTAATGAGATGTATACTTTGTTACCACGTAACTTTGAAAAGTTCGTCAACTTTAGACCTTTACCCTTTTCAGTGTAAGAAAGTTGGATCTTGATAGGTCCATGTCTAAGAAACCAAAGATTGCGCAGGCTGTCTGTTCCTGTTTGAGGTCGAGGGGAGAGAACTCTTTTTTTAAGTTCCTTCCCCTCTCTGCTGGAACTTTATGTAAAACTTGCCTCAACTTTTTGTAAAACCTGCATTAATTTTTGTAAAAAAAATTTTATACGAAGCCTTTCATTCGACTTCCACAGATTGGGAGACTTATCATCTAAGATGTACGAGTATTCGGAATTGAAGTCACGGGATAATTTGAAATAGCTTATTTTCTTGCCAATCGACTTTCCCTGTATTTGCGCCTCGGCCCCCCCCCTCTCCCCCCCCCCCCTCTCTCTCTCTCTCTCTCTCTCTCTCTCTCTCATCTCTCTCTCTCTCTCTCTCTCTCTCTCTCTCTCTCTCTGAGCGGCGTCGTAACGAAGAAGGCGGAACGGTCTTTGAGAAGGCCCGTTTAATTGGATTATCAACCGGGTGCTCATTTGGGAGATTAAATTTTGCTCGTTAGTTTGCTATTGATAAGTTGGGAGTTACGCCTAGTGATTATTTGGCGATGACCTTTTCCTTTCCTTCCTTCCTTCCTTCCTTCCTCACGGCCAGGTTGCTCTATTTGCACAGGATTGACGTCCCACTCGACTCCGGATTACGTACTAGGTTGTTAGACTCGGACGTTAAAAAGAGCGTTTTGTATTAATTGGCGTGATCTCAAATATTGGTTGATTTTCTCTGGTCGGTCTCTCGAATCCGGATCATTAGGCTGTTAACTTCGAATGTTCAAAAGATGGGCGTTACTGTATTTGGAATATTCTCGAGTATTGGTTTATTACTTGGGTTTATCACTCTACTCCGGATCATGTATGTATACGTTAGAATATTAAAGGGTTTGATTTTATCTTGACATGTCCTCGAGGACTGGTTTGTTTCTATGTTATTTTATCTCTCTTCTCCTGATTGTAGATTCAGAGGCTGTTAATAACATGTTGTTTTTTTCACGTCAGAGAGATTTGCTTTCTTATATTTGCATGTAAATGATGAAATTTTTTTTCATTCTGCCATTATAAAAAGATGGTATATATATGATTTATGTAATTTATTTTTTTGTATTCTTTGTTAACTCTAATTAGCAAATGCGATATGCATGTTTTACGAAATGATCGAGTTTGTAACCAGCAGTAAGAATCTAAGAATAAGAAAAAACTAACAGAATAGATCACGGTTGTTGACCATTGGCTTTCCATACAAAGCAATGCCCAGACAATGGTATGAAGACCATCTTACCGTATCCATTGAGATGAAAATGGTTTCCGTGGGGCGTTTTACCTGTAAAGAGAAGAAAAACATTCGTCAGATATTTGGCTTGATATTTGATAAAGGCGGATTTGCCATTTGACACAAATAAATACAAGATGAGTGAAGACGCGACTGTTGGGTGTTTAAGAGGAACTTAAATTCTTTTAGTCTGGATTGAATAAGCAGATGCAAAATAAGAGAATATTTTGGTAGTAGAGTATCGGAATATATCTACACAAGCGAAAGTTCTGCTATGGAGGAGAGAGAGAGAGAGAGAGAGAGAGAGAGAGAGAGAGAGAGGAGAGAGAGAAAATTATGTATATCTTAGTTTATCCAGACCACTGAGCTGATTAACCGTTCTCCTAGGGCTGGCCCGATGGATTAGATATTTTCACGTGGCTAGGAACCAATTAGTTACCTAGCGACGGGACCTACAGCTTATTGTGGGATCTGAACCACATTGTATCGAGAAATGAATTTCTAATCACCAGAAACAAATTCCTCTGACACGTTGGCAGAACGGGGAGTCGAACTCGGGACTACAGAATCGGTAGGCGAGCATGTAAACCAAGAGAGAGAGTATCGCGCTCCTTATGCCTTTAAAAACTAAACGCGTGTATGCTTTAAAAAAAAAATAGATGCATTGTGAACGCTCGCTTTTGTTGTTGGTGGTGGTGGTTGGGGGGTGGGTGGGGTGGTAGTGGTGGCGTACGTAAGGACCCGTATAATAATAAATATTGGCACATTATTGTACATCGCCCCCTATAGATATTGGCATTTATTTTGATGATAGAATTTACAGTCAAAACCAGTTAATCCAATGAGAAGTAATTACAGTTGGAAATCGAGCCGGACTTTATTTACATTTTGTAAATCTAAAATTTATGCCTGTTAACGTGACTTGGCTTGATTAGTTTTTTCGCAACACCCCCCCTCCCCCCCCACCCTCTAGTCGATAAACTAATTTGTTATCGGTTGCTTTTGGCCGTAACCTTTTGTTGTTGCGGCTGATTTGCAGCGGTGACGCGTCCTTGGAGATTCGGGGAGGTCAGTTTTTGTTCTTCTTGAATTGTAAGTTATCGTTTTTTTTTTTTTTTTTTGTTTTAACATGCACTTGTTTCCATCCTCTGTCAGAGAGCATATTTATCCTTAGCGCCTCAGTGGCGTGGTCGGTATAGTGTTGGCGTGCCACCTCGTTGGCCGCGAGTTCGATTCTCGGCCATTCCATTGAGGTGTGAGAGGTGTGTGTTTCTGGTGATAGAAGTTCACTCTCGACGTGGTTCGGAAGTCACGTGAAGCCGTTGTTCCCGTTGCTGAATAACCACTGCTTCCATGCGACTTAAAAACACCATACAAACAAGCAAACAATTTATTCTTCTTTGTTAGTTTTTCATTTACGTGTAACACCACATATTTTATTTATAAAAACTAATCTATTACATCTCACAGATCATTAATTAGAAAATGCTGCTCTGCATATTCTTTTGAGGGTTTTCTCTCTAGGTGAAGAGAGCAGGTTTAGGTGGTTTCCTTCTGAAGGAAGATGGAAGTACTCAGATAAAGAGTGAAAGTATGAGTTTAAGTATATACTATAATACAAAGGTAATAAATGTGCTGAACAAGCACAAGAGCCTACACACAAACATATATATGTATATACATTGCATACATCCATACATATACATCGAGTCGTTCAGCACAAAGCACGAGGCCTTGGCATGTATGCTCTGAGAGGAAAAAAACAAGACAATAGACGCTGCAACATTTGTGTTTACCTACATTAAATCGTGGATCAACTCCCCACCCCGTATATATATATATATATATATATATATATATATTATATATATATATATATATATATATGATATATATAGATAGATAGATAGGTATAAGCCACGAAGGAAAGAAAAACAACGGCGTAGCTGCAAGATCTTTCGACTACAACGTCCTCTACTAAGTAAAGGACGTTGAGTCGAAAGATCTTGTATCTAATCCGTTGTTTATATTTCTTTCGTGGGGCTTATACCTTTATTTATGCATATATCACGTTCCAAACTTTCAGTGATTCAGCTATACATACTATATATATATATATATATATATATATATATATATATATATATATATATATATATATATATATATAATGTAAGAATTTGTTGTTTTAGAAAGGGCAAAAGGGGTTTGGGGGTAACTAATGAAAGAATTACCTTTAATTGCCTCGCTTACTGCCCTCCCCTTGGCTGTCCCCTCCCTACCGGCGTTCATTGCCTCTTGGGACTCCGGTAGGCCGTGGAATGATAAATAGGCCCAGCGACATTTATGATATCAACAGCTCGTATGAAGCCATTTTGACTCTCCCACTCCCTCCCCTGTTCCAGTGCTTAGTCTCTCTCTCTCTCTCTCTCTCTCTCTCTCTCTCTCTCTCTCTCTCTCTCTCTCTCTCATAGTATTTCATAGACTCGGAGTTGTAAGTAATGATAATTGAGTTATTTAAGGGGATTGAAATTGAATATCCTTTATATATATTTGTATACGTATATGAGGAACGGAACTAAGGTTGGAGTATTTTGATATTAAAGTGAGATACTTCTGCTGACAATTTAGCACGTGTTCAGAATCGCAGTTAGAATGACTAATACAACAGTTATAAGAGAGTATTTTGTAAATGGTCAGCGGGAAGTATTAAGATTCACTTTCGGTTTACATGTATGTTGTTATAAGGAGAGAGAGAGAGAGAGAGAGAGAGAGAGAGAGAGAGAGAGAGAGAGAGAGAGAGAGAGAGAGAGAGAGAGAGTATCTATTAAGGTTCCACTCCCTGGAACTGGTAGATGGATTCTGTTATCACAGTTCTATGCATTGCTTACTGAGGGCACAGATAATTCCGCTCTGAATGGTGAATACACACATGGTTTAATCAGGATGGCATCGATGCCTAATGAATATGCAATATTGTAATTGCACAAGGAATATTAGGGTGGCCCCCCACCTTACGGGACATGATGTTGCATGATCGAATTGATTATTGTGTAAAGGACAGATCTGACTGCTGGTTGAACCGATTGCTGACGGGTTATTTCCACAAATTTAGGACAAATGTAAGGACGGTTCAGGATATCCTCTGGTGGTATTGAAGGGGACCAGACGATTCATAAGAACTGATGAAGTCATTTTCATAATTCCACCATTATTAACATTATACTCTTCGCAACTAAAAGTGATAAAACCAAAGCATGCTGTACTGAGACAACTATTTAGATTTTTTGTCGTTTTTCCTTTGAGATTGAGCTAATGATGTAAAGTGAACCGCTGGAGAGAGAGAAATCTGAGTTCGTGATTTTTCTTCATAGGTTGTACGAAAACATTCGACATTTCGCTTTCCATGATGCTCCTATTGTGATTACATTCTCGATCTATTCTAATTGCTGTTCATCAGTTTCAAAATCAGGAGGAAAGTACAGCTGCTCTCACATCTGATGTTTTTATATGTGACACTTCTCTATATCGTAGATCATAGAGGCATAAAATTTTGGCTGTGGTATGTGTCTCATAAATTTGGGACGGATTTGTTCAAGCGTTTGAAATGGCGGAGGGTTTCGAGAATCTTGCATTCTTGTGTTTACATGTAAACCTGAGAGAGAGAGAGAGAGAGAGAGAGAGAGAGAGAGAGAGAGAGAGAGAGAGAGAGAGAGAGAGAGAGAGTCTTTTTGCCTGTAATTCATCTGTTGAAATGTTCATTTAGCGCAGTAGATTTTCACTCAGTTATGTTAGATGTGAAGCCTTACACATTCATTTGCTATACTGTGGCACACTTGTCATTGTCAAAGAAAAGGGTTCCAGCAGAGGCTGGTAGTTCATTTCCGAAGTCCCAGCAATTCCTAGTAACCAACAAAGCCTGAGAATTCAGTTCCCAAGACCTTACAAAGAATGAGAAATGAGTTCCTAAGTTCCATCGAAGGACGTCAGTTCAATTCCCAGGTCCCAGTAGAGCATGGTAATTCAATTCCCAAGTCCCAGCTAAGAACTAAGAACTGAGAATTCAGTTCCAATTCCCAACAAAGGATTGACAATTCCGTTCCCAAGTCCCAGCAAAGGACGACAGTCTAATTCACAAGTCCAAGCAAAGGACTGAAATTTCGTTTCCAAGTAACAGAAAGGACGGGAATCCAATTCACAAGTCCCAGGAAAGGTCGAATGTCTAATTCCCATGTCCCAGCAAAGACTGAGAATTCAATTTTCCGACGTCCAGGAAAATGAAAAGAATTCAAATCCCCAAGTCCCACCAATGGGCTGGGAATTCAGTTCCGAGGTGCTAGCAAAGGACCGAAAATTCAATTTTCTTCTGAGGTCCCAGAAGATGAAAAGAATTCAACTC
Organism: Macrobrachium nipponense; assembly: GCF_015104395.2. Lineage (NCBI taxonomy): Eukaryota > Metazoa > Arthropoda > Malacostraca > Decapoda > Palaemonidae > Macrobrachium > Macrobrachium nipponense. The sequence continues at coordinate 61,760,693 of NC_087215.1, read as the reverse complement.
CCAAGTCTCAGCAATGGACCGAGAATTCAATTCCGAGGCCCGAGTAAAGGACCGAGAATTCAGTTTGCAAGTCCCAGTAAAGGAAGATTTAAATTCCAGTTGCTAGCAGTGGACTGAGAATTCAATTCCGAGGTCCGAGCAAAGGACCGAGAATTCAGCTTGCAAGCGGCAGCGAAAGGTCAGAAGTAATACGTGCTTGCCAGATGGGCGGGAGGGGGCGCAGCAGAGACGCGAGCAATAACGGCAGAAAAATGACCCTTTTGGCGTGAGAAAGTCCCGACGATACAGTCAGACAAATGATGCCGTCATGGCTTAAAGCTTGCAACATTGAAGGTAGGGTAAAATGGCCACTGGCGTGGAGGCTTTAAACGCATAAATAATGGATGGCCCATTTGTTAGAAAGCGCCCGACAATAAAATTAGACCGGGGCTTGGTCTCTCACTATATAGGCAGACCAGTGGGTGCCTATGATTATTTTTTCCCTCTGGAAGTCAACAGTGCTGTAATATAACACGTTGCTCGGTATTCATTGAAATGAGTTATTCGCTCACTTTGTTTGCAGTATTGTGGTCATCCTTTGTCAGGACCTAGTAGAAGCTCTTGACCGTTGCACTCGGTTTTTCTTTAATTACGCCTAAACTCCTCTTTTATCCAGCTTGCGATCGGCATGGTCGTATAAAACTGCAAGAAAAGCGATGCGAGCGTCAACAAAATATAGTTTGGATTTTATGGGAAACACATGAAGTGGACGCTAATATAGACCTTGAATGTATGCCTGAAAATCTTGTATTATTTTATCAGTACTGATGGCCGCAAATCGAGTGATTAAGTCATTGATTTTTTTCATTAAAAAAATCATGATTAAAAATTTTTTTTTTTTTTTCATTTTTTATTACTTAATTTGAAAGCAAACAAATTAAAAAATATGGTTTGGAGGTTAATAAAAACTTAAGCATAACTGTGCTCCATCTATTTATTTTTTTATAAAAAAAAATCGCGAGTACATAACTTTAGGCCAGAATTGGAAGCCTAAAAGATAAATCAATAGTAATTCTGTCATAAAATACATTTTGAGGAAAAAAGGACTGAAAATTATCTAACAAATCAAACAACCAAATAAATAAAGAAATAAAATAAATAACTGATTTTTAATTTTTTTTTTATTTGTTTAAAAAAATCTGCAACCGTGCAGCAAACTAAAATAAGTTTAGGTGCCCCAGGTTTTAGCTGGTGAAGTTCTCTTAATGACTCTGTACTTTCTGTTGCTGATGCAATTGATTTGATATTAAATATTTTCATTTGATCCCGCATTATTTGATATCCGATGACACTATATGCTGGAGCCATAAAGTAAATAACACTTAATTCTTGAATCAAATAATGCGGGATCAAATGAAAATATTTAATATCAAATTAATTGCAACAGCAACAGAAAGTAGAGTAATTTACAGAACTACACCAGCTAAAACTTGGGGCAATGCTTTTAGCAACCATCAGGATAGCACCTCAGCGGCGTGATTGGTAAGGTCTTGGCCTGCCACCTCGGTGGCCGCGAGTTCGATTCTCGGGCATTCCGTTGAGGGGTTAGAGATGTGTATTTCTGGTGATAGAAGTTCAATCTCGACGTGGTTCGGAAGTCACGTAAAGCCGTTGGTCCCGTTGCTGAATAACCACTGGTTCTATGTAACATGAAAACACCATACAAACAAACAAACAACCATCTGGAATATTCATAATTCAGTATTCCATTACTCACAGACAGTGAAGACTAAAGTGTATTGTGATTAGTGAAAAGGTGAAAGAAAGCCAAAATTTGCTTATGTATATGCTGTCTGCAGGTCTTGGTTTTTTGCGAATGGTATCTTAGTGTAGAATAGCATATTTGTCTGTATTACAAAAGACATAATGTACTTAACATGCTGCGCCTATTAAAAGGAGGAATGGGTCTATCATAGCATATGAAGAAAAAGAAAAAAAGACCACTCTTGCTGGAACGGTTTTTTGGGGGTCATGAATAAGAGATATGAGAGGATCATTTGAATCAAAGGTCTGTTTGTTTGTAGGGTGCTTTTACGTTGCATGGAACCAGTGGTTATTCAGCAACGAGACCAACGGCTTTACGTGACTTCCGAACCACGTCGAAAGTGAACTTCTATCACCAGAAATACATATCTCTCACTCCTCAATGGAATGGCCGAGAATCGAACCTGCGACCACTGAAAGATCTGATTGTACTAAAGAGGAATCAGTAAAAAACGAAACTTATGAAATGCTAAGCACCGGGCTGCAGCAGAAAATCTGCAAGTAAAATGACGATGAATATACTAATTAGACTGTTTTTGCAGAAAATGTTATGAGTAAACGAAGCGAGATGTTTGGGAACTGGAGTCATTTCGAAGGTAGTAAAGAAAGGTGACCTAAATAGATGGGGAAACTATAGAGATATTTTATTTTCTTTGCGATGTAAGTATTCACTATGCTCTTACTTTATAAGATAAGGACAGAAATTGGTAAAATAATGGTTTAGAAAGCGAAGGAGTTGCACAGGTTAGATATTTATGAAGAGACACTGTGCGCAGCCGTGTGTGGAATATAAAAACCCCTTTACTGAAACCTTTTGTTGATTAAGAGGTGTTCACTGACCAATATTTTGAAGGTCTTTGGCCCTTATGGATACCCGTTTAAATGTGCCATCCTAATTGAAATTATCTTTGGATGAAGTAGACGGAAAGATAATGTTAATGGAGTCTTAAGTGACCTTGGTGAGGAGTCCTAAGTGAGCTTGTTGTGCACAGAGGGTTGCTACAGGAGGATGTTATGTCACCTTTGTTGTCTGCCCTCATCGATTTTATAAAAAAAAAAAAAAAAAAATTCTTTTGTATAGATGGGGAGTTCTATATTGGAGCACCAAGGGAAACCTGACATATTTAGAATACGTAGTGCTGCTGTTCTCATCAGCAAAGCACCACAAGATTAATGAAGTTGCCTATCAGATGGATCATATGTCGAAAAAGAAAGCTCAAGAAAGAAGCTCAGCCAGTGAGGATAGTGTGCTCAGAGGGCTGGAACAGCACTCAATGGAGAGAGCATTGATCAGGTTGAATATCTTTAATATTTAGGAATAGTACTAATATCCAAATAAAGATAAACTTGAGTTGGAATTGAGTGCAAGACTGAAAATGGCAAATCAGACGATCACCAGAATGAATGAATAGGAAGTAAAACAAAGGAAAATTTCTCACGGAAGTAAGATTATAGTACATCAGTGTAATAGATCTGTCATGCTGAACAGCCATGAATGCTGGAATGACAACGAAACTAGAAAAGTTTGCGTCAGTGTGACAATAAAACTTTAGGAGAAAGTCAGGCGTGATGGCAGGTGATGTCCTTCGCTTCGCACCTCCCCTGATAGTGTTAGATGATTAGGCTGCTGAGGACACCTTACCTTACAGACCTTACATCTTGTTCGGGTTGCCCCAGGTCCCTCAGTGTGAGGCACCTCTAGTGTCTACCAGAGAGTTTGCTAGTACATCTTCCGGTATATTTGCATCTTCCAATCTTGGATGGTCTGGGATGCAGTTTAGATATTTGTCGAGCTTATTCTTAAACACATCTACGCTCACTCCTGATATATTCCTCAGATGAGCTGGCAACGCATTGATAGACGCTGCATTATCGATGCTGGTGCGTAGTGGATAATGTCCTGTGTGCTTTCCTATTTTTCCTGTATAGTTTTGGGCACTATTAATCTACCTCGCTTGCTCTTTCTGATATTTTTAGTTCCATGATATTTTCTGCTATTCCTTCTATCTGTTTTCCATGCCTGAATTATCATGTAGCGTTTCTCTTCTCCTTTCTAGACTATATAATTTTTAAGAATTGTAGTCTTTCCAGTAGTCTAGGTCCTTAACTTCTTCTATTCTAGCTGTAAATGACCTTTGTACACTCTCTATTTGTGCAATATCCTTTTGATAGTGTGGGTACCATATCATATTGCAATATTCAAGTGGACTACGAACATATGTTTTTATACAGCTATCATGTGTTCAGCTTTTCTTGTTTTTTGAAGTGCCGTAACAACATTCCCATTTTTGCTTTACATTTTGCCAACAGAGTTGCTATTTGATCATTGCATACATGTTCCTATTCATCATCACACCAAGGTCTTTAACTGCTTCCTTATTTGTGATGGTCTCATTATTAGGTCCCTTATATGCATATAGCTTTCTTTCTCTGTCTCCATAATTTATTGATTCAAATTTATCAGAGTTAAATACCATCCTATTTACCTCTGCCCAATCATATACTTTGTTAAGGTCTCTTTGTAGAGCGTTCCTATCTTCATCACAAGTAATTTCTCTACTTATTCTTGTGTCATCTGCGAAACTACTCACTACCGAATCTTTAACATTATTGTCTATGTCTTCAATCATAATAACAAACAGTATTGCAGCTAACACCGTACCTTGCGGCACACCGATATTACCTTGGCTTCATCCGATTTCTCGTCGTTTGCAATAACTATTTGTTTTCTGTTGTGTAAAAAATTCTTTTAACCATCTTCCTACTTTATCCACGATATTGTGTTTTCTAATTTTCTTCGCTAATATATTGGTCTTACTTTATCAAAAGCTTTTGCAAAGTCTAAATAAACCACATCTGTTTCATTTCCGCTTTTCATATTTTTGAATATGTTTTCACGGTGGACTACAGTTGGGTTATTTGTGTACTTTTTTCCGGGTACGAAACCATGTTGTCCTTTATTAAACAAATTATTTTTTATAAATGTTTCATAATATTTTTCTTCATTACCCTTTCATACACTTTCATAATATGTGATGTTAGACTCACAGCCTATAATTACTTGCCTCTAGTCTTGATCCACTTTTGAAAGTAGGGGTAATATATGCTAATTTGTGCTCATCATATATCTTGCCTGTATCTACACTTTGTCTTAATAATATTGCAAGTGGCTTTGCGATAGAATGAACTACTTTCTTTAACAAAATAGCAGGAATTCCATCAGGTCCCAATGGCAGCAGCTCCATTTTTAATTTCATTAATAGCCTGCACAATATCAGCTTCATTAATATCTATGTCAGCTAAATATTCACTATTTTCATCCCTTACTTCTATATCATTATCTTCATTATCTATTCTAGGGGTGAATTCTCTCTTATATCGTTCTGCCAGTATGTTGCAAATTTCCTTTTTTCATTCGTTAATCTCCCTTCAATTCTCAGAGGGCCTATTTCTATTCTTCTTTTATTCATCTTCTTCGCATATGATATAATAGTTTGGGGTTTTGCTTGATATTTAATAGGGTTTTTTCTTCCAAGTCCCGTTTTTCATTTTCTTTTGATTGTATAATCTTTTGTTCTGCATTTTCTATCTTACTTTTTAGTTCTATAACTTTCCATGCATTTTTTTCTTTTGCAAGACCTTTTTTCCACTTTTCTGATTTTCTGGAACAAGATCCTTCTGTCTCTTGGTATGCATGAATGATGTTTACTTTTCTTCTTCGGTATATATTTTCCACTATTATCTCCAATATTTTATAAATATCTCCGTATTTACCCTTATGTCATCACTTACGAAAATGTTATCCCAATCTTTGTTTAATTCTTCATTAATTTCTGACCATTTTATATTTTTACTGTAGAAGTTGTATTTTCCATATCCTTCCCACTTTTTCATTTCTTGCTTATCTCTATTTTCACTTGCTTTGGAATGAACTGTTAATTCTATGACATTATGGTCTGAAATACTCGCATTATAAACTATTATTTCTTTAACAGAATTCATCTCGTTCACAAATACTAGGTCTAAAGTATTTTCCTTTCTTGTTGGCAGGTGATTTATTTGTTGAAGTGTATTACTAGTAGCATATCTAATAGCTTTCAAATTGCCTCTTATCTTCTGCACTACTATTACTCTCTTTTTTATATGTATAAGTACAACCACAATCTCCTATTCGTTCTTTCCATTCTACGAAAGGAAAGTTGAAGTCACCAGATAGGAGAATAGTCCAGTCCTTGTGATTTCTACATATATCATCCAATTTTTCAATTATTATGTCAAACTCTTTAGTATTAGAGTCTATATATTACTATGTTCATCAATTTTTTCAGATTCAAATTCTACCGCTATTAGTTCACATTCTAGAGTTACTTATATCCCTATATTTTTTCCTTTTTGTTTTTTGTCTTTCCCATATATTGCGGTTCCCCCAATTTGATTCCTTTTTTTCTATCTGATCTATAAGTTTGGAACCCTTTTATTTGATCATCATTCCCAGTCTAATGGGAATCCAGGTTTCACTTATATTCATTATATCTATTTTCTTTTCATTTTGGGTTAGTTTCTTCTAAGTACTCTATTTTTCTTTTTGAGTTACTCGTAACTAAACCCTGCGCATTCATCACTATGATGGTTTGCGTGTTTTCTCCTTCATTTAATACTGATAGTAATAAGGATTTTTTCCATGTCTCCTTTCCTGTTCTGGTTATGTTGTTCTACTTCCACCTGAAGAGGTGGAAGTAGATCAGGCCCCCATGGATAAGAACTAGGAGACAAAAGCGCTGGAGATTATTGGAGATTGGAGGAAGAGAATGCGCATGAAAGACGTAAGTTGTTGCCCTTTGCATATTATGTCGTGTGAAACGATAATGATGATATATACCTACATACATACATACATACATACATACATACATATATACGTATATATATATATATATATATATATATATATATATATATATATATATATATGTATATACATATATATTGTGTGCGTGTTTGTTGTTGATGGTAATGTCTTATTCCTCAGAAATCATAAGTCATGTTCACCTTTGTATTGCATGTCGTTAAGGCGACAAATAAGTATATATATACAATGTGTATAAATAGTATTTATATACATATTTACTTATTTAATTTATTTATACATATGGATATATATACATTTATACACTTATTTTACGTATATATATATACACATGTATATATATGTATACAACATATGTATATAGAACATTATACACTATTTACGTATATGATGTTCATACATTTATTTATATGTATATACTATGTATATATGTATGTGTATATTAAATATATATATATATATATATATATATATATATAATATATATATATTGTGTATTTGCGTTTAATTAAGTTAGTGTTTCGTACTGTAGCAAAGCACAATTTCAGGCAGAGAATGAAATTGGTGTTTTATTGCTAATCTAACGATTCCCTTTGGAACAGAAGTAACAAATTCGTGGGCTCTCCTTCGCCCGGCCTGATATGAACGTCACGTTTTTATTCCAGCGCCATGCTTTTGTTTTGAGCGTCACGCTTTTTATTTGGCTCCGCGGGTCATTGCAATGAACGGGAATTAGATTTAATGCCAAAGTTTTGCAATGGGGGGCCCGTAACCAACCCATACACGTGATTTATAAACATCAAATCGGCGTCCCGTTTCTCTCTAAATTATTATTGCGCGATGGGGATTCCCGTCATATCTGTTCATCCCGGCGATTTGCCGGATTTATCTGTTATCCCGTCTGAAATGCTGTTAATTGATCAGCGACAAGAAATTATGTTGGGATGGGGCGCGCGTTTTCGCCACGTTTGTCTCTTGTCCGTAACATTTTTTTTTTTTTTTTTTTTTTTTCAGCGAGTGTTTTTGGTCTCACTGCTTGGTATGTTTAGTCGTGTCATTTTTTTTTTTTTTTATGCTGGTTTCAAGTCTCATAATCTTAATTTTTATTCTGACTCTTATTATCTTAGGATTTTAGTCTCTCTCTCTCTCTCTCTCTCTCTCTCTCTCTCTCTCTCTCTCTCTCTGTTTGTGTGTTAGTCTGTCCATTCATTTTCGCCGTGTTCAAAGTTTTACACAACTAAATTTTTGTATGAGCTGTATTGTCTCGGGATTTTACTGTAGACTCTCTCTCTCTCTCTCTCTCTCTCTCTCTCTCTCTCTCTCTCCTTAGTGTCTTGTCGTTAGGCGTTTGAGTGACATTTTTTCCCTGTTGATACGTTCATTTATCTCTCTCTCTCTCTCTCTCTCTCTCTCTCTCTCTCTCTCTCTCTCTCTCCCTTTTTAAACCTTTAAACGTAACTCATACTGCAATTATTACTTTGGTCTCAGAGTAAGATAATGAATTGCTTTCTTACTTCATTTTTTTATTTTTACTGTTCTTTCAGTGAATAATTTGTTATCAAATTCCTTTCATTCAATCAAGTGTTTACAAAGCATCTGTCATTTCTGGTGACAGTTTCTGTTTAGTAGTGAGGATGGCATTTATCTCTCTCTCTCCCTCCCTCCCTCCCCGATTTATGTCGGGTCCAGAATAATAGATAGAATAATTGGGTTGTGTAAAGACACTAAACGATACTGGAATTTGCAGCAGATCTTACTCTGAGTCGTTTACGAAATATGCCGTCGTTATATGATACGCACTTGCAGATGCACGCACGCATCGGTGTACACGTGTGTATATATATATATATATATATATATATATATATATATATAATATATATTTATATATATAGATATATATATATATATATATATATCATATATATAATATATTTATATATATAGATTATATATAGATATATATAGATATATATATATATATATATATGTATTGTATGTAGTATGTATATACGTATATATATGTGTGTACGTCTGCCAACTTATAAGTGCTACGCCAAAGCTGAAATTAAAAGCACCCGGAAATTCTTGATAGTGTCTAATTTGATATTATAAACAGTATCGAAGGTGAACGTTGAAAGGATATTTTTATTAAAAGGTTGGAATAGCTTTGCATTTAACATCGGGACTGTATTGCAGTGTGCTGGAAAAGTAGGTGTGGAATATAAATATAATTTATGACATTGTAACCATTTCTAAAAGTTTAAAGTCATTTTGAGAGGAAAGCTTGAAAAGCATTAGGAACCAGAAAGTACGGTGTAAATATGAAATGACACCAAGTCTCATTTGTTTACGAGAATAGTACTCGACAGTGTCAGGAAGGTTCCTGTGGGCATCACAGGAATTAGAACGGGAGACAGACTTGAATGTTAACAATGAGAAAGGAGGCTGGACGGTGCTCATATGGATAAAGCACATGAAAGATAAGATTAGGGGAATTTCCCAGATGCCCTTTGAATCATACTGTCCTAGAAGTGTGTGTGTGTATGTGTGTGTGTGTGTGTGATATGAACATACAAACACACACACATCTATGTATTATATATGTGTATGTATAATTACACAGGTACGGATAATAAATCCTATAACAAAACAAGTAGGGCCAGTAACAGTAACAATCGAAGCCGACATTCAAGTAATTCGTAAAAAATAGAGGATACCTGTAAAAAAAAAAAAATAGTCTTGACTATATTATCATTGCTGAACAATCTTAAAAAAAAAAAAAACAGATACAGACAGTAATTGAGTTGTCCTACTTGATTCAGTGACCTAATGCAGACATTTCGGTGGTAAATTCAATAATTCTCTGAGAAAAATGCTGTCTCGAAACTGCATTTTTATTTTTACTGCAAAGTGAAATGGAGTGAGAGAGAAGAGAAATACTTTTTATAGGCATTGCGAGCGTGATGTAATTCAACAATTCTTTTTGAGTACGCCGGGTGTCTATAAAATTAAATCTTTTGCTGCAAGCTGAGAGAGAGAGAGAGAGAGAGAGAGAGAGAGAGAGAGAGAGAGAGAGAGAGAGGTGGGTGTTAAACCCGTGTTGGCCGAAATGGTGTATGATGCGCCAGTGAGTGTAATGGCCTTATAATAGGGAAATAAAATTTCGTGGCGCCTCGTCATAAAACCATTCCTGACAAGATCTGCGTGCGTGGCGCACTGAAGGCGCCTTGGATCATGCGTGAATGTGCTTGAGAATCGGCAGCATTCATTCTCTTGATGAAATTTTACCTCATTCACTGTGTTTTGAACTGCGCTTGAATAATAGTGGTGGTGGTGCCACTGCAGTAGGGGAGTAGTGCCGTCAGTGCACCTCATGCGGTACACTGTAGGGATTACTTAAGGTTCTATGCAGCGTGCCTTTGGCCCCTAGCTGCAACCCCTTCCGTTCCTTTTACTGTACCTTCTTTCATTTTCTCTTTCTTTCATCTGACTTTCCACTCTCTCCAAATACTTGATTCATAGGGCAGCTGCTTTGAGGTTTTCTTCCTGTTACACCTTTCAAACCTTTTACTCTTAATTTCCATTTCAGCGCTAAATGACCTCATAGGTCCCAGTGCTTGGCCTTTGGCCTAAATTCTATATTCAGTTCAATTCAGTTTAGTTGCGGCAAGAAAACTTTGCAACAAGAAAGTTCTTTTATATGAAACGGACGTCAGAACAACGAATTAATATTGCCATTACAGAACAATGATAAATTTATTTGGTGTCGCCTTTGTGTTTTTTGTTTTGATGTTATTTAGACTCAGTGAGATATTATAAATCACATAATTGCTTAATTGAGTCGGGCAAAGGCAGCGAGTATCAATTTTACCCCAGAGTGACTAGGCATACCGGAGATTTGCCGCAGCTTGTCGACCCATGAGAGATTCATGAAAGAAAATTCTTTACCGGAGCCAGAAACCGTCTCTCGAGAAGGACAGTTACATTAATAATTCTCAGCAGTCACAACTAACTTCTTGAATTTCGTCCACCGATGCAGAACCATTACCGTCCCGTTTGGGATGGCTGGTATCTCCACAACGTCATTGTTACCCCCGAATGATGACCATGCAGGTGTGGTTGAGGCGAGGAAATAGTTTGAAGTCAGGAAGTGCGATGTTAGGCGAAAATAGTTTTGAAGTCAGGAAGAGCGTAGCGATGTTAGGCGAAAATAGTTTGAAGTCAGGGAGAGTGATGTTAGGCGAAAATAGTTTGAAGTCAGGGAGAGCGATGTTAGGCGAAAATAGTTTGAAGTCAGGGAGAGCGATGTTAGGCGAAAATAGTTTGAAGTCAGGGAGAGCGATTTTAGGCAAAAATATTTGTAGGCAAAAAATTTAATGAGGTCATAGAGTCCATGTTAGGCGAAAATAGTTTGAAGTCAGGTGAGAGCGATGTTAGGCAAAATAGTTGAAGTCGGGAGAGCCATGTAAGGCGAAAATAGTTTTGAACAGGGGACGAGGCGATTAGGCCCGAACAAAATAGTTTGAAGTCAGGGGAGAGCGATGTTAGCAAAAAAATAGTTTGAAAGTCAGGAAGAGCGATTTGTTTAGGCGAGTTTTTGAAGTCAGGGAAGACGATGAGGCCAAAAATATTTGAAGTCAGGGTAGAGTGATGTTTTAGGCAAAAATAGTTGAAGTCAGGTAGAGCGTGTTTAGGCAAAAAAATAGTTTTGAAGTCAGGAAGAGCGATGTTAGGTGAAAATAGGATGAGTCCAGGAAGTGCTATGTTAAGCCAAAAATAAGTTTTGAAGTCGAAGTGTGAGTTAGCAAAAGAAAATAGTTTGAAGTCAAGAAGAGCGATGTTAGGCGAAAATAGTTTGAAGTCAGGAAGAGCGATGTTAGGCGAAAATAGTTTGAAGTCAGGAAGTGTGATTTTAGGCGAAAATAGTTTGAAGTCAGGTAGTGCGAATAGTTTGAGGTCAGGAAGTGCGATGTTACGCGAAAATAGTTTGAGGTCAGGAAGTGCGATGTTAGGCGAAAATAGTTTGAGGTCAGGAAGTGCGATGTTAGGCGAAAATAGTTTGAGGTCAGGAAGTGCGATGTTAGGCGAAAATAGTTTGAGGTCAGGAAGTTGCGATGTTCGGGAAAATAGTTTTGAGTCAGGAAGCAGATTGGTGGCGAAAATAGTTTGAAGTCTGGAAGTGCGATGTTAGGTGAAAATAATTTTGAAGTCAGGAAGTGCAATGTTAGGCGAAAATAGTTTGAAGTTAGGAAGAGCGTTGTTAGGCGAAAATATTTTGAAGTCAGGAAGAGCGATGTTAGGCGAAAATAGTTTGAAGTCAGGAAGAGCGATGTTAGGCGAAAATAGTTTGAAGTCAGGAAGAGCAATGTGAAAATAGTTTGAAGTCAGGAAGAGCGATGTTAGGCGAAAATAGTTTGAAGTCAGGAATAGCAATGTTAGGCGAAAATAGTTTGAAGTCAGGAAGAGCAATGTGAAAATAGTTTGAAGTCAGGAAGAGCAATGTGAAAATAGTTTGAAGGCAGGAAGTGCGATGTAAGGCGAAAATAGTTTGAAGTTAGGAAGAGCGATGTTAGGCGAAAATAGTTTGAAGTCAGGAAGAGCCATGTTAGGCGAAAATAGTTTGAAGTCAGGAAGAGCGATGTTAGGCAAAACTAGTTTGAAGTCAGGAAGAGCGATGTTAGGCGAAAATAGTTTGAAGTCAGGAAGAGCAATGTGAAAATAGTTTGAAGTCAGGAAGAGCGATGTTAGGCGAAAATAGTTTGAAGTCAGGAAGAGCGATGTTAGGCGAAAATAGTTTGAAGTCAGGAAGAGCGATGTTAGGCGAAAATAGTTTGAAGTCAGGAAGAGAAACAATGTGAAAATAGTTTGAAGTCGGAGGAAGCAATGTGAAAATAGTTTGAAGTCAGGAAGAGCAATGTGAAAATAGTTTGAAGTCAGGAAGAGCAATGTGAAAATAGTTTGAAGTCAGGAAGAGCAATGTGAAAATAGTTTGAAGTAAGGAAGAGCGATGTTAGGTAAAAATAGTTTGAAGTCAAAGAGCAATGTGAAAATAGTTTGAAGTCAGGAAGAGCAATGTGAAAATAGTTTGAAGTCAGGAAGAGCAATGTGAAAATAGTTTGAAGTCAGGAAGAGCAATGTGAAAATAGTTTGAAGTCAGGAAGAGCAATGTGAAAATAGTTTGAAGTAAGGAAGAGCGATGTTAGGTAAAAATAGTTTGAGGTCAGGAAGAGCAATGTGAAAATAGTTTGAAGTCAGGAAGAGCGATGTTAGGCGAAATAAGAGCATCAGAAGCAATTTAGTCTTAGTTGGCATCTCAGCAGCAGCCTGTCTGGAAATGGCCCGCTAGCAGATTTGCTCTGTTTTATTTTGATTACTTCGTGTCGCTGTCATACACCTCATCATAATTCTCCCCATTGAATGCTGCGACCGATATCAGGTTAGTTTATCGTGATTAATACCCAATGAATCCGAAAACACTAGGCCCATCACCTTATAGGCAAAAGCTACTTGGGATCCGTGGCATTTCCATTGCTCGCTTTGAACCTTTACCCCAAGTTTACAGTAAGGTAGCCTAAACTACGAGTGTGTCTTTCCGAGTAAGCAATGTAATGTCCTGGTATTCATCTTGCAGATACATTGCACGTCCCAGAGATACCAGTTTAAATAGTATGCAGTGAGCAGTGATGCTTGTGGTCTTATACAGTCAAATGTGTCTTTTTCAAACCCACAAGAATGTTCTTCGTTGGTTAATGTCTTTGGATGTCTCGACTGAGGTTTATGTTATATGCTGTCCCTACTCCACTCGAATTCGGCAGCCTTCTTCTGACTGGTGGTGTATGAAAGGGATTTCTCACTCCCTCATCTATTTCCTTGAGGTTAATCGTTCATCAGACTTTTTTCCTTATGTGAATTTGCTTGCCTAGGTGATTTTCAAGGAGCCTTAGGTGCAGTGGTACGAAAGCAAACCATTGAATTTTTTATAATCGTGTTAGTGGTTGTTTACATTTAAAGAAAAATACGTCTTCATTTTTATTCATGCGGGGCGAAGCTGAAAACTTGATAAGAGACCATCGCACCCTCACCAGAGTCTATTGTTGTTTGAATGTTAATGCAGAGCCGATGGCATTTGGGTAATTAAATCAAAAGGCAAATTTTTGCATTTGTTCCGCTAACCGTCATACCACAGAAGTCGATTTTTATTTTATTGATGTAAGTTTCTTTTGGCCTCCAACTGAGGGTGTCTCGGAAAATTTAATAGCTACATAAATGTTATTTTTTTCGCCAACGTAGCCAGGGTTTTTGAAGAAATATAGTAGCTCATGGATATTTTTAATGGGTATACGTTCTGGGGATAAGAAAATCTTTAGCGTACATAAAATGAAGTCACTTGCTAGTCTAACTTTTATAGGATGCCATGATAACTAGACAAGTGAATATGTGAGTTTTCTCTGTACAGTAACAATTTTTTTTAATTCATAATGAGTAATGCAGTAAGGAGAAATTGTTTTTTTTTTTTTTTTTCATTTTACTTTAAATTTGACGCTTGCGTAAAGTTTTCCTAGGCTGTTAAAGGCCTAGAGGAAAAGTTAAGTATATCTCAGTTTAACCAGACCACTAAGCTGATTAACAGCTCTCCTAGGGCTGGCCCGTAGGATTAGATATTTTTACGTGGCTCGGAACCAATTGGTCCCCTAGCAACGGGACCTACAGCTTATTGTGGGATCCGAAGTACACTATATCGAGAAATGATTCGAACCTCGGACCACCAGATTGGCAGCCCAGCTTGAAAACCACCCGGCCAGCGAGAAACTAGGGCTAGATCAGTGTTAACCCACTCCAAGTTTTGTAGACTGAATGGATTTATTATTACTGTTTCGAAGTATTATTATACACAGATTTGCAAGGACTTAGGTTAATTGACTTACGCAGACGATACCCAAATTCATAGTTACAAAGTTATGATTAAACCGAAGGTCTATCATTTGAAACGCACAGCTCCTCTAATTATTAATATTTTTGTAAAGAAAGATGTGAAAGTTGTGCTTGGCGGACAAAAGCCTAAAACGTCTTCGGTGAATCCACGTAAAGACTTGCCAATTCTTATTTTGTAAGGACATAGTGTAAACGTTATTGAATTTTATACAGTAGTCTTTAGAATCGAGTTTTCTGCACAGCATATAATGCTGCACTAAACTCTCAGCTGCGGCCCATGAACTTTCAACCACGGTTCGGTGGTGGCCTGTGTTGTTGGCACCTATTGCGTTGCCAGATGCACGATCGTGGCTAAGTTTGACCTCAAATAAAATAAAATCTACTGAGGCTATAGGGATGCAATGTGGCATGTTTGATGATGGGAGGTTGGATGATCCACATACCAATATGCAGCCCCCTATCCTCAGTAGTTTCCAAGATCTTAGGGCGGACAGAAAAAGTGCGGACACACAGACAAAGCCATCACAGTAGCTTTCTTTTACAGAAAATTAAAAAGAAAGAAGATAGAAGGCACGATACCCACTCAAAAAGTTGTACATAAAAGTCTCACCACGTGACACTCTTGGCTGGTTGTTATGATATATATATATATATATATATATATATATATATATATATATATATATATGTGTGTGTGTGTGTGTGTGTGTGTGTGTGTGTGTTTTTCAGACGCCATAGAAAAATCAAGGTTGTCTCGATTTTGAAAGTATCCAAAAATTTACTGTTATCTTTGTCCAGAACTCTTCTTAACATTCCTAAGGAAAATTAGCGCGAGAGTTATTGAAATTATTTGCATTATTTTCAGTCTATTTCTCCTACGTATTGGTGCCGATGAATAATTCGTGTCAAAGAATTCAATTCAAATAATATTCATTGTCCAGGATACCAATTTTCATTCTGTTTGGATTATCTTATTATCCTGAAATTTAGTTTTCGATGATTGGTATTTAAATTTCTGCGGGAATTTTGTTTTTTTTTTTTTTTGGCCAAACTCAGATACTGTAGTTAGCGAGACACATTTTTGAGAGACTTAGCTTTCTTAAATCATTTATATTTGCAGTAATTTCAAGAGCAACTTTCAATTCCAGTAGGTTTTAAACCGTGTTCATTGCAAATAATAGCCCGAAGTGTAATAAAATACTCGATAGTATCTTCCTTTTGTCGTGGTTGTGTGAATTATTCTACCCACTCATTATTATGAAGTCTACTTTTTTTTTTTTTTTCCTTGTGAATCCCACGGACAGTTGTAAGGAGCAGTACCGAAACAAAAAGATCTTGTGTGAACAGAGTAAGCTAGTCATGTAGTTTTTTATTTCCTAATATCGTTCATTCTTGCTTGTATAAAAATATACACATACACACACATTAGTAAAGACGAAAGTGCTTGGATTTCTGCCTATCATTTTCCTGTGGTATTCGCTTATTTATTTAAGTCACGTGCATCTACTGTGATTTTTTAAGCATATGTATATGTATATGTATATAAAGTGAAAAGTGGTTGTAGAGTGCTTCTTGTAAATACATAATTCATATTCGGTCTTCCGCGTCTGGTCTGTGTTGAAAATTATTCATGTAACGTGATGTTTATTTTCTCATGATGCTCTATACTTTACATATTTACGTAATGGATCACTATTTCAATGTGATTGATTCCTCTCTCTTGACATATACTGAATATTCATAATCTTGTTCTCTCTCCTTCTCCAGATGTATCTGAAGCGAAGTGTCAGTCAAGAGAATGAATTGGGTTCCTTGTCCAAATGTAATATGCATTTGTAAAATTCTATTCAATATTGTATTATTTCTGTTTTGTTGAATCAGGCTAATCTTCATCAGACTGTTGGTCAAACTTCGTTATCACAACGGATCAGCCTTTACTCAGGAACGGTTAAAATTGCTTTCACATCTCTGTGTCTATATGCATTCTTTTTATACTTTTCATTAGATTAGATGCAGACCTAAGAGTCGAATTTAGATGAGTGACTACTCCAAAATGCTAGACCGAATAGGCCATCACAATAACGTCCTTTAAGATTCAAGGTGAAGAATTTGTCATA
This sequence comes from Macrobrachium nipponense, assembly GCF_015104395.2. NCBI lineage: Eukaryota > Metazoa > Arthropoda > Malacostraca > Decapoda > Palaemonidae > Macrobrachium > Macrobrachium nipponense. Next base: position 61,743,971 of record NC_087215.1, on the reverse strand, counting down.
CGGAACTGGTTCAAAAACATCTGGCAGGACTTTGGTCGTTGTTAAGCTTTACTTGTAACTCCATAATTGAAATAATTAAAGAGCACAATAACGTTCTTCGATTGAGAGCGATGTCTGGCGCTTAAAGGAATGCCATATGTAGACTGGCGTGTGAAGTACAGCCATAAATTATTATTTATTCTTGTGACTTTCATAGAAGTCGTCAATACGTAAAAAATGTTGTGTTGCATAATTATTATGAAAGCACCAAATCCCTTTGAGTTAGGAAATTAATTTATGAATGTATATTTTCCTATTATGTATTTAACCTTTTAATTCTTCCTGCGTCTCAAATGTTAATCCGAATAATTTAGTTGATTCCGGACGTCCGTCTTTCCCTAATATTTACAGTTTGGATATTTCAACCTTTTAAACGTTCAGGGTTTGTCGTTATTGTCTTCATTGTACTGTGGCTTAATGATTTGCTACGGTGATTGCGGGCTCTCTCTCTCTCTCTCTCTCTCTCTCTCTCTCTCTCTCTCTCAGTCGATCTGAAATCTTATTAAATAAGTATTTATTCACCAGTCCTCGCCATGCCCTTTGCATCCTTAATAATGCATTGGAAGAAATGCCTTCTCCTGATTCCTATTTTGCCGAAAGCATTTAAGAAATTATATTGAGATGAAATATTGATGGGTTTCGGAACAAACTTATTGATTTTAGATGCGGTGGAACCTTGGTTTCGTCTCGATCCGCTGTCAGTAGTTTTCTTTGCTTATTTCTGTTGGCTTATTTCAAGGCGCGCTCATTCTTTATGTTGGGTGACAGTAGTTAGTTGGGAGTGGTCATTTGTATTGTGTGGTGATCTTGAAGAAAACTGCATCATTTTCAACAGTTGTGTTTCATGTGTCGTTGCCCTTCCGTCACTATTTCTCCTGATGACAGGACTATCATTTAGAGTCAATGGATGAGTTGTAATAATATGGATAAAGGGAAATGAACCTCACTGCCCTAGAACTTGACCGGATGACAAAATCCGTCAGAATTGGAAGAGCGCCAGGGGCCGGAGAGAGAGAAGAGAGAGAGAGAGAGAGAGAGAGAGAGAGAGAGAGAATAAATGTTTTATACATGAAGGTTAGTTGCCATTTCGAGAGTTCATGAAACAAGATCAAGCTGGAAATATTGGATTGGTCTCATCAGACTGAGGTGCCTGAAGCCAGCACACGGACTCTTGCCCCCAAGACCAACCCACACGTGATGCGCTGTGCTTTTCAATCAATCTAAAATGCTACTGGAAGTGAGTAGTGTTTTGTTTTGTTTTCCTTTGGGTGGGGTTGGGGGGGGTGGGGGGGTGGGGGGGGGCGGTTGTAGGTGTGTGGCCTGAGGGATATTGTAGGAACGGGTAACTGCAGCAATTGCTCAAGGGGAGGGTGGAAGGAAATAGATGAGGTTGGGAGGGGTTGGGGATTGGGGGTTGGGGTGGTGGGGGTTGGCAGAAAGGGATGGATGGGGGAGGTGGGGAGTGCCGAAGATTGGAAGGGAGACGTTAAACTGAGGACGATATACTCCTCATAGCGACGCCATCATCGCTTACTGCCTATAAATATTGTTTTAATATCGGAGAAAGGCTCTTTGGCCGCCACGTACAAACGCACGCACGCACGCGCCTGGTTGCCTTCGGCGGTGGGGTTTGTCGAGTAGTTTTCAAGCTCTCTCTCTCTCTCTCTCTCTCTCTCTCTCTCTCTCTCATGTACGAATATTGCTGTTAATGCAGGTTTAACATATTTAGATTTTCATTCCTACCTATGATACAGTTTTTATCTCCATTAATATTAAATGATTGATTTTAATGTTGCTGATGTTATTTTTTGTATAGTTTTATGGCATTTTATGGATTTACAGCCTTCACCAGAATATTTCAGAATTAAAAAAATGTATACTAGGTAGAATACTAATTTAAAGCTTGTGGGACGCAGACCTACCAAATAATGGAGCTGTTGATATTACTATTATAACCTATTCGATGGAAAACATAAATGACGTTAGCATATTTGGTGCGAAGTTTGGCGGCGAGATGCTACAATATGCCAGAAAGTCTGCTTGTGGGACATCATCGTCTACTAACACAGCGCTGTTTTGCTCCAAGATGTGAAAAAGTTGATGAAAAAATGCATGGAGGCAATGTTGTGTAACCTGAAGCAATTCCTAGTTCCTCATTGGACGAGTGGTTTTCGCGCTCGGCTACCAATCCGGTGGTCGATTCTCGGCGCGGCCAACGTGGAATCAGAGGAATGTATTTCTGGTGATAGAAATCCACTTCTCGATATAATGTGGTTCGGATCCCACAATAAACTGTAGGTTCCCGTTGCTAGGTGACCAGTTGGTTCCTAGCCACGTCAAAATATCTAATCCTTCGGGCCAGCTCTAGGAGAGCTGTGAATCAGCTCAGTGATCTGGTAGAACTAAGATAAATTTAACTTTTTTTTTTTTTTTTTTTTTTTTTGAAGCAATTCTGTCTTGAGTACCGAGTGCATATTATATTTAGTGTGATTTAATACGGCAGTATTCTCAGCAGAAGTCCATACTGGTTAGATCTCAACTGCCTATCCTGCTTTTGTCACCCTCTCCCCAATTTCGTATTTCAATGGTCCATGGTTTGCAACAACCCGACCTTGTAGCCATACTTTTCAACTCGTTATCACGCCATCTCTTCTGTTAATAATCCATTGTGTTCTCTTGGTTCATATTGATTTTACACTTTATTTATTTATTTATGGATTATTTATTTATTTATTTTAACTGGTTGAGACCAAGTTCTGCGTTTCCTTAATCTCCGATCAGTTTAATGTCGATTACATTTCTTCGGAACTTTTACGTATCGATGGCGTCATAGGAATTGTCAGTATCCAGTAGCTCTCTGTTTTCTTTCCAGTCAATTACAGTATTTCACCAGCATGATATATAAGCAGAAATAAACGCGGTAGAATCCCACCTTGCATCACACCAATCCTTAGTTTAAATGGACCCCTCAATTTTCTGTCAACCATAACTTTGCAGCAATTGCTTTCATACAAATTGGAAATATCTGTAAACGTGAAATTCTTGCTGTAGTTTTTAACCTTAGTGTTCATAGTATCGTGCCCATATCTTGAAATATGACTGCAATGGAACTGAAA
>NC_087215.1:61698316-61735816 GCF_015104395.2 Macrobrachium nipponense | reverse complement strand
TGCCGTGAGGCACTGAATAGGAAATCGTATGACAAATATATGATAATTTTATTTCTGTCTGTAGGTATCTTCGACCTTATACCGTTATTAAAAAAAAAAAATGTTTTTGGTGGGTCGAAAGTTTAAGGATTTTAGTGACATCACAAATAATTTGAATGTACTACAAGTTTTTAATTCCATCAGGTTATTTAGAATTCATGTAACATTAGTGTCTGTTACAGTGCGCTTTTCAGTCTTTCCTTAAGATTATTAGATACTTGAAGTTTTCGTTCTTCTGAAGATTTGATTTAAGTCCATTGATGTCGACTCGTTAGCACATATGGGAACTGCGGAAGAGGTTATGGGGGTATTATTCAGTGCAGCTGAAAAAAATGGATGCATTTTTAAGGAAGAAGTATATATTCCACTGCCAATTCTGAGGGTGTGTCCTTGTTGGAAAGTTAGTGTCCAGCGCTCCACACCAGGCTTTTTAACCCCTTCGACACCTTACCCCTCGAATGAGGTAGACAGGTAGACGAAGGATAAAGGACCAGCTTACATCATCTTTCTACTGTCCCAGTTCAGGATTCATCTACTGAAGTTATCAAGCGCCACTTCTGCCGTTGTTACTTAAATAGTTCAGGAAGAACAGAATGGCAGAGGATTTCGGTTTCTGGTAGTACGGTAGATAGTTGCGTGAAAACATCGGTGGAATTAAAAATCTTCAGCGGAGCCCAGAAAACACGATTTTTTTTTTTTTTTCGTAGCGAATTGAGAAAGATCATATCTGACCATAAGTTGCCAATTCAATGCAAAGCTATTATGCATTGAAAGCTTTAAACACTTTGAATAATAAAGTTTCGATTGAGCGGTCAATGTATGTAGATTTTCTTTTTCTATTTCAGCAAGGCGACATGAGAACTTGTGTCACAAAAGAATTTGTTTTTTTTAATCCCAAGAGGACAGGGATAGATTACAAAAATAAAAAGTGAACTCCCATATGGCCTTTTAACGTGCATGTGCATACATAACGTGTGTATTTAGAGAGATGTTAATGTTTGTATGTATGTACTCGCATGTGCGTATGTATGGAGTGCAGAAATACACTTCTCTACGTATATCGGGAGAATTTCATTACATGTTCTTCATATTTGTAAGTTATTTACTTACATAACCGCTGCGCTATTCATATTTTAGTACGCTAAATGTCAATTGTAGTGAAAGTTCACCAATTAAATGTTATGTAAAAAAAAAAAAAAAAAGTAGTAGATGTTAGGGGCTCCAGTTTCTTTTTTTTTGTACGCGCGCTCTCGCGCATGAACTTTCAGCCTCGCGTTCGGCGAATTTGGCGTCTTTATTTTTAGCATCACCCTTTGGATCCCTCCATTAAATATTTATCCGAATCTTCGTCTTTTTCTTTTTTGGAATTTTGCAGGGAAAGTGGATAGGTATCGCAGTGGTTAGGAAATTAGGTGCTGAGCGAACTCGCATCTTCGGTTCTCTAAGACGATTGGAGGTACAAACAGATGACCTCAGCTATCCTGGACCCACAGAGAGAGAGAGAGAGAGAGAGAGAGAGAGAGAGAGAGACCTTACCTTACCTTACAGACCTTACTTCTTGTTCGGGTTGCCCAGGTCCCTCAGTGTGAGGCACCTCTAATGTCTACCAGAGAGTTGCTAGTGCATCTTCCGGTATATTTTGCAACTTCCAATCTTGGATGGTCTGGGATGCAGCATAGATATTGGTCGAGCTTATTCTTAAACACATCTACGCTCACTCCTGATATATTCCTCAGATGAGCTGTCAACGCATTGAATAGACGCTGCATTGTCGATGCTGGTGCGTAGTGGATTAATGTCCTGTGTACTTTCCTTATTTTTCCTGGTATAGTTTTGGGCACTATTAATCTACCTCTGCTTGCTCTTTCTGATATTTTTAGCTCCATGATGTTTTTGGCAGTTCCTTCTATCTGTTTCCATGCCTGAATTATCATGTAGCAGTCTCTTCTCTCTATTCTAGCTGTAAAGGACCTTTGTACACTCTCTATTTGTGCAATATCCTTTTGATAGTGGGTACCATATCATATTGCAATATTCAAGTGGACTACGAACATATGTTTTATAAAGCATAATCATCTGTTCAGCTTTTCTTGTTTTGAAGTGCCGTAACAACATTCCCATTTTTGCTTTACATTTTGCCAATAGAATTGCCATTTGGTCATTGCATAACATGTTCCTATTCATCATCACACCAAGGTCTTTAACTGCTTCCTTATTTGTGATTGTCTCATTATTAGGTTCCCTATATGCATATAGCTTTCCTTCTCTGTCCCCATAATTTATTGATTCAAATTTATCAGAGTTAAATACCATCCTATTTACCTCTGCCCAATCATATGCTTTGTTAAGGTCTCTTTGTAGCGCGTTCCTATCTTCATCACAAGTAATTTCTCTACTTATTCTTGTGTCATCGGCGAAACTACTCACTACCGAGTCCTTAACATTACTGTCTATGTCTGCAATCATAATAACAAACAGTAATGCAGCTAACACCGTACCTTGTGTGGCACCGGATATTACCTTAGCTTCATCTGATTTCTCATCGTTTGCAATAACTATCTGTTTTCTGTTGTGTAAAAATTCTTTTAACCATCTTCCTACTTTATCCACTATATTATGTTTTCTAATTTTCTTCATGATCTACCTTGTCAAAAGCTTTTGCAAAGTCTAGATAAACCACATCTGTTTCATTTCCGCTTTTCATATTTTTGTATATGTTCTCACGGTGGACTTACAGTTGGGTTTGTGTACTTTTTCTGGGTAAAAAACCATGTTGTCCTATATTAAACAAATTATTTTTTATTAAGTGTTTCATAATATTTTTCTTCATTACTCTTTCATACACTTTCATGATATGTGATGTTAGACTAACAGGCCTATAATTACTTGCCTCTAGTCTTGATCCACTTTTGAAAGTAGGGGTAATATATGCTAATTTGTGCTCATCATAAATCTTGCCTGTATCTACACTTTGTCTTAATAATATTGCAAGTGGCTTTGCAATAGAATGAACTACTTTCTTTAACAAAATAGCAGGGACACCATCAGGCCCTGCTGCAACTCCATTTTTAATTTCATTAATAGCCTGCACAATATCAGCTTCATTAATATCTATGCCTGCTCAATATTCACTATTTTCATCCCTTACTTCTGTATCATTATCTTCATTATCAATTCTAGGGGGTGAATTCTCTCATATCTTTTTGCCAATATGTTGCATATTTCCTTTTTTTCATTCGTTAATCTCCCTTCAATTCTTAGAGGGCCTATTTCTATTCTTCTTTTTTTCATCTTTTTTCCATACAAGTACAATAGTTTGGGGTTTTGCTTGATATTTACTAAGGTTTTTTCTTCCAAGTCCCGTTGTTCATTTTCTTTTGATTGAATAATCTTTTGTTCTGCATTTTCTATCTTACTTTTTAGTTCCATCATTTTCCATGCATTTTTTTCTTTGGCAAGACCTTTTTTCCACTTTCTGATTTTCTGGAACAAGATCCTTCTCTCTCTTGGTATTGGTATGCATGACTGATGTTCACTTTTCTTCTTCGGTATATATTTTTCTACTTTTTTCTCTAATATTTTATATAATATCTCCGTATTTACCTTTATATCATCACTTACGAAAATGTTATCCCAATCTTTGTTTAATTCTTCATTTATTTCTGACCATTTTATATTTTTACTGTATTTTCCATATCCTTCCCACTTTTTCATTTCTTGCTTATCTCTGTTTTCACTTGCTTTGGAATGGACTGTTAATTCTAGGACATTATGGTCTGAAATACTCGCATTATAAACTATTATTTCTTTAACATAATTCACCTCGTTCACAAATACTAGGTCTAAAGTATTTTCCTTTCTTGTTGGCAGGTGATTTATTTCGAATTGCCTCTTATCTTCTGCACTACTATTACTCTCTTTTTTATATGTATAAATACAACCACAATCTCCTATTCGTTCTTTCCAGTCTACGAAAGGAAAGTTAAAGTCTCCGGATAGGAGAATAGTCCAGTTCTTGTGATTTCTACATATATCTTCTAATTTTTCTATTATTGTGTCAAACTCTTTAGTATTGGGGGCTCTACATATTACTATGTTCATTAATTTTTCAGATTCAAATTCTACTGTATTAGTTCACATTCTGAGTTACTATATTTCTCATATATTTTTCCTTGTTTTTTGTCTTTCCCACATATCGCGGTTCCCCCTTGATTCCTATTTTTTCTATCTGATCTATAAGTTTGGAACCCTTTTATTTGATCGTCATTACCAGTCTCTTGGGAATACCAGGTTTCACTTTTATTCATTATATCTATTTTCTTTTCAATTTGGGTTAGTTCTTCTAAGCACTCTATTTTCCTTTTTAGGTTACTTGTTACTAAACCCTGCGCATTCATCACTATGATGGTTTGCATGTTATCTCCTTCATTTAGTATGGGTAATAATAAGGATTTTCCCATGTCTCTTTCCTGTTCTGGTATGTTGTTCTTTTCTTCATTTCCAGAAATTCTGACATTAAAAATCCAACTTTTCCAAAATATTCGATCTTCCTTCATCATAATTATTCATTTTGTGTCTGAATCTGCAATTTTCTCCATGTCTGCAATATCCCCTAGCATCGTACATACAGTATTTATCTCTTGAGCTGTAGTATCTTGGAGCTGATGCTTGGAAATTCTTTGCTGACACTCCATATCGCGGTTATGGCTTGCTTTTTTCCTTCACCTCATGTTCTTTGTTCCTCTCTTTATTTGTTTCTTTTCTATTTTGTATTTTATTATTTAATTGATTATTTAATTTATTTTGATTCATGGCTACAGGGTGCACATATTTACATTTTTTGTCGAACTTACATCCTTTTCCTTCTTTTAGGTTTTTGCATATTTTTGGATGTAGATCTCTGCAATCATCCTCATAGCTGTCTAGGTATGCACATTTACCATAGATTTCATAGTTGTGACATACCTTGGAATGTTTGTAGTAACATCTTTCTGCGAATCTGCAAGTCCCTCTTTTCAAAAGGGTGCAGACTTTGTCTTTCTTGTCTATTTTTTCCTCTTTCCCATCAGTGTGCAGATCTGGGTAGAGCCTCTTCGGGATTTTATTTTGTGTTGTCATGTCGTAATTTATTTCTTCGTATGTATGCTGCTTGATTGCCTCATATGTAGTATCAATGAGTATCTCTGCATCCATACTCTTGTCTTGTTCTTTGTTTTCCTTATTTTTTTTCTGTCATTTCAGTTTTGTTTTCTTCTCTTCCATTTTCCTCTTCTTCCTCTTCCTCATCCTCAACTATTTGCACATTAAGTCTTGATTTAATAACATTGTCTATCCATGATTAGACATGTTGAGCAAAATATTCTGGTATCCTTACTCATATTTTGCATTACTTCAGCACATTGAGGATGCATTGGAATGTTGCATGCAGAACATTTTCTGATCAGGTTTTGTGAATTAACTATGCTATACCACACCTTACACAGTTTGCATGCTTTTGGCATTCTTTTAGTATATTCACAATGTTCACCTTATTCATTTTCTTTGTTGGAATATGTTGATTGATGTAAATTTTCTTTATGAGTCTCTTGACCACTTGGATTTTATTTGGAACTTCTTCAATTATTTCCAAAATGTTTTCTGATTATTTGTTCCAGTTTGAAGGATCATATCCTTCTAATATGTTTTTGAATGCTTTTGTATCTTTTTGATTAAGGCTGTTATTGATCTCATAGATGAGAAATGCCAGCTCCCTTCGTGCTACCTCATCATATTGCGAATCTGCTAGACACGCAAGATTTCGCCATTTTTTTTCACAGTTTTAACTTACTGCCATCTTGATCTGATTTACAATATTTCACTTGATAAACTAACTTAGTAGACGCTTTATCCTACTATTTTCACACTAATCCTATCACCGACAGTTCACGAACACTTCTAGATATTTTTTTTGGTTTCTAGATGTATGTTAAATGCGTGACATCTGTTGATTAATCAGACTGTGCGCGGGTACGTCTCACCAAGCAAAAGGGCACTACTCGAGAGATAGGGACCATTGACTTAAAATTCAAGTTTCCAGAGAATGTTGGTTTCAACCTCACTTTTTTTTGTTGGGGTGGAGGCGGGGAGGGGGGGGGTGTTAGTTAATGCTCTAAACACTACAAGGAGTAAATGGACCGAGTTTGAGAGGAAGGATCCTAGTTAACATCTTGAAAGATATTTTGAATAACCCTTCCCCATCAACCCTACCTCTGCTGTGTGTTGTCTTGGATCGTGTTATTGATCCTTTAATGAAAAATAGATTTTAAGAGTAGATTATTATGATAGTGATAAGAAAAAAAAAAGCTTCTGAAGATACTATAACCTAAAAAAAAATAAAAAAAGATAAAACAGCATCTGAAGATACTATAACCTGAAAGGCCTCTTCAAGTAGCATTGGGCTGTACTGATGCTGGTTGATTTATCTTACACTATCCAGCAAAGGAGACTTTTTTTTTTTTTTTTTCCCTCAATTTATGTTGCTATAAAGATGAAGGATTTGAATTTGTTCCTCCATACACGGAGCAGTTATTTTTGTCTGTGTGGCTTTAAAGTGATCATAATTGACCTCGGCCAACGTAGATAAGGCAGTAAAAAAGTAGATAATTTGAAACCGCTTTGTAAACATTGAACTTGGCTGAATTATAAGGTCCTTAATTCAGAAGTAGTACTGCCTCAGTGCAGACTGAATGACTAAGCAACAAAAGCACAGCACAAAGGAGGGATAGAAGGAGAAAGATGAAAAGGCGATGAAAGCAGGATATTGTCAAAAGAAAGTTGAGTATATCTTAGTTTTACCAGACCACTGAGCTGATTAACAGCTCTCCTAGGGCTGCCCCGAAGGATTAGATATTTTTACGTGGCTACGAACCAATTGGTCACCTAGCAACGGGACCTACAGCTTATTGTGGGATCCGAACCACACTAAATCGAGAAATTAATTTCTATCACCAGAAATAAATTCTTCTGATTCCGCGTTGGCCGAGCCGGGATTCGAGCTTCGGACCACCGGATTGGCAGTCGAGCGCGAAAACCACTCGTCCAGCGAGGAATTAGGATGTTGTCAAACTCATTTCATGGCAGGAGGGTCAAACTGACGAAGGTCGCGTGTAAAGAAACGGCCATGGGAGCAGTTGGTATACCACCAACAACAGCCAGTATGCTAAGTTGGAAAATTAAATGGGTCTAAGTTTCCACAAAGGCATATGCAAAATTCATGGCTGATGAATAATCTTGAGTGACCGACGAACAATGTATAGGATGCCATAGTGAGGATTAAAGACGAATGAAGGGTTTCTTTACCCCGATTAAGAGGAAAGGTCTTCATTAGCTGTAAGGGGAATAATTAGGTCTGAGATGTTTGAGAAGGTGGAAGTTTCAAATGCTTCGCCGGTAGTCGACGTCTTAAGCATTTGAATTGTCCCAAGTTTTAATGGTAGGTTGCCAGGGCATTGTCCTTAAGCCTTCAGGTTGGCAGCATTATAGAACTACTACTTCCTGAAAAGTTCCAGAAAGGATATGTTGAAAGTGTCATATAGACTGGATGCCTCATTTGTGGTGTATGATGGCTGGAAACGTGCTGGATGTTGTATTCATTTAATCTTTTTAAGGCCTCTTTGCCTCCCACGATATTCGGAATGGAATGAACGTGGTGTGTATTAGGTCTCCAATAAAGAGAACATCTATATTTGGGGAGGGGGTGAGAAAAGAGCTAGGACTGTAAATAAAACTAGTAAAAGAAGGAAACAAACAAAGAGTTTTGAATTGAGTGAATGGTGCAATGCTTAGTGTAAATTTAAAGATCACTACGCATTTAATATTTATGTTCAATGTCGTGGACTCGTAAGTGACACCCTGTTCCAGTTGGAATAAGGGAACAATGATATATAAGGTTACTTGGACTTGCACCAACTCGGACTCGGACAGGAAGCCAATATTCGCAATTTATCACAATACATTAGAGAAACTCGACCGCCTGTAATTAGTGAATGTAATATATCGTTTATTTTCATGTTTCATATTACGCCTTCTACGAACAGTTTGCATAACGGGCTCTGTGTTTACTTTTAATCTTCCTCGGTGTCCCCACCCTGTTGCATTTGTTTCCCTTCTGTCTTGCCTCTCCGCCGCCCCCGCTTTCCGGTGTCTTTTTGCCGCATGCGTCCGTCCACACACACCTGTGCGCGTCGTGTCCGTGTTTGCCCGAATTAGTCGTGGTTGGCGGAGTGTGTGTGCCATGTTATGTGTTGCCATCACGGCCAGTGGATATAGTATAGGGCCTTTGCTTAATTATTCAACGTGTAAAGCCAAGACAAATCGCCCCCTTTAACACTTGGCCAATAAACGCCCTCCCTCCTCCTCCTCCTCCTCCTCCTCCTCCTGCCTGGTGGATGTACGTACATACGTATATTTCTGTGCAATTTAACGGAGGATGGTTAGCAGTTACCTGCTGCTTCCTGTTCTCCATCTTCACTGTTTCTCTGCTCACGAGCGCTGCCCTCCACCCCGATGTTAATTATCATTGTTGTTTTTATTGTTTTTCTTTTCCATTTTTTTCTTTGTTTCGTTCAGAATGAGGCAAATCGGTTTTCTGCATTTCAAGTAGGGTATTTCAGATCTCAATTAAATAAAAGTTTATAGAGGATTTGAGTATATATATATTATACACACACACACACACACACACACACACACACATATATATATATATATATATATATATATATATATATATATATATATATATATATATAATTTGTACAAATAATCACTTGCAGACCATTTTCCCAAATAGGCGTTGGCTGAGAAGGACATGTGTGTATAAAACATTGTTGATATTGAGCCACACATCAACGGGCGGGATTCACGCACAAATGAAGACTCAGATGTGCTGCATGTGGAATAGCTCGTGAAATAGTCTCCGCGTGCATTTTAAATGCTTTTGTTTCTCGTTTTGCAAAGCCGGGTAACCCGCTGACGAAGTATATATATGACAAATTGACCACGTAATAGGCAAGCCGAAATACGATGATTAATCCTCGTAACCTTCTCATCAAGGCGGGTAGTTACTTGGGCTCCTGTAATTTCTCATGCGGAAGAAAACCTTATCATTAATTATCCGGTGACTTATTGCCTTTTCTAATTGTCTGGCAGAGAGAGAGAGAGAGAGAGAGAGAGAGAGAGAGAGAGAGCTATTTACTGGCGAGGTGTAACACCTTCAACAAAATAAAAAAGGCAAAATATACAGCACCTGCATTTCTCGCTCTAAGGCTCTTCCGATTACCGCCTATTAAGATCCGTCGTACTATATAATAATCTGTAATGACCTAATTATCGCGGTGGACATTAACGAGTATTAGTGTTTCAAATGACAAATGTCCTCCCCTCCCCTCCCCTCCCCCATTCCTCTTTCTATGTGTAAGGGGGTAGGGGTGTACATCCCCCCTCCACCGTAACGTCTGGCAGCGCCGCATTTGTGTGTTTACTCGGAGCGACCCATCAGGGCCTTTGCACCGCCGACTCCCCAATTAACAGTGATGCATGTGACTCTCTCTCTCTCTCTCTCTCTCTCTCTCTCTCTCTCTCTCTCTCTCTCAGTTCCTCCCGTCTGATTTTCTGACATCTACTGCTCTCCAGAGCTTAAACTTGCAATAAGGTTGAATGAGAGAGAGAGAGAGAGAGAGAGAGAGAGAGAGAGTTGAGGTATATGGAGTGAGTTGCAATCAGTCAAACTAGATTAAAGGAACAGCAGAATGAATGTCCATGACCCAAGTGGGCCCTGGTGTTGTGGTCCTACGAAATTTGGGGAAGTTTTAATGAAAATGTGTAGTTTATATTGACGTTCTAGAAGAATGTGAAGATTGGAATAAATAGAGAGAAATGAGATCGGTTCATGTACAGGCTTTAGGAATACGGGAGTAACTTCTTAAACAATTATTTTGAAGGCGCCTATGAGTATTGAAGGCAAACTGGTTTTATAGCAGGAAACGGTAATTTTATAAGATAATCTTTTTGTGTAGTAAAGGCAGAGTGCTTGTAATTAAAGCGTTCAAGGGAAATTATTATTTTTTTCTAACTGAATGGTGAAGGAGAGGAGGTAGTAGAGAGTGAGCGGATCCATTTAGGAAAAGAAGATTAAAAATAAAAGATTAATGAGAAAAAGTGGGAAGGAAGGAGGGAGAAATGTAAATTTGAGAGGCGAATGGACGGGAAGTAAAATATGAAAGATTGGGGAGTAGAAACAGAATGAAAGGGGAAAGAAGGAATAGGAAAATGAGCGAATATGGAATGGCTGTGAAATGAAAGTGAATTGAGGAAGAAGAAGAAGCAGAGGAAAGAACAGGTAAAGCAGTGAAGGATGAGGGGACGGAAGAGGCAAAAAAAAGGGGGGGGGGCGATAAAGAGGGTGTGAACGAAAAGGAGGCGAAACTCAACGATAACTAGATTAATAATTGCATTAACTTCCCGAGGACGGCAGAATGCGGAGTCGGAAACACAAGGTGATCTAATTACGGGAAATATATATAATTACCCCCTTAATTGCTCATTTTATCTAATCCCATTTTCCGAGTTCTTTCATTTTTCTCATTATAACTTTTAGTTTATTTCTTTTAATTTTTTATTATATTTTTTTGTCTTATTTATTTATTTATTTCCGTCTTGGCAAAATTATTCTTATTTTTATTTTTGACCTAAACGCAGGCTTCGTTTTGACGTCTACAATGTTCATAAGCGTATGTTTACATTTTATTGGTAGAACACACACACACACACACACAACTATGTTGTAAGAAAAAGACATACACGTGTTTGCATAATGTACTGTGTACAAATTACACTGGAATATAATCGATTGAATTTCATTTTAGTAGTAGGTATCCTTGTTATTGAAAATAGAAATTTTCTATTTTCTGATCCTTTTCACCTGTAGCTGAGATCCCGCTGATATGTTTGCATTTTTTCAAGATGTATTTTTTTTACTAACGAAATTATAAATGAAACAATGTATTTTTTTTTTCTATTTTTACAAATGAAGTGTATTTTTTTTTTCTTAAGGAAACAGTATTTTCGACGTCTGTCAATCGTGCGAATGTGTAAATATATTTACCAGAGAGTGTTCTTGCTACACGAAGGAGAGAGAGAGAGAGAGAGAGAGAGAGAGAGAGAGAGAGAGAGAGAGCTGGGGGGAAAAGATGTGGGATTATCGCATGGAAAGTAGCTTCAACTCTACAGCTTGTTGTACATGTATACTAGGAATTCGTTCGCTTAGGCACTGAATAGTAAATACACGAAGTCATTCTCATTGTACGGGAAAAAATCACGATAGCCCCTCTCTCTCTCTCTCTCTCTCTCTCTCTCTCTCTCTCTCTCTCTCTCTCTCTGATTTATTTTCTCTTTTTAGTGTATCATTATTATTTATTTCTAATCTGAGACTTAATCTTGTAGTCCCTCCCCCCTTCACTCTCTCTCTCTCTCTCTCTCTCTCTCTCTCTCTCTCCTCTCTCTCTCTCTCATTTATTTTCTCTTTTTAGTGTATCATTTCTATTTATTTCTAAACTGAAACTTAAACCTGTATTCTCCCCCCCTTCTCTCTCTCCTTCTATCTCCTTCTCTCTCTCTCTCTCTCTCTCTCTCTCTCTCTATTAATCTAGTTCGTTGAGGATGACAGCCAGCACCGCCCTAAATCTTCCTCTACAAGAGCACCAATACATCTGAATATGTTCCGTTCCGTACGTTAAGCAGGTCGGCTGCGATTCGTCGTCGTCATTGTCGTCTTTTGTTCGGCGCTGTTGTGTTGGTTGTTGTTGATGTTGTTGTTTTTATTGTTCTACGTTAAGTACAAGAGCTTGGATTAGTTGAATAAAATTTCAATTTTTTAAAACTATGATTTACACTTCTGTTTTTCTGTCTTTTTCACACGAAGACACTTAATATGCAGAGTCCCTCAGCTGGTTAATGTTGGTACAGACAGGCTCACTTACATTATAATAATAATAATAATAATAATAATAATAATAATAATAATTATAATAATATTTTTATTATTTTTATTATTATTAAAGAAACTCATAGTAACATGAGGCTTGAGATGGAGAAACGAATCCACAGCTTTGCACCCATACATAACTGATTTTTCTTTCTCGGTTTGGATTATTATTATTATTATTATTATTATTATTATTATTATTATTATTATTGATTATTATTATTATTATTATTATTATTATTATTATTATTATTATTATTATTATTATTATTATTTATTATTAATTGATTAACTCCGTAACAAAATATTACACCTTGATTGAACTGCTGCCTCTGCTATGAATTGACGACAAAGGAATGAATAGCGTATCGGCGATTGGTAGTTTTATGATTGTTGATGAAATAAGACATTATCAGGAAAAGGTCAGGCTTCCAGCCAGTAAATCATTCGCCAGTTTTGGAAATAAAATAGTAAAATAAAGGAAAAGGTTTGGGCAACTCTTCCTAGATTATTTATTTAGTGCCAGGTCAGTGCGAGAGTTTGGAACAACCAGATGTAATTAATGGGACAAATGATGATTTTTTCTCCCCTAAAATATATATAGAGCGTGAGCTCTCTCTCTCTCTCTCTCTCTCTCTCTCAATACATACATGCATATTTATACACATGTATTTGCATAATATATATATATATATATATATATATATATATGTATATATATATATATATATATATATATATATATATGAGAGAGAGAGAGAGAGAGAGAGAGAGAGAGAGAGAGAGAGAGTATAATGATGCAGAGTTTGCTGTAGAAAAATGTTCATTGTTCTGTGGTGTTCATATCCTACAGTTAGCAAGGGTAAAATTGAACTGACCGGAAAGCTAAAAGATTGTGACAGTGTCCATTTCAAATCAGAGTACGAACGCTTTGTATCTCAGTGAAGCAGAATTAGTGCTAGAAAGAACAATAAAGAAGAACCTCTGTCTTTCCAAAAGTTTTTTTGTGTTGCTTCGACATTGTCAGTGACAAGTCGCTTCACCTGTTATTACAGTAGATTTGACCTCTTGTGTCAGCTACTAGATGTCGTCCTTATAACGCAAAGTTTTGAGTTTTCTAAAGTAAATGTTTAGACGATGCATTCACACATTTCATATTGTTCCATTCATTTCTGAGACTGTATTGCACACCATCAATGTCTCTGTTCTTTTATTCATTTACAGGTTTGTTGATAAGGAAAATGGGGCTTATTTTATCACTGATTACATTTCATTAACAGTTATAATAAAATAGGCATTTCTGTGCTCGACCATTAGATCCAATTGACAGTTTACCTGAAGCACGTCACAGGCAAATCAGTACCGTTCATTTCCCTAACGTGGCCTTTTCGGTTATATACTGAAATCGAATTTCTTCTTCGCCAGCAGCAATGTCAATTTTCACACAACGCAAAGGTTCTTCAGTGAGTGTAGACCGCATTTCTTGCAAGTGAATGGTATGTATAAGTTTGCATCCTGCCACATTTAGTCTTACCGTCTCTTCTGATGCCGTATGATTATGAATCACAGTTTGTTTTACTTCGCGGTTAGCGGTCCTTCTCCAAGCCAGTTTTGTTTGTGATTGTTTGTGCACGTAGTATGTGATGGGGCTTGAATCTCGGGTCTCATTCATTTACCAATTATTTTTCCAGTTGTTACATTCTTCACATTTATTTCGTGATTTTGTGTTGTAAACCGACCGTGTGTGCTCGCGAGAGAGAGAGAGAGAGAGAGAGAGAGAGAGAGAGAGAGAGAGAGAGAGAGAGAATGTAAACGCTGTTTTTCCATCCGAAATCCCTACCCTCCTTCTTCCCAAAGCCGCTGCTAAGCATAAAAAGTGTCTCTGTCTTCCCTTTCCAACCCCCCTTCCCCCCTCCCCTCTTCCCCTCGCTTCCAAACTTTCTTCCCTCTCCTTTCCCCCCAACAGGCCTGGCTCCCCTCCCCTCCTCTCCATCCCCTTCCCTCCCACGTCACACACGTTGGCACTCCCAACAATAAAACACTAAGCGGTGACAGCGACTTGAAAATTAAATACCAAGAATTCCTACAAAAATTAAATTTAAGTGGAACAACAAAAGCTTATAAGGCGATGCTGCCTGCGTTTGCAAGTATGTACACTTTCGGGGAGAGAGAGAGAGAGAGAGAGAGAGAGAGAGAGAGAGAGAGAGAGGGTAGGGGAAGGGCGGAGGAGGAGGAAGAGGAGGACAATTTTTGGCTGAGAGGGTTGCCACTGTAGGGAAAGAAAGGCATGAGGGCAGTCTATATATATAGGGGAAGGAAGGCTTTAGGAAAGGCAACCGCTTCCTCCTTGTGGAGATAAGGGAAATCGAGGAGAGAAAGAGTGGAGGAGGATGATGTGCAAATGCGGAGAAAGAAAGAGTTTAAAAAAGCTGTTAGAAATAAACAAGTTAAAATATACAACTGAGTTGTCTGTACAACGTATAATGGTGTGTATAAAACCATCAGCTATGACCGGCAGCTCTCCAGTTGCTCACCAGATGCACGATCCATAGTTGATGTTAACCTTAAATGACATAAAACTACTGAGGCTGGAGGGTTGCAAATTAGGTATGTTTGATGATTGGAAGGTGGATGATCAAAATACCAAATTGCAGCCCTCTAGCATCAGTATTGTTTATTTTTTCTATTTTTATTATTTATTATTATTTTTTTTTAGATCTTAGGGCAGACAGACAGACAGACAGACAGACAGACAGACAGACAGACAGACAGACAGACAGACAGACAGACAAAGCCGGCCCATTAGTTTTCTATTACAGAAAACTAAAAGAGAAAAATTGAAAATAAACAGAAGTTTATGAGATTTGAAAAAGGGCCGATGAACAGTTTTAAACTTTCACAAGGAAAGAGGAACTTGAATGAGTTAGAACAAGGAGCAAGTAATAGGCGAAAGGAAAGATTGAAAGCAGCAGTGTTAGAAGTAAACAAAGAAAGAATTTAAAGTACTAAGATGTTTATGACGTTTGTAAAAGGACGAATAGAGTTGAATTTCACAAGGTAGCAAGAACTGAATGAAGTGGAACAAGAATA
Organism: Macrobrachium nipponense; assembly: GCF_015104395.2. Taxonomy (NCBI): domain Eukaryota; kingdom Metazoa; phylum Arthropoda; class Malacostraca; order Decapoda; family Palaemonidae; genus Macrobrachium; species Macrobrachium nipponense. The sequence goes on along the minus strand of NC_087215.1, from coordinate 61,720,665 downwards.
GCAAGGAAGGAGGAAACGGAGAAGCCAGAGAAGAAGAAGGAAGGAAGGAAGGAAAATGATTTAGAAGGCGCCCCTTCTGTTTCGGAAGGAAGAATGGCCGGATTAACGGCGACTGAGGAACGTTATCCGAGAAATAGGTAGCGTGAATTATCATTGCGAAGAGTAAATGAAGACTCGCGCTCCCTCGTGGAGGAGGTCTCGGTGCCACCAAGTCCAAATTTGGTAATGGTGTCTCGAATAATGAAACCATGTCGAGTGAGAACTGTCTCGGGAGGCTCTGGAGAAAAATACGGCTTCGTGTTTGTCCATACTGATCTTAATTTCAAGTTGATGTGAGTCATTGAATGCTTTCCTCTGTGTTTCTCTCCCCTTTTTAGCTTTTTCCGCCAAAGAAAGCTATTCAGATGGCTTTGTCTGTCCGTCCGCACTTTTTCTGTTCGCCCTTTTTCTGTCCGTACTCATGTCTTAAACACTACTGAAGCTAGAGGGCTGCAAATTGGTGTGTTGATCATCCACCTTCCAATCATCAAACATACCAAATTGCAGCCCTCTAGCCTCAGTAGTTTTGATTTTATTTAAGATTAAAGTTATCCAGAATCATGTGCCTGGCAACGATAGAGGACAGGCCACCACGAGGCCGTGGTTGAAGTTTCGTGGGTCGCTGCTCATACAGCATTAAACCGAGACCACCGAAAGATAGATCTATTCTCAGTGGCCTTGTTTATACGATGTGCAGAAAGGAGCATTTTTATAATCTTATTTGTTCATCCAGATCGTAATTTTAAGTTAATATGAGTCATTAAGTTCCTCTCTGGATCTATCTCTTTCCCTTTATTCCGTCTCGTCTTATTCATCATCATCTCCTTCGTCTTCCAGGTATTAGAATCATTAAATCTCGTACTTAGTACTAAATTTATTTGTCAGATTGATTCATTACAACACAGAAGAAATAACTTGAACCATTATTGCAGAACCATAACGCTCCATTTTTCAGTTTGCATTAGCGTGAATGAAATTTCTCGTTGACTACTGTGGTGGTTCTAATTGATATGCTTTTATTAAAATTGTTTTCTGTCATATTCAGTTTTGAAGGCGAAGCCTCTCTCTCTCTCTCTCTCTCTCTCTCTCAAAAGAGATAAGAGATACTTTTAAACCAATAGCCATCTCTCTCTCTCTCTCTCTCTCTCTCTCTCTCACACACAAGAGATAATCTTAAACCAATAGGCATTCTCTCTCTCTCTCTCTCTCTCTCTCTCTCTCTCTCAAAAGAGATGAGATACTTTTTAAACCAATAGCATCTCTCTCTCTCTCTTCTCTCCTCTCTCTCTCTCGCTCACACAGAATAAACTCCTACCAATCGCATCTCTTCCTCTCTCTCTCCTCTCTCTCTCTCTCTATCTCTTCTCTCTCTCTCAGAGAAGAGATACTTAAACCAATAGGCATCTCTCTCTCTCCTTAAAACCAATAGCATCTCTCTCTCTCTCTCTCTCTCTCACATAAGAGATATCTTAAACCAATAGCCTCTCTCTCTCTCTCTCTCTCTCTCTCTCTCTCTCTCTCTCTCTCTCTCAAAAGAGATACTCCTAAACCAATAGCCAGCTCTCTCTCTCTCTCTCTCTCTCTCTCTCTCTCTCTCTCTCTCTGTGGCATGCATCCTGAAGCATTGCAGCTCACGTAGGTATTTTTCCCCTCTTGCCTTTAGTCTCCAGAGCCTCCTCGACCCCCTACCCCCTTCCCCTATTCCCCCTACAACCCAATTCCCCAATGTCCCAGTGCTCGTGTTGGCCTTCCCCCTTCCCCTACCCCCCGCCTTTCTCATTGGGAGGCAAAATCCTTTAACTCTGCGCCCTCTTATTCTGGTCGCTAACCCTATGCCTCCTTTGCATTCATATTGTAAATTCTCTCTCTCTCTCTCTCTCTCTCTCTCTCTCTCTCTCTCTCTCTCTCTCTCTCTCTCTCTCTTTGCGCCTAAATATTTTCCCCTTTTTGATGGATATGACTCTTTAACATAATATGTTATTTGGCTTAAGTTAGCGCCATGCTTTGCAATATTTGTTCATCCCCTGCTGTCCTTTGGTCGAAGGTCGTAGTTTCTCTCTCTCTCTCTCTCTCTCTCTCTCTCTCTCTCTCTCATTACCAAATTGTATTGTCTATGTAAATATTTTCGAATGGTTAATGTAACTAGAAATTCTTCGGGAAGTTTGAATTCTCTACTCTCTCTCTCTCTCTCTCCTCCTCCTCGCTCTCTATATCGCTATCACCCCTTTCAAGTCTATCAAACCCCTTTAGTCTTACCACTGTTGATGGTGTCTTACATTCATAAACAAATCAGTTTATGTTTCGTTGGGCCGCCCGTGCGAAGAATAGCAAGGTGGCGAGGAGAGAGAGAGAGAGAAGAGAGAGAGAGAGAGAGAAGAGAGAGAGAGAGCACACCGAACGGCGAAACGCTGCTCGCGTGTCTTTAAATTTTGCTGTTCTTTATATCCTTAATCTAATTTTATTTGAAAAAAAAGAAAACCAAAGAGAACTCTTCTTTGGAATTATGATGAGGTGGTCATGTGTTTCCATCTTTTTCTCAAAGTATTTAATGTTGATTTATGTGTAGATATTCGTATGATGGAAGATGGGATTTATGCAGGTATGTGTCTGAATGGGTCTGAATACACGCTTCACACACATACGCACATACAAACAACATATACAGTATAAATACACACCCACGCGCATATATATATATATATATATATATATATATATAGATATAATACATATATATATATATGTGATGTGTATATATATATGTATATTATATTTCTATATATATATATGAGTATTATATATATATATATATATACGTATATATGTATATATATATATATATATATATATATATATATATATATATATATATATATATAGTGTGTGTGTGTGTGTGTGTGTATTTATGATGTTTATAAGTTGTTTGTATGTATATACTATATATATATATATATATATATTATATATATATATATATATATATATATATTGGTGGCCATTATCATTTTATTTAGAATCATAATGTTGCTTGACTCCTTCTTCGTAAGGATGTCAACTTTAATATCTTGTGGCATTTCCTTTTTTGCTCTAATTGTAATCTAGACATTTCTCGATCCTTGACATGTATGATATATCCAGCTTCTCGTGCAAGATAAAAGTAAATAAATATAATAAATGTAATATATATGGTTGGGATTCGGTGTTATTTTAGAATCGTAACAAATAGCATTTGGTTTCATACGACAGAGATACTTTAGGTGTCATCTGGTCAATTTTCCTTAAGGAAAAGGTTCAAACAATCCAGAAGACTTTTTTTTGTGTGTGTGTGTGATCTGTAAAAGAAAAACTGCTGAGATGGCTTTGTCTGTCCGTCCGCACTTTTTCTGTCCGTCCTCAGATCTAACAAACAACTGAGGGTAGAGGGCTGCAAATTGGTATATTGATCATCCACCCTCCCATCATCAAACATCATAAATGGCAGCCCTCTACCTACATTAGTTTTCATTTTGTTTAAGGTTGAAATTTGCCATGATCGTGCGTCTGGCAACGATATAGTTGCCAACAACACAGGCCACCACCGGGTCGCGGCTTAGAGTTTCACACAACATTATACACTGTACAGAAAACTCAAATGCGCTGAAGGAACTTCGACGCATTTTGTACATGTTTTATAAGGTATTGCTCAGTGATTGCAAGAATCTAAGGTCTCAGTGTTACCTACCAGTGTTGACAACTCTAGCTTAAATGACTCGCTCTCCTTTTCTGCAGAGGCTTTTTGGTTTGTTTCATCACCAGCTTTTGATGCCACATCTCGCAAACCAATCACTCAATGGCTTCTTTTTTCAGAATGAGTATAGAGGAATCATCATGATGGTAATGGCAGCTGATGTATAAGGTAACCTGAACTTAATACGTTGATGAAAATGTATTGAATGTTTATTATCATTTTATTATTTTATCTTAAGAATGAATGCGATTTGACGACTGTTTCCGATCACCCACGAAGTTCAGATGCTTAGCGCCCTTGGAAAATAAATGCAATAGAAAAAAAGTAACGTAGCAGAGTTAAACGCTCAATTCGTTTTGAAATCCTGGAGCCTCCTTCCTAAAAGTCGAATTCCTTCTTCCATTCGTTTCCAATTGACTGGAAATTCTATTTTACCAAGCTACAGATCTGCTTTCCATTTTGAGATTTGAGACAAAGTAAAAATTGAGAATTTCGTTGTCTGTTTCCTCATGTACAGTTTGCCTGGTCGGTAGCATCACTGAAGTCCTGATTTCTCTTCTTCGCGTTGGTTCGAATCCGCGAGAGGACTAAATTATTATCTACTAAAAAATTCCTCTTCGGTTTACATATATGAAAATATATTAATTCCCATGTAGAGCGAATTTAGTATTAAGGGGCATTTGTAGCTTAATGCTTATGTATATATGTGTATATGTATATATATATTATATATATATATATATATATATATATATATATATATCTATGAATAACTTGATCACGAAGTATATAAAACGTGATGCTATGTATATATAAAGGTTTTTGCCACGAAGGGAAAAATGAAAAAGCGAGATAGCCGAGTACTTTCGGTCCTGTTCAGACCCTCGGCTATCTCGCTTTTTCATATTTTCCTTCGTGGCAAAAACCTTTATATATATATATTATATATATATATATATCTATATATATATCTATATATATATATATATAGATATAGATATAGTATATATATATATATATATATATATATAGAGAGAGAGAGAGAGAGAGAGAGAGGAGAGAGAGAGAGAGAGAATTATGGTAGTGCATTCATTCCATATGACTGACATAATTCACTTACAGTTAATTTTCTCGTTATTTAAACTTTCACGTCCTACAACTCGTTCATTTTCGGATGTTTATTGTCCAATTTAACACCACTCGTTCATTTTCCGGTGCATTTTGGTCCATTTTTAATAAGGCGATGCCGACGAGGCCGAGGATATAGACATTTCAACCTCATATGTAAATCTTGATCGGGAGAGACCTAAGCAAATACAATTATAGAACGTTCCATAAGCGGATTTAAAGGACCAACGTTTTCGGCCTGCCTCCTCCTGGTCAGTGTGTTTATACAGTCGCTAGCTGGAGGCCAGGGCAAAGGGGGGTGGGGGTGGGGGTGGGGGGAATGCGCTTGGTTACTCGTCTGCCAACCCTCTCCCAAAACTGCTGGAGTAAATTTAAAGCCCGAGCAAGTATGAGGAAATGACTTCAGGGAATGTGTCAGGTTGATGGTTGATTTAAAGTGGTTAAGTGGCTCTTCGAAATATTGGGCACCGTACTAAGGGGGTGGGGGTTAGTGCCTTCAGTGCACCTCACACGGTACACTGTAGGCATTACTTAAGGTTCTTTACAGCGTCCCATCGGCCCCTAGCTGCAACCCATTTCATTCTTAATACTGTATCCCCATTCTTATTGCCTTTCTTCCACCTTACTTTCCACCTTCTAACAATTGTTTCATGGTGCAACTGCTTTGAGGTTTCCTCTGTGTTACACCTTTCAAACCCTTCTACTCTCAATTTCCATTTCAGCGCTGAATGGCATGATAGGTCCCAGCGCTTGGCCTTGGGCCTCAATGCTATGTTCTATTCTAGTCTATGAAGTTTTGCGGAAGAATTTTATCTGTCGATTCTCTTCCAGAGTTATGAGCTTCCCAGGTATCTTTCGATATTTATGTAACGCCAGAGGGATCAACCAATAAATCATTCTTTCATTCCAATTGTTATATGATTTAGAATTCAGTACATATCTGCTGTACCCAAGACATTGGTAGCAGTAGCAGTGGGAGACTTTTAAGTTCCAGATACTCTGGAGTGTATTTCCAGTGCAGGTAGAATAGAAGTTTGGAGACCAATCCTATTAGTTGAAGCACAGTAATAGAACTTTTTAATGAGTCACTCGTAGTATGCCACCAGATCTAAAATAGTCTGTGATTACACTGTGATATAATCTAACCCAAATCTTTTGTATATTAGTGTAATAAAAACGTTCACGTTTTATTTTCGCTTACTGTGGGAGTGAGCTTACAAACTACTTTGTTTTTTGTAGTTCTTGTTGGGTGGGGGGGGGGGGGGGATGGCGGTTAAGAAAGGTTTATGGAAAAACCAATAAAGGTCTGAAAAAGGTGTTTCGCGTTAAGTTAAAGATACGGGAATTTTAGAAGAGGATATTTATGTTTTATTCATTAGAATAAAAATGTAAAAAATAAATAATGTGCCTGTTAAACAGGGCAGAACAATTATTTTTAATAGAATATAACGTATTTATTTTGATTTTCGTTGATGAAACAACACTCTATTTGAATTTAGCACGCGCCCCGAGCAAGCTGAAGGTCGGGTCACGCCTTGTTCCAGTTATCATGGATGAAACGTCGCATTCAAGGAAAATATTCTTCGAACAGAAAACATCGAACTAATTTGATTTTCGTTGGTGAAACAACGATCTATTTTGACCGTAGATTTTAGCACGAGCCCCCTAGTAAGCTGGAGGTCTGATCACGCCTTGTTCCAGTTATCATGAATAAAATGTTGCATTGAAGGAAAAGATCTTTCGAACCGAAAAAACCGAACTAATTTGATTTTCGATGGTGAAAAAACGCTCTATTTGACCGTAGATTTTAGCACACGGACCTAGTAAGCTGGAGATCTGATCACACCTTGTTCCAGCTATCATGAATAAATGGTCGCGTTGAAGGAAAAGATCTTTCGAACCGAAAAAATCGAACTAATTTGATTTTCGTTGGTGAAAAACGCTCTATTTGACCGTAGATTTTAGCACACGGACCTAGTAAGCTGGAGGTCTGATCACACCTTGTTCCAGCTATCATGAATGAAAGGTCGCGTTGAAGGAAAAGATCTTTCGAACAGAAAACATCGAAACGGAGCCGAGTTTGTCACGGCCACTCCTGTACGGAAATAAAAGAGCGAAGAATAATCTGGTGCGGCGCGTTTAAATCCTGCTCAGCGAAAGCCCGTAAAAAAAGTCGACGCAGATTAAAAAAAGACGAAGAATTATAAAGTCAAAAGTGTTTACAATTACTGGAGTATTTTGCGGCCGAGCTCTGGAAGCGCTCTCGCTTAGCGTGGTTTTAATTTATATTATTTCCACTCCGGCGTAATGCAATAAAATGGCTTAGGTATTTATATGGCGAATTACAGTAACATTAATTTTTAATGAAACGAGGAGAACGAACGAGAGAGAGAGAGAGAGAGAGAGAGAGAGAGAGAGAGAGAGAGAGAGAGGGCAGTGGTGGGTTGCTTATTTAGGCCTTGTTTTAATGTGGTTTAGTTTATGGGAATATATTTGGTATAGGAAAATTATACCCGTATTTTAGGTTGCTTCACAGAGTAATATATCAGGAGAAGTGATATTCACCATTAAAATTTCTATAGTTTTTTTATAACTGACCTCCAAAATATGTGTTTTATGGTTTAATTCCTTTCCCAAATAATACTTCTTTTTGTTTTGCTCTTTCTTTTCAGTTTCGATTTTCAAAAATGAATTTAGCGATGTGCATTTGGAATAAATTCCACCTAGGTAGTGGAACTCAATATTAATTAATACTCACTGATGCATTCAAGTTTCATAAATGAAACCTTGAGACTACTCAAATAAGAAACCTTTTGTTCGGTGGGGAAAAAAATCTTTTAAGAAAATACGCAAAATTGCCTGAGTAAAAAAAAGAAAGAAAAAAAAAACTCCAAAGCATTCCAGTACTTCAAAGCCTGGCTTCCACGCAGAATGCCATCCAGGCATCCATCCATCCATCCATTCAAAGCCACTTTGAAAGCCCGCGGAAATCTTTATGGTCGCGTGGACGTCGATGGCCATAGTAGTTGGGACGCCAGTTTATGGTATTAAATCAATCAATCTGGGTGTTGACTCCCCATCGATCCCCTTAACATGTTTTTATCGAGACTCTCTCTCTCTCTCTCTCTCTCTCTCTCTCTCTCTCTCTCTCTCAGCGGATTTGGGAGTTGAAGAGTTGAAATGAAAAGTCTCATTAAAAGAAAAAAATTATTACGAATATATATATATATATATATATATATATCTATATAATATATATATTATGTATTATATATAGTAATATATTATATATATATATATATATATATATTATATATATATAGTATGTATGTATGTATATATATATATATATATATATATCTATATTTATATATGTATATATGTATGTATGTATGTATATACAGTACATATATAGAATCTCCCTCTCTCTCTCTCTCTCTGCGTATTTTAGAGTTGAAGAGCTAAAATGATGTATCGTTAAACAAAAATTAGATACAAAACTTACTTTTATAGGAAATATCACTGATATCTTGATGGAAGGGGAACGATTATGATTCGACTATAAACCTTTAGCAGTTATTCGTGAAAATAACAGATAATAAGTTAATAAAAACAGCTCTAAATTATTTTTGAGTATTTCATTACCTTTTATCATATTTTAATTTTATAGTTGTTGTATTTGCGTTTTTAAAATGATTTATCATGCTTTGGTATTGAATAGTCTTGGTCATAATATATTCACGTATTTCCTACATTATATTTGAGTATTGTATAACCATTATCGAAATGAGTGCTTCACTCAAAGGGAAATATTATCAAGTTAGAAAAAAAGAAGAAAAGAAAGCAAAAGGAACTATGAGTTTTTAGCTAATTGTGAAACCACTGAAAATCTGAATGAAAGTTGACTTTGTAAAGAAACATACAAGAATCGAAATGTCTGGAGTCGTTCGAATTTAGGAGAAGGGGTTTCAAGAATGCTGGAGGAGGAGGAGGAGGAGGAGGAGGAGGAGGAGGACGACGACGACGACGACGACGACGACATCGGCTCAAGAATGGTGTTGAGAAAAAGGTGGAAGGGAACAAGGAGGAGGAGGAGGAGGAGGAGGACAACAACATCGGCTCAAGAATGGTGTTGAGAAAAAGGTGGAAGGGAACAAGGAGGAGGAGGACAACATCCGCTCAAGAATGGTGTTGGGAAGGGCAAAGGTGGAAGGGAACAAGTAGGAGTACAAGAATGGTGGCGTTAATGAGGACGAGGATGGAGGGAAGAGGTGGCAGTAGGATGCCAACCGCCCGAAAAGGTGGAGGGTGTGAGTCTTATGACGTGGGGATAGTAGGAGAACATCAGTTCGATAAGATGGGGGAGGCAGGGCGAGATGGGAGTGCAAAACAACAATACTGGGGAAGGGTTGAGGATGAGGTTGGAGGACATCAAATCAAGAAGTTGGGGGATTTGAAGAAAGAAGGTAGTGGGAAGAGATACTTAGTAAGGAAATCAGCTCATGGAGCGGTAGGGGTTGAGGGTGAGGGAGGAGGAGGAGGAGGAGTAGGAGGTAGAAGGGGGCCATGTAGTGGGCTCCTGTGCGCCTGAGAGTGACCTCATATGTTCGAAGAATTGTCCGCCATTAAATTCATTGTATCGAATTTCAGGTTATAATGAAGCCGAATCACAATAAGCTTTTAAGAGGCTTTGCGGCCTTCATTATATACGTCCGGTGAGAGGGGGCCCAGGGGGCCTGGTCCCCCAGATTGTTCTGCCTTAATTGATGATGCATTTTAATTAACCATTGCTGCTTTTATGATCATTTATTAAAATCCATATTAAATATCCTCAATTGCCTGCCTGGCCAGAGTTCACTTGTTAATGCTACTTTAGGTTCTTTTTATGCCAGGCACTTGCGCGTGCCTGCGCGCTTGCATGGGGATGGAAATGGCCTCCACTTGTGTTCTGTACGGTTTGGACATTTAGATTCTGGTGTAACTGTTTATATGTGCAGATTCTGGTATACGGACAGTTGAGAGAGAGAGAGAGAGAGAGAGATTCGTGTAAGAGTAACTGATAATATATATTTTGGGGAATAAACCATTGAAAAGCTATACGTTTAAAGGCAGTTTGTAAACATTTGTACAGAGTCAACATCAACGAACTTTTGTGTTTTCTTCCTCGGAAGCTTGTTTGCTGCCACTAATTAAACAATGACAGTTTCAATGAAAGAGACGAAGAAAGATTACCTTCGAGATGTGTCACTATTGTTGTAGGTCCTTCCCTCTTGTGGGGCAATGAATTAACGTTGTTATTTCCCCTGAAAATATGGGAGTAACGTGGTTGCTTTACCATTTTTAGTATTGGACGACATAGATTTCCATTACCATCAGAATTTTCAAATTAATCTCACAGTAGAAATTACAGATGAGTGTTTTGTAATACATACAGTATAATTGATGTTATTCTCATTGCCGTTGTCGATGGAGTCTGTATTTCCTTGCTATATGTATACCGGTTATTGGTGTAGGATATTCCTCGTGTAAAGATCGAAATAGTTATGGATATACTGAGTCTCAGATAAACTTGATTTTGCCGTTGGCAAGGCAGTTTCTCATATCAGAGGCCGACGGCATAGGGAACTCACTGCTCTTGTTAAACCTAGAGGTGAAGAAATAGGGAACTCACTGCTCTTGTTAAACCTAGAGGTGAAGAAATAGGGAAACTCCACTGCTCTTGTTTAAACCTAGAAAAGGTGAAGAAAATAGGGAACTTCACTTGGCTCTTGTTAATGAGGGTGAAGGAAATGGGGAACTCACTGCCTCTTTCTTAAAACTAAGAGGTTGAAAGAAATAGGGAATCACTGCCTCCTTGTTAAAACCTAGAGGTGAAGAAATATGGGAACTCACTGCTCTTGTTAGGTACCAAGGTGAAGAATAGGGAACTCACTGCTCTTGTAAACCTAGAGGTGAAGAAATAGGGAACTCACTGCTCTTGTTAAACCTAGAGGTGAAGAAATAGGGAACTCACTGCTCTTGTAAAACCTAGAGGTGAAGAAATAGGGAACTCACTGCTCTTGTTAAACCTAGAGGTGAAGAAATAGGGAACTCAACTGTCTTGTTTTAAAACCTGAGGTAAGAAATAGGGAACTCACTGCTCTTGTTAAACCTAGAGGTGAAGAAATAGGGAGGAGGTGGCAGCTTGAAAGAAAGAAAGAAAAAAAAATCGCGGGTTAGTGCAGTCAGAGTATTACCTACTTTGGGGGGCCGGGGGGTGATACTAAATTTGGGAAGTGGTGTCTTATCGGGTGTCACTATTTCGTCGGAGATGGGGCCATTTCTTTAGCTATGCGGCAGCCCCTCTGTTTTTTGCACAGTTGACATGGAAACTCAAGTTACTTATATATTTTTTTAAAATTAAGTTTTGTTTACTGTTGTGTAGATTAGGAGAAGAGTGTCAAAATGGCCTAATGTTTTATCTACCTCAAGTCTGTAGCATCAAGGAATAAAGTATGGAGATAAGCTAAGTATATCTTAATCTTAATTTAACCAGACCACTGCGCTGATCAACAGCTCTCCTAGGGCTGACTCGAGGGATTAGATTTGTTTTAGTGGCGAGGAACCAATTGGTGACTTACCAACGGGACCTACAGCTTATTGTGGGATCCGAACCACATTTTATCGAGAAATGAATTTCTAATCACCAGAAATAAATTCCTCTGGTTCTTCATAGGCAGCAGCGGGAGCGAACTCGGGCTAGCAAATTGATAGGCGAGTTTGCAACATATTAGTCTAATGAGGAACAAGCATAGGGATAGAAAAGGAAGGAAAGGAAAGGAGTGTGGCTAAGCCCCAAAAGGAAGATCGTAAACCAGGAAAAATGGAATTAGGCAGAAAAATTCAGGGCGTATTTGGGGTCAAGGCACCGAATTGAATAGAATTTCCGAAGTATGTCAGACCCGATGACCACAGACGCTCTTTGACGTAAGAGTGACGTCAGGTATTTGAGTCATTACTATTTGCTCCTTTGGTAATGACATCAATGTTTTACAATTATCTACCGACGAACGACTGAGCTCAGCCTCTAGATGACAAAATATTCTTGATATTTGCTCGCTTGAGTTACGAATTTCGTGCTACGAAATAGTGACGTCCTCTGATGTACTAATATCTGCTGTCTGATGTTTCAAAATTTGTTTGCTTATAATAATGAAGCTTTTAAAAAGGGTCCATGTTCTGAAGATTGACACATGTTAAATTCAGAATGTTCTAATCGCTTCCAGATGACCGCCGTTAGCGCACAATTCTAATTAGCTGTCATTTTTGTTCCAGAATCACTTTCCAGGTTTTGCTCCTCGGTATCCAGTTTGTAATGATGATAATAGACACGATTAATGTGACTGCTGGCGGCAGCCTGATCATTGTCGCCTTCATTATCCAGAAATAAGAGAATGAATGAAATCCACATTGCGAATGTTCCCGTCACCGCCAGTCGTGTCTTTCCAAATTGGCAACATTTTATTTTTAAATTTGACTTTTAGGGCAATACTGTTTCACCCCGGGGGGCTAATGTCATCAATGTACCTCGCGCGCGGTGCACTGTAGGCATTACTTAAGATTCTTTGCAGCGTCCATTTGGCCATAGCTTCAACCCCTTGCATTCGTTTTACTGTACCTCCTTTCTTATTCTTTCTTCCTTACTACCCATTCTCTTCTAACAATTGTTTCATGACGCAACTGCGAGGTTTTCATCCTGTTACACCTTTGTAACCTTTTACTTGGCCTTCAGCCTCAATTGTATATTCTATTCGATACTGTTTCAGGTGTCATACTCTGAATTAAGGTTTGGGTATTTTAATAAATTCTGCAGATATTTTTTGAGAATTTGGTTTTAAATTTTGTTGTATTTTCTTAAGTCATGTGGGAATCTCTCTCTCTCTCTCTCTCTCTCTCTCTCTCTCTCTCTCTCTCTCTCTCTCTCTGCTGCGGATTTTGGAGTTGAAGAGCTGAAATTGAATCATGAAAATAAATAGAAATCTCTCTCTCTCTCTCTCTCTCTCTCTCTCTCTGTCATAGGTTATCTTGTGTACGTAGTCGAAAGGAAGTAATTATTTCTTCTGGATTGCAACTCAAAATGTCAACACATGGATGCATTGGAGGTGCGACGCGACCTCCCCGGGTTGCAGGGATATTGACTCAGCCCATTTTTGAAGGGGGGCGGAACGCCTCGGCCTTGTTTAGGAAGGAAATGAGTCGTGTTTGCATTTGAGGTTTGTTTTCTTGTTGTTTTTCTTCGTGTTTTTATTCTTTTCTTCGTGTTTGCATTTTTATTGTTTTTTTGTGTTTGTATTTTTTTTCTTGTATTTTTCTCCTTTTTTAAATTTTTTCTTCGTGTTAGTATTTTTATTGTTTTTTGTGTTTGCATTTTTGTTTTGTATTCTTGTTTTTGGCTCCGTGTTTTTATTTATTTATTTTTTTATTTTTTTCGTGTTTGCATTTTGAGTTTTTTTCTCGGTGTTTACATTTTTTTTGTTTTCTTATTTTTTCTTTCGTATTTTTTTTGTTTTACTGTTTTTTCCTTTGTTTTTTCATTTTAGTTTTTTCTTCTTGTTTTTATTATCTGATTTTGTTTTCTGTTTGTTTTTTCTTTAGATTTAATTTTTCAGAGGCAGATTTCGTACACTGACGTGTTTTATTCCTGTATCCATATTTATAGTAATTGTTACATCCGTTTATTTTTAATATAACGCGTGTGGTGAAATCGCAAAGTATCATATTTACATGCACATGCATTTGCTAGTGGTAATTACAACCATCAATTTTGATTATAATGCATCTAGGTAATTTCTATTAATAATCTCGAAACGTAGAGCTTAATCTTTTGGTGAGCGTAGTGCTTCCAAAAAAAAAAAAGGTTAAGTTTATTTTGATAATGGTGAATTACCTAAATTCCTCATTGCACGAGTCGGTTGCGTACTCGCCTTCCAGTCTGGTAGCCTGAGTTCGCTTCCAGCTGCCGCCAGCAAGGAATCAGTGGAATTCGTTCCTGGTGATTAGAAATTCATTTCTCGATATAATGTGGTTCGGATCCCACAATAAGTTGTAGGTCCCGTTGCTAAGTAACCAGTTGATTCCTAGCCACGTAAATAAAAATCCAATCCTTCGGGTCAGCCTTAGGGACATGTTAAGCAGCTCAGTGGTCTGGTTAAACTAAGGTATACTTTGTGAATTACCTAATAAATACTAAGATCAAGTAAGGTATAGTATGCTGTTACCGAATGTTCAAAAAATGTTCAAAACTGTTTTGCGTGGAAGAAAAAATTGTTTTATTAGATATTATGACATTTTTTTAGATGGGCGTCGATGTCCGTAGTGTATTGGATGAAATCAGTCGGTTATTACTGAAATCGAAGAACGTCATACGTACGGGAACAAACACTGAAAGCGTATTTCTTCTTTCGCGATTACAACAGCCCCCCCCCCCCCACCCCCCCCCCCCCCCCTTTCTTTCATTTCATTTTTCTTGTTTTGGGTTGGGCTGGGCGATGTAAAGGCGTAGGTTTCTCGTGCAATTGGGTGTTTGCTTTAAAAGAACAAAAGGAAAAAAGAAAAAAAAGTTACAAAATGACCCCCGATCAAGAATATTGTTACGACAGAAAACGTTTCCAGAGAGAGAGAGAGAGAGAGAGAGAGAGAGAGAGAGAGAGAGAGAGAGAGAGTAGATTTGGACGAAGGAGGGTTTGAGGTGTATAGAAGAGGGGGAGGGGGTCCGGCAGGTTGCTTTTCAGTTGGGTGTGGGGGTTTTTGGGTGGGGGCTAGGGAGTGAAGTTATGGGAAGGGGATGAAGGGGTCACCATGGAGATAATTATGTTAGCTGGTAATTAGTCTTCGCTTTCCTTCCCCTCTAGAGTCATTCTCCCTCCCTTCCCCTTTCTCTCTCTCTCTCTCTCTCTCTCTCTCTCTCTCTCTCTCTCTCTCTCTCTCTCGATAATGTGTTCTTCCTCGTTGTATTGGATAAAGTGTCCTGGGCACCTGGTCCATGTTCACTGATATTTGCCAAAGTTTTCTAGATAAGAAATAAAGTAATGTTTAATGAAAATTTGGTTTGACTACCAAAAACGTATTTATTTTTTTTGTAATTACTAATGTAATGTGTGTATGGTTTGGGTTAGTATACATTTATACATACGTTAACATACATACATATATACATACGTTATACATACATACATACATGCCAGATGTAGATGATTACGTGTACTCTGGACGTTTACGAGTTTTGAATAAAGTTTATAGATTTAATACACTGAATGATTGATAAGAGGAGTGAGGAGTATATTCCAGTACGTAAATACCGTTTTGTACTTCAAAGTCGCCACAAGATTAAAATCATATTATGGTTGGTTTCCTAAGTGAAAAATGTTTCAATAATTATATCTTTGTGCTGTTTAAATCGCTTCATGTAAATGATGGTTTGAGAAAAGTTACTTGACGTCGTGATGTTCTGTTCAACCCTCACGTAAACAAGAAGTAAGGATTTATGCTTGTCTCCTAGGCACAGTATGATCTGAGCGAACAAAGAAAATTAAGGTATTATTATTTTCTTGAATAACTATGAAAAGTAATTGTGTGATTTTCCTTGGAAATATAAAAGAAATCCATCGAAAGTCTCCTTGACTGATGTGTAACCTAAGTTGGTTATATCGTAATGGGTATAAGTCTAGGATATCTGTACCCTGCGGCGCTAATGAAATTACCGTCGAGTGGAGGCCATTGCCCTTGTTTGCTGCATTATATGTTTTGTTGATGGAGAATCGTACAGCTTTTATTATGTCAAAACATGATAAAAACTCATTTACCCTAGATCAGGTGTTCTTTTACTTAATTTTCGATTTTTCTTACTATTTTGGTGGTAGTTTGGCTGCGATTCTGACAGTTTTAGCTCTTAATTAGGATTTTTGGAAGCATTTTATATATTTTTTATAATTATGTGTAAGTAGGATCTCATTAACTTTTAACATATATGAATGGTAGCAGATGAAAAATGTACAAGCATCAGTACATTGCAAGAACGTTGCGATTCTCAGTTTTTTTTTATTTATTTTTTTTTATTTTTCAGTTTTCTGTGAAAGAAAACTATTGAGAGGGCTATTTGTCTTTCCGTCCGCACTTCTTCTGTTGAGGCTAGAGGGCTGCAAATTTGTATGCTGATCATCCACCCTTCAATTATTAAACAATATCAAGTTGCAGTCCTCTGGCCTCAGGAGTTTGTATTTGATTTAAGGTTTAAGTTAGCCATGATCAACAACACAGGCCACCACCGGGGCGTGGCTGAGAGTTTCACGGGCCGTGGCTGAGACCGATTCGACTGTTGTCACTCTTACCGACACTGACGAAGCTGAGGAACATCCTGCTCATTGCAGAGTAATGAACGAGAATAAATGGTTTTAAAAAACCAAATGGTTTTGTCTTTGGTCTCTTTCTACAATATACATTGAAAGGTTTCGCAATAACTGCAAAAACAAGACTGCGAAGCAGTGCGCATTGCCTGGAATAAACACTCATCGTAGTTCAATGAAAGCTATAAGGAAACAAAATTTGATTCAAGTGAAAGCTATTAGTAAGGAAAATGCATAGCTGAATGAAAGTTATTAGTAAGGAAACAACAAAGTTGAATGAAAGCTATTAGTAAGAAAAATTTATAGCTGAATGAAAGCTATTAGTAAGGAAACAACAAAGTTAGATGAAAGTTATTAGTAAGAAAAGCTGAATGAAAGCTGTTAACAAGGAAAATAATATAGTTGAATGAAAGATGATGACAAGGAAAAAAAATAGTTAGCAAGGATTAAATGTAGTTGAATGAAAGCTATTAGTAAGGAAAAAATAGAATTGAATGAAAGTTATTAGTTAGAAAAAGAATATAGTTGAAAGAAAGCTGATGGTAAGGAAAAAAAATAGTTGAATGAAAGCTATTACTAAGGAAAAGTGTAGTTGAATGAATGTTAAGAAGGAAAAAAATCGTTGAATGAAAGCTATTACTAAGGAAAAGTGTAGTTGCATGAATGTTAGGAAGGAAAAAAATTGTTGAATGAAAGGCACTAGTAAGAAAAATAGCTGAATGAAAGCTATTAGTAAGGAATAAAAGCTGTATGAAAGGTATTAGAACAAAAATGGAGAAACTAAGCATATGCTTTCTCTATGCATTAACCTCTCACCTGGGACTGTTAAACGAGCAGCGGCGACTCTGTGAAAGCGAACGGCCACCAGTTTGTATCCGATATAAATATTGAGAATTTCTTTGGTCGATTTCATTAGTCTCGCGGTCGGAGAGAGAGAGAGAGAGAGAATAGTGGGAACAATAGGGTATTTTTTTATTTTCCTCCCCCACCCAATTAGCAATGGAATAAATGAAGGATGCATCAAACGGCAACAGCGTAGATTATTTTATTATTTTCCCCCTAAAATGAATTCGACAAAAATATATATTTTTTATGATAATTTTTATTTTTTTGCGCTCTCGCTCAGATAGCAAGGGCCGAGTTTTACTGCTTTTCTTTTTCTTTCAAGTACCCAAATGATGTCGATTTTATGGCGTCTTTTACGCCTATTTCTCTTTTGTTTGTATCATTTCTTTTCTAAGTTTCGAGATGTGAGGTAATACGAAATGATGTGATGTAAACGGCGTATGTTTGTGTGTGTGTGTGTGTGTGTGTGTATGAGGTTGATTTTCTTCTTGTTAAGAACTAATGAATACATATGTGCTCCTACTTACTCAGTGCAGTCCTGATCGCTAACGTCTTATGGTGTTACACATTACAGTGGAAAAAATATATATGTGTAAACACATTTATATACTTAATTATATGTATATATGTATTATATATTTTATAATATATTTGTATGCATATTTATATATATGTATGTATATATAAAATATATAATATATATATAAGTATGTATATGTATAATGTGTGTGTGCGTATTTGCTAACTGAACACTCGATTTTCTTTTGTGGTTTTACCGAATCATTAAAAAAAAAAAAAAAAAAAAAACCTTGCCACTCTCCATCCTCCCACAGTGGACACAATCTTGGGTGTAACGAAGTGAAGGGAGTCTAAGAATTAATGATAAACAAAACACGACGAAGACTGCGGAGAAAAACACACGTAAATAGCTGCAGCAGCAGCAGCAGCCTCCACACAGGGGCCCTGACCCCGCGCACTGTATTGAATAAATGTAGGCACCGAGTTACCCCGTAATCATCAAGTCGCTTGTTATAGTTTAACGAGCCAATAACTCAACCAATCAGCTGTTGCTCACGTTCCCTGAGCCAACGCTCATTGGTTTGTGGCGGCGCCGTAGTAGGAGGGTGGTGAGGGGGAGGGGGTTGATGAAAAGTTTTATAGAAAAACTGTGGATAGTAATTGGAATCGATATTTGATTCATTGGAGCTTTTTTTTCTCTCTCATTTTATTTTCATGACCTCCCCCTCCGGTCGACAAATGAAGTGGTCTTAATATAATAATATTACAGTGTTCTATTAGCCAGGAGTCGAGTATGGTTTTTATTTTTTTCTTATTTAATAAATAATAATAATTTTGTTTCTGCGTTGGTCTTGCGGCGTGTTTAGTACAACACGTTGGGGATGACCGCGAAAACATAAACAAAAGACTGTAAATATCTTGAAGGTAATGACCCCCAAGAAATATTAGTCCTCGATAAGGACCCCCGAAAACCCTTGGAGGTCACTAGGAAAGATCCTGGTCTTGTAATCTAATCCTGAAAAGAGTTGGGAATACTTTAATAATAATAATAATAATAATCACACTACATTTTGTCTTCTTAGAATGAATCTAGATGTTATCCTTCAAGTTCTCAGTAACGGTTCTTAGGATGAGGGTGCAAGACCAACGCTTATACATCCTGGTCACGACCCATTAGAGTAAAGAAACTTCTAGGTACAAATATAAATTTATGAGATCAGTGATATTTAACGGAACATGTCCTGAACGTTAAAGCGCACACAGGAATCGATCAGGGGACCTTTGCAGTTATAAGACGAACTCCTTAACCACCAGGCCACTGTAACCATCTATACTAGACAATAACAGTGCTGTGAATCTGTTAATAGGTTGTTGTTCTACAGAATACGCATTACACTTTTACAAAATACACATAAGTGTTCAGCATTTTCCTTTGGGTGTATTCGGTGTGCTGAAGCTTTTGAATATTTCATTAGTATTCTTGTGAGTTTTTTTCTTGGAATATTTGGTAGTCCTGAAGTTATTTGTCAAAATGATTTTTCTTAATTTTTTGGGCTTTAGAGATTCAGTACATATGCAGTGTTTTTACTTACCCAGTCCAATTGTCTTTTTTTATTGGTGACTTAACCCCCCCCCCCCCCCCCCTCCCCCACATAAATATATATTAATATATATATATATACATATATATACATATATATATATTCATATACTATATAATATATATATATATATATATATATATATATAGATATAATATATACACGGTTTCTTCCTTTTCTTTAGCACTGTGCATATGGTGTCATTTTCATTGCTTCCCTTTTATGACGCATTTGTTTTAGCCGTGATATGAACCCTGCACTAACAACAAATGCTATGAAATAATACTGTAAACGGAGTCCGGTGTATGGATGGGAATTTGTTATTGATTTACTCCGAATTTAAGAGACAGAAAGAGGGAGAGGAACGGAGACGGAATAAAGGAAACAACTTTTGTCTTTTTTATTGCTCTGTGCGCTGGTCGTCAGCTCGCTGTGCCAAGCATTTAATTGTGTTGGCATATAGCCTAGAGAACCTATGTTTCAGATGAACTGTGCTGCCGCTAGAGGGGGGGAAAAGATACGGAGAGAGAGAGAGAGAGAGAGAGAACTGGTGTTGTTGGGTCATATATGCAAGCTCTTGTTTAGTTTACGTGGAGAGAGAGAGAGAGAGAGAGAGAGAGAGAGAGAGAGAGAGAGAGAGAGAACTTGTGTTGTTGGGTCATATATGCAAGATCTAGTTTAGTTTACTTGGTAAAGTATCTTCAGTGTTGCAGATCGAGTATGCAAGGAATAGCAAAAATATATGACATCAGAGAAGAGCATTATTAGGCAAGATATACTCTCTTTATTTAAATTGTTTTTGCTGCGTCATACGAAATATTTAAAAGAAAAAGAGCTGTTTACGATTTATATGAAAGGATTGGCCAGAAAGCAACTCGGGAATTTCTGAGATGCTAGAGAGCTGTTTGTGGGAGTTATGCCTATGCATTATCAGTAAAAGTAAAGATCGTCAGAGAAGTATCACGCAGACGGGAAATTATTTTATATGATGACCAGTCCCCAAGCACAGGTCTCTATAAGATGAAGCGATTCATAGTCGCTATTGTTATTGTAACGACTTCGGAAAGAGAAGAGAAACAGCAATTGCGCTGAGTCATACAGGTCATGTTGTTCTTGTAGTTCTAGTTTTGGACACTATTTCCAGTATAAAAATCCGTTAGACTGAGATGTAAACAGGAATCATCGCATCTCAAGGAAGTCTTATTTATATATTTCACCTTGCTACCGGAGTAAGAAGCTGTGGTCTGTTTAAGCTTTTCCTCAGATGTACACTTATTTCGTGACGTCACTAATCCATTACGTCAGACAAGAAATTTGCTGGCGGTTGCTGCGATAAAAAGAGAGAGAGAGAGAGAGAGAGAGAGAGAGAGAGAGAGAGAGAGAAGAAGCAGAGAGTTAGGCAATGCTTATTTTCCCTTGCTGATATAAGTCAAAGTGATTTTACGCCTCCGCAGGTAGTAGGTTTAGTATGTTTTTATTTATTCAATATTGTTTAATTTGACTTTATTTTATTTCGACAGAATCATATGATTTTCTACAACTACAGTAATTTTACACTGAAATGAAGGTCGGATCTCAATATTTAGTCCATTATTACAATTGGTTTCAAGACAGTGACTTAACCCCCCCCCCCCCCCCCCCCCCCCCCGCCTCTCTCTCGCTCTCTCTCCTCTCTCTCTCTCTCTCTCTCTCGAGTTATCTTCTCATCTTTTAGACCCACCAGTTAATTGGCATAAGAATTTCATTGATCCTTGCTAAGATCTCCAATAACATCAGTGCTATCGTAATTAAATCAGAAATACACTAAATGGCATCGAGGGGTAAAGTTGCAAGCTGTCACTTGAAGATGCTCCTTTTTGAAACTTTAAAGAAGGGGGGAGGGGGCGTTTACAGATATTAAATGATTATTTTTTTACAGTATATATATTTTATATATATGTATGTATGTATATGTGTCTGCTATATCACATATAGCTCACATATAATGTAAAAAGTGAGTGCTGTAGATTTCGTATGTAAATCTATGTGATAACTTTTTTAATGATGACTGTTACTGGAAAGGGGTATCTTGTATCGTGAAATACTTACCCATCACAGTCACTTTTCTTTGGATTTATTTATCATCCCGACGATAAATTAATCCATGTCAATATAAGTATTGCTGAAGTATCATGTCAGTATAAGTATTGCTGAACACTTATTCTCCTAACCTTTATGGAAACTGAAGTAGGAAACAAAGAGCCTGGCGAATGGAAATTTGAGGTTACACATAGGGTACCAGGGAAAGGTTGGTAATGCAAAGATTCAAAATACTGATTGTTAGTAGGTTGGAGATAGAAACATAACGAGCCCAATGGTGAATAAACTTGTTTTAGAAAAATGTTGGAATTACACAAATCAAATATTTGTGTTGAGACACATTGTGCCGCAGTGTATGAAATTTAAAAACTTTCCTTTCGATGTCTTTTGTTGATTACAAGAAGGAATTTGAGAGCGTCTACTGTTGTTGATTACGAGAGGGAATTTGACAGCGTCTACTGTTGTTGATTACGAGAAGGAATTCGACAGCGTCTGCTGTTGTTGATTACGAGAAGGAATTCGACAGCGTCTTAACTGTTTGTTTGATTACGAGAGGGAAATTTCGACAAGCGGTCTACTGTTGTTGATTACAGAATAAGGAATTCGACCAGCCGTCAACTGTTTGTTGATTACGAGAAGGAATTTGACAGCGTCTACTGTTGTTGAGTTACGAGAGGAATTCGACAGCGTCTACTGTTTGTTGATTACAAAGAAGGAATTCGACCAGCGTCAACTGTTGTTGATTACGAGAAGGAATTTGACAGCGTCTACTGTTGTTGATTACGAGAAGGAATTCGACAGCGTCTACTGTTGTTGATTACGAGAAGGAATTCGAGAGCGTCTACTGTTGTTGATTACGAGAAGGAATTCGACAGCGTCTACTGTTGTTGATTACGAGAAGGAATTTGACAGCGTCAACTGTTCTTGATTACGAGAAGGAATTCGACAGCGTCTACTGTTGTTGATTACAAGAAGGAATTTGACAGCGTCTACTGTTGTTGATTACTAAAAGGAATGTGAGAGCGTCTA
>NC_087215.1:61690816-61693316 GCF_015104395.2 Macrobrachium nipponense | reverse complement strand
CTCCTCCTCCTCCTCTTCTTCCTTCTTCTTATTATTATTATATTATTATTATTATTATTATTATTGTATGTATGTAGATGACACCTCTTTTTTACAAGTTGTGTTGAAAGGTAGATCTGCATCAGCTGCATTCTCTACATATAGAGAATTCTGTATCTTTCTAATAATTGCAGTAATCTCCAAGAAGCAGGTATGAGAATAGAGAAAACTCTTCGTTACTATTATTATTATTGTTATTACTATTAATACCTATCTCAATTTAGTTTCATTTATTTCTTTTGATTGTAGGTATTTCTTTTGACATATTCGACATAATTGGAGTGCGATACCGAAACTACCATTGTGACCGTTTAATTCATCTGAAAAGGCATTCGAATTCCTTCTCGCTCACAGGCCTTGAAATGGAGAGAGAGAGAGAGAGAGAGAGAGAGAGAGAGAATATATAATTGGATTATTTCATCTTTTGTTTGAGTTTCTCTTTCGTACAGCGATTCCCGCGCGTGCGCGCGCAAGAAATTGCTGCTGCTGATTCAGAGGCGGCACATTCTCTTGACCTTTGACTTGTCGGATATCGATCCTCCGAATGAAATGAAGGATTTCTTCTCATTAGCAGTTTTAGATAAAGTTCTTTTTTGATGGTGTTATGTTGTTGGTTTTGATAGAGTACGCCAAACACATGATCACTATAAATATCCATCTGGATTATGATCTTTCAAAAAGGCAGTATCTCAACAGAAGAACAACTTGTAGTATTTATTAATTGTTGACGAATCTAGAATGTTAAGGTTTTTAAAGACTTGTTACGCTCATATTAAACTTATTCTTGGATGTTTAAGACTGTTAAAGAACGTTAGATAGAACTCCCATGTTTGTTCTTTTTATATATTCTTATCAAGAGCTTGAGCCTCTTGTGGTAATATAAATCAGCAAGCATTTTTCTGTTACGTATATCTGAACCAACTCTTATACTGATTCATAGTCCCGGTCATTTTATCGAGCGAAGCCGCAGTAGTTGCAATATTGCTAATCTGCAGCTTTTGATTTCTCACAAGACGGTCATTTAGGAAAAAAGCTTAGTGTTTAGTTCCCCGGTTCATGTTCAAGGAACCTCAGCTTGCTCTTCATGAAACTCCTGCCTGTACGAACAATTACCTTCATGCCTATTGATCTTGAAGCTTTTATGCGCTTTGTGAGTTAGTAATTAGTCTAAGGTGTGCTTTTACTATTTTTATGTATATAATTTTTATACCTTACCAGCTTATGAAAAGCAAAAGATATTTTTGGCTTAAATGACCCTGATGGTGTAACGCCAGATAATCCTGAGTAAATTATTCAATTCTTTATCGAGCATTCATATCCGACCATGGTAATGGTCATCATTATAGTGTTTCGGCTTTAATTACAGGCAGTAATGTAAATCACACACAAGCAACATAAACACAAGTTAATTATGTAATTTTCTAAGTATTATCTCGGAGAAGCAAGTGGGTTTCAAATCTAGAAACCTTTTTTATCATTACTGTTAAATGCATGAACATCAGCGCTGATATTATAATATATATTATTATATATTATAATTATATATATATAATATTAATATATATATATACACCAATTTTTTATACAAATACAATACAAATTAACAAAATACAACATAATAAATATATATATTATATGTATAATCATAACTATATATAATATAATATTATATTATGTTATTCTAATATACTATATATATATATATATATATATATAATATATATATGTATACCCCTATATATATATATAGATATATATATATATATATATATATATATATATATTATATATATAAGATATATATATATATATATATATATATATAATATATAATATTTTTTTTTTTTTTTTTTTTTTTTTTTTTTTTTTTTACAGGAGTGCGAGTGCCTTCTCTTCCCAAGTAATGAATTCGGTGATTAACATTTAGAATTAAATCTTAGTTTTAAATCGGCTCTTAAATTGCCGTTGCTTCGGCACTTTGTTTAAATGTTTTGACGTCACTGGTATAATTTGGGTGTACATGTTCCAGTTATTGCATTAAAAGTTTTGACTACTAGTATTTTGTCATACTTGAAACCTGTCATTTATTTTTTACTTAATAATATTACAGTTATGTTCACAATAATATTGATGGGGAACATCTTGTATTACACCAAAGAAAAATAATAAGTATAAATTGTGTAATGGTTCTGTTTATATTCTGGAAAGCTTTAAATGAGTTTCAGGAATACGCACTTTACGGGAAGGCAAATGAGAAACTGTAGCCTTATAAGTAGAAACTCTCTCTCTCTCTCTCTCTCTCTCTCTCTCTCTCTCTCTCTCTCTCTCTCTCTCTCTGTTCTTTTTTGTCCCGAGGGAAGTGCCTCCCAGCAATAGGGTGGGTAATCCCTTCCCATTGCTTGATGAGACCTAGGATTTATTTTAGGATTTACATACAAATGGTTGAATTATGGTTGCGGGA
>NC_087215.1:61673316-61685816 GCF_015104395.2 Macrobrachium nipponense | reverse complement strand
ATATATATATATATATATATATATATATATATATATATATACACACACATACATACAACACATACATACATCATACATACGACATACATACATACATACATACATACATACATACATATATATATATATATATATAATGTGTGTGTGTATGTATATATATTTTATATATGTATGTATGTATGTATGTATCGCTGAATTATCTCGCACCGTTAGAATTTATTGGCTGTACTCGTCCATTAATTAAGTTTGTGCACTTATAACTTGAGGCTGGTGTCCCGTAGAACGTTTTATGTTTTAGTTCGCGGAAAAATCGTGGCAAGTTAGCACCGAGAGTGTGGCAATGTTCGCTTTAAAGCAAACTCGGATTCTTCGTCGCGGGAAAGTTCGCTGCGAAGTATTTAAGGACTTGGACCACTTTGCAGGGTCCAAGAGATACTCATTACGGAAGGTGGAAGCTGAACGTCGCAACATTAGTTTTCAGAAAGTTTTGATGTTTGTAATGACCTGTTTGTAGGTTCATCTTTGCTGTGCCTTCTGCACTGGGCTTTTCCGTCTGGTTTTCTCTCTGACACCGAGGCATTTTATTCCACGGGTGCCCCCCGTGGGGGAGTCATGCCGTCAGTGCACCTCACGTGGTGCACTGTAGGCATTACTTAAGGGTCTTAGCAGCGTCTCTTAAGGCCCCTAGCTGCAATCTCATCTATTCCTTTTGCTGTACCTCCGTTCATATTCTCTTTCATATCCTCTTTCTGCCATCTGACTTCCTCCCCCACCCCCTCTCTCCTAACAGTTGTTTCAGATTGCACTGCGAGGATTTTTTCCTGTTACATCAGTAGCACTGTCAGTTTCCGTTTCAGCGCTGAATGACCTCATAGGTCCCAGCGCCAGGTCCTGTTTTATGGATGCTCGCTAAGTTACTCAGTGGCCTTTTTTGGCTTCATTAGGGATGTGAGCAGCGCATTGAGAGTAATTTTATGTATCTCTCTAATGATTGAGGTTGTTTTGCCATTCCGTGACACTTGGAAGAATAGGCAGAGCCTTCACTCTGGACGCGCAGTGCCTCTCTTCTCAGGCGACGGCGGTCAAGAGAGCCAGCGGTCGTTTAACTGTAGAGGAGCGACAAAAATCAGACCCCGGGGCCATTTGTACCGGAGATAAAATGATCACGGCGCAGAAATGAACTTAATTGACCCGATTCGCGTCAGAATAAATCCCGAAATGCGAGAAAATCGGGCAAATGGGAAAACTCGACTCGTTGGCTACTTTTTCCTCTCTTTTTTTCCTTTTTTTTCCCGGCCAGTCTGTGGCGCGAAATGTTTATGCGTCGGCGGAAAAAACTTGGCGCTTTTTGGCGCGAAAAATGAGCGATTCCCGGTGAAACATGGACGCCATTTCGGCGAGGTGCGAGTTTTGAGAACACGGGCGTTGTTGTTACTTAATTATGCCGACGCTGAGCAATTAAATGCGCCACCAGGGCCGAAGTAAAAGTTCTCTCTGCACATTTTTTGATCGATTGGAAAAGAAAGAAGTATTCGCTGGCAAGAGATCGTTCCATACAGTCAGTAAGCACTCTTCCGGGCGACTTCTAGATTGAGCACAAGTCACGGTTAAGTTTTAATGCCTTCTGTCTGTCTCTCACTCTCTCTAATTTTTTTTTTTTTTTTTTTTTTTTTTATGAATTCTCCCTCCTTTTCTATGCCCACGTTTGCTCGTTCCTGGCTAGATGTTGTGACGCCAGATTTAATAGACACAGTCAATCAATCAACGCTCCCGGCCTATTTCTTACAAGCCCTCCCATCAGTAAACGGAAACCAGAATCTGCTGGTATTGAGAAGACTCGCATTCCTTAAGGTTCTTTGCAGGTTCCCTTGGGCCCCTCTTCCATCTTACTTCCCACCCTCTCCTAACAATTTTGCAGTATTTTCAGCGCTGAGTGACCCCACAGGTCTGAGCGCTTAGCCTTTGTCGTTAATTTTGTATTCTAATTCCAACAGCTGATGATACCTATTGCTTATGGAAGGAACCTAAATCCTGTAAGTTTCGGCCGAAACATATTCTTTAGTCTGGAAACTCCAGATTCCTCGCCTGTCAGCAGTGACGTATTCCTGGGAGAATGAATTCCAACAGACGTTGCAGTTCACCGACGCAGGCTTACGGCTGCCAATTAGCGGGACGATCTCAGATTGAATATGAGCAAGAGGAATAAAGGAAGGATTGAAGGTCCTTTCTAATAGAGGCGCAATACATACTAAACAAAGCCGGATTATAGCTCCTATTCTGTACCCTCCGTAGCACTGCCTTCGTAATACGTTTTGCGTGAGTCCAAAAAAGTGGCACATAGCGCATTCCGAGCCATGCAATTTGGTGTTTTATGTATTATCCTAAAAAAACAAATTTTAAAGGTTTTTTGTATGTAGTATACAGAAACGGTGACGATGATGTCTTCATGGGTGATAGTAACAATTCATCTGGAAAATGAACCTTGATATTATCAATAGAGAGAAAATGAAAGCAAGACATTGCTCGTAAAAGCAGCTCCCTGGATCTTATGAAAACGGGTATTTTTATCTTTTCTTTACTAACAAGAAAGAAGAAATGACATAGCTTCAGCCAAGCAATTCAAGCGCTTGAATAATGAAATGATGGTCCCTGTGGTTTGCGCAAAGTCCAGAGGTCCTTCAACACAGCCACAACTAACCAATTGAAATAAATGACTGTAAAGTGACTTAGGCTCTCAGGTATTGCCATTCGTTTCATTGTTCATCCTTTTCAAAGGTACCTCGCGCAACCTGAATGATTCTTAGAGCCCCGAATGCTTTAAATGTCTTACCATTTTCATACCAAATCTCGAAGGGTTCTTCACCAGATCTCAGTTACGCCTTAGAACTCCCAATTGTTACCTTGTCTCTTTTCACAGTTGCACCAACGTCGGTGAGGGATTTGAATGTTTCTGATTGATGCTGTTAACTTTGAATTGTAAGTCTAGCTCAGTTTTCCTTTGTTTGCAGAAGTCTCTGTTACGCTCATGTATGTGTGACTTTAATTTTCGCAGTAGCGTTGAACTTTTGAGCGAGTAAGAAACAACATATGCCAAGAAGAACAATGGCTATTGTTCGCTGACCGAGAGTTCATTGCAAAACCTGGCAGTATTACTTGTTAGGAATAGACGAGGAAAAAGTATTTCGAAGAGATGTGGCAACAATGACCTTCCAGAATTGAAGCATGCCAATATCTGAACCATTCTTTTTCGATTCCTGTCTCTCTCTCTCTCTCTCTCTCTCTCTCTCTCTCTCTCTCTCTCTCTCTCTCTCAGGGAAGGAGTTTTGGCGAGAAATGAATTAATGCTCGGGATGAGAATGGCTTATCTATTATTTATACATCGCGGTATCTGGCGTGATCGATAGCTCCCATCATAACAGACATGGCTTCCATCGCCTTGAAGTTGTTGATATTGCTTGTTGTTGCGGTGAATTTGACAAAGAAGGATGTTAAAGTTAGCTCTTATGTTAGTGTTGCGTAAACCACCATCAATGCATTGGTTGCCTAAAATTAGCAACCTGTGAATTGTTGTTATGAACTTTTGCCTTAACATGTTTGTTTATCCTCGACTGTTTTATATATATATATATATATATATATATATATATATATATATATATATATATATATATATATATATATCATGAAGGAAGTAATAGGGAAGGGCATCCTCATCCTTTAACAGTTTATTTCAATGCCGACGTTTCGCTACAAATTCCAAGTCGCATTTTCAAGGATAAAACTATATAAAATTAGCGAACATTAATGCCGAAATTAATTTAAAAATGTAATAAATGTTCGCATTATTTTATATAGTTTTAGCCTTGAAAATGCTACTTGGAATTCGTTGCGAAACGTCGGCATTGAAATAAACTGTTAAAGGATGAGGATGCCTTTCCCCTACTACTTCCTTCCTGTATATCTTCTTTGAGCTCCAGCTCCGGCCCTTATGTGTATATATGTATATATATGCAATGTATACATACATACACACACACATATCATATATATATATATATATATATAATATATATATATATATATATGGCAAATTATTTTGTTATGTACATATTTATCAGTCAGTTAGTCGTGAGTATTTTGTCTCTTGTAGGCCTTGGTATTTGTTTAATGCTGAATTGATCCGTTCTTTTTAGACTTTAGTTTAATTTCAAAATTAAAATTTAAAAATGAAAAAGCGTAAAAATGAGTCATCCGTCAGGAAAACCATCCGGTTAGTAGCGTACTTGGGCGTTTAGTGCTTCATTCAGTTGGACTTCCCGGAGTCTTAAGTTCTTCGAAGCCGTTTCTCTTTTTTCAGTCGCCGGTCTCGATTGCTTTTAAATAAGTGAGCTCGAAGCACACTAGATTTAATCGAGTCAACATGACCGCCTTGAAAAATTGAGAAATTGACGAATCAATCACTGTGTGAGAAAAAAGCAAAACAAATTAAAACTGACTTTTTTCACCAAGTATTCGTTTGTGGCATTATATCCTTTGTGAAGAATTCGTCGATGCCAATCAAGTATTGCCTTTTTACTGGTTGTTCTTGGAAGTGAGTCGCTGGTTTTATATCAATACTTGTCGAACCATCAACTTAGGCCCTAGGGATTGGCCACGCTCATTTTAACTGCAGTACTACTGTTTGTTTTTCGAAATTACTGTGCATTTAACTGCAGACCCACCAATGCTCAGATCTCCGCCAAACGCTACCAACCTTCCAGTATAGTAGTATAGTAGTAATATTGGTAGTAGATTCATTGAGTATCTCCCCTCATGACCATCTTTGGCTCCACTTGCTTTCCACTCACTCTTCTCACCGTCGACCGTCCTCCCCGCCTAAACCGCCACCCCCCCCCTCAACCCATCCTGCAAACCACCTTCCTTCCCCTCTCCTAGCTGACTCGCCACCCCCACCCTCTACCTATCTGACCCTGTCCGGTCTGTCTGACTTCCCTCACTTCCCCCTCACACCCCTTTTTTCCCCTCCCTCTCACGGTCCTTCCCGACCCACCTTCCCTCTCCTCCTTACTGGCCCCCTGCCCCCTTTGCTCCCAGATCCCTCCAAATTTGCTAAACTAACCCACCCCCCTCCCCAAGAACCTTCCAGCCCCCCGAAAGCCAGACCTCATTGGAAATGCAAGGAACAATCAAGCGTTGTGTCTCGCTTAGGTAATTACAGCCAGCTACTCTTGTATCGTTTGCTGCTGGATTAGAGCGTTATCTCCATTGTCCACCCACCACTCCTCCTTCACTCCCCCCCCCTCCCCTATCTCATTCCCCCCCATACTTCGCTTTACTCCTTAGCTAATCCCCTTTATTCCCTACCCACTATTTCGTATCCTTTAAGTGGGTGGGAGGGGAGGGAGGGTGGGAGGGACCATTATCAAAGGGACCAGTGCATTATCCAAGGTATTGATTGTCCTTGTTCTAATAATAAGGTTCGACAAACATAATTTACAAGGCGATTACGAGTCGGTGGTGATCGGTGTAACCGGTTTACTATCTACACTTAGGTTCATCATTATATATATATATATATATATATATATATATATATATATATATATATATATACACACATACACATATATATATACATATATATATATATATATATATATATATATATATATATATATATATATATATATATATATATATATATATAAATTTGGGTACTGTTTCTGTAAGAAAGTTGTGAGGTCTGCATCGTCTATTTGTAAATTGATGCAGATCTCACAACTATCTTACAGAAACAGTATCTTATAATACACACACACACACACATACACATATATATATATACGTGAAGTATATATATATATATATATATATATATATATATATATATATATATGTATATATATATATATATATATATATATATATATATATATATATATATATAACAGGATACTGTTTCTGTAAGAGAGTGTGAGGTGTGCATCATCTATTTGCGTGTGTTTTCTTTCTTACGGCGTCAGTGACAACAGGAATGGCTCTTGAAGAAGTATTACCGTATAGTTAAATTAATGAGTATCATCATCAGAAGCATTGCCTGGAATGCTTTTGTAATTTTACAGCGAATGGATTGAAAGCATTTAAAATATCGCTCATTGAGAGTGAGAGTGATATTTTACTTTGTTCTACTCAGTGTGCCTGATACTTGAAAAATAAATTGGAAATTGTATGGGAGAGGAAAATTGAAGGAAATTAAGAAGTTTTTTTTTAAAGGTACTATTAGGCGAATGTGAGTCATTGGAGAGAGAGAGAGAGAGAGAGAGAGAGAGAGAGAGAGAGAGAGAGAGAAATTATACCTTAGTTTAACCAGATCACTGAGCTGACTATTAAAAGCACTCCTAAGGCTAGGCCGAAGGATTATGTTTTTTTTATTTTTTAATTTTTATTTTTATGTTTTTATGTGGATAGGAACCAGTTGGTCACTTGGCAACGGGACCCACAGCTTATTGTGGGATCCGAACCACATTATATCGAGAAATAAATTTCTAATCTAGAAATGAATTCCTCTGGCCCCGCGTTGGCAGCAGCGCGGAGAGAGAGAGAGAGAGAGAGAGAGAGAGAGAGAGAGAGAGAGAGAGAGAGAGAGAGCCTTGAGTTGGTGTTTATATTATATATAAAAATTCGAAGGATCTGAACAGGGAATCTTCGACCCATGATGTGCCCACATTACGAAACGACAGTTCAGGCCATGAACTTGCATTGTAAGCCTATTACAGAAAAGAATCTTTTACCCATTAAGGGCAAAGAAGAGTGAAAATGAAGCAAAGAATTATGCCCATTACTTGTAACCAATAACTTTCAGTATATTTTAAGGGATAATAAATAAGAATAATAAAATTCGTATACATTTCAGTTGAAATGAATTAGCGAAAGGAAAGAGTGTCGAGTGTCTCCTGAAGCGAGGAACTTGATCCACGACTCGAAAGTCAAGGTGGAGAAGACCTTGGACCTTGCGGCTCCCACCACGAGTTAAAGGGAGAGGGGAAGGGAGAGGAGGATTAAGATAGCTTTCTTCTTTTATAAGAGGAAGGTAGTTTCAAGGCAACGGGATGAAAAGGCAGTGCAGTTTTCTGTTGTGAATAGTGGTAGACAGGAATTTCAAATAAGATTATTAATTATGAATTGTATAACATATAGTAAGTGTGTGTGTGTGTGTACACACATATATATATATATATATATATATATATATATATATATATATATATATCGTATGTATGCATATATGTATTTGGATATGTAGGCATATTTCTATTTGGTTTTTTTGTGGTTCTTTTTGATACTGTAGTATCTTTGCTTAGAGTTTTAAAAACACCCAGTAAAAATGAATAGAAATATTACCTACATTTCCAAATACGGAATTCCATACATAAGATTATATATATATACATATATATATATATATATATATATATATATATATATATATATATATATATATACATACAGATTTTATATCTAACGTTTTCTTTATTTGTGAAGTTCATCCTTCTGATTCGAAGGTATTGATTTCATGTAGCTTTTTTAGAAGCGAACACTGACTGAAACATCCTCTCGGTGTTGGAAATGTCAAGCAATAATTCCGTTGGGCTGCCGATAGAGATTTTATTTTCAGTCTGATATTGTTAAGATTGATGCTCAACTTTTTTTTATTTTATAGATTAATTCCACTTAGACAGTAAATGCATTTGCTCCGACTAAACGCTTCATGTGAAGTAGGTTTTTTTGAATTTTGTTATGAGTCTGTGTGCAAATTACAGTTAATTAGCCATTCATTATACACTACTGTATTTATTAGGAAATAAAATGGCCACGGGTTATCCGTATAGCTCGCCGCACACACACGTTTGTATTCATACAGACTTTGTTTCATCAAGTCTCCGCGTCTTGTATTCTCGCTGTAGAAAAGGGTTACATGTATTTACAACAGGCAAATATTTGCTTTGGTCATTTTTATGGTGGGAAAGCGCCGTTCGTTTGCATAAGTGATAAATGATTCATACGGGAACATTTTGAACTTAATTGATAATGATGTAATTGGTTTTGAAGCGTAAGTTTTTTTTATATATATATAATTTAGAGGGGATGGGGATCCATGTTTCATTGTCATGCATGTCATGTCCGCTAATTCTACAATATGTAAATTGGTGTCCATTTCCACGAGTAGCAATTTTTTTTTCTTTTTTTTCACTTTTGATAAACACCCTTCATGTTTTGTAATTGTAGATTATGGATCAGTAGTCGATCGGTTTCTGAATTGTAGACCACGTTTGTGCTATGGAGAGAGAGAGAGAGAGAGAGAGAGAGAGAGAGAGAGAGAGAGAGAGAGAGAGAGAGAGAATCTGAAAAATGGTCCCACCCCTGGATTATCTTGTCGAGGCTCCCACGTTTTTAATTAGTATATTGTGGTAAGTATACACGTTTTTTTATTGAGTTCTTCTCTCTCTCTCTCTCTCTCTCTCTCTCTCTCTCTCTCTCTCTTTTTCTTCGTGGATACAGTGTTTGGCACGTCTGTTCAACAAATATGTCAGTAACTTATTATCTCTTTATTCCTGGTTATGACTTAGCATCAGTCAAATAACCAGCTGGTTTGTAATTCAGTGCTTTAGATCGACAGAGACACTTTGGGTTTAAGAGAGCATACCCAAGTCGCTCCTTCCTCGCTTGGGATCGAATTAAAGTTCTCTTAAAAGCAAGAGAGAGAGAGAGAGAGAGAGAGAGAGAGAGAGAGAGAGAGAGAGAGAGAGAGAGATCAATGAAAAACGCTCCTTCCTGGTTCCGGAACGAATCAAGGATTTCTTACAAGAGAGAGAGAGAGAGAGAGAGAGAGAGAGAGAGTGCTTGATGAAAATCGTTCCTTGCTTTCTCTGAATTAAATGAAGGATCTCTTTAAAGTCAGAGAGAGAGAGAGAGAGGAGAGGAAGGAGGAGAAGAAGGAAGAGAGACGAGAGAGAGAGAGAGAGAGAGAGAGAGAGAGAGAGAGAGAGAGAGCGAGCAAAAAAAAGTCTACTGCTGTTATTCCTTGATGGCGTCAAGAATCTTTTGAAGGGATTAAGAAAAATGTGCAGATTGTTATTGACGTTGCTCGAAAGCTCTGTAAATGAACTTTTGAGCGAAACGAACTCGTCACAGTCAGCTTGTGTGTTTGTCTCATCGATTTGGAATGAATAGATTGATTGATTGCTCTCTGGAATAGCGTTTAAGGGGTAGACAAATTTAGATAGTCGTAGTAATTACTCTTTTTCTAGACATTTTGAAAGCCACATCTTTTTCTCTTGGTCTATATGTTCTGTTTTGAGTGCGTTGACGGAGTTGGGGGCTGTTTATCCAACCGTGTCTGGATCTCTGCAAGATATATCAAGAAGTTACGGGTGGATTTGGGTGGAATTTTATGGAGGGGTGGGGTATGGCTCAGGAATTATTGGATTAGAGTTTGAGGGGCTATATGCGAATGGGAACTCCCTACATACTGGCAAATGTATCGAGTGGCCATTAGTTTTCTCATGGCCTGTATTGACGCAAACTGAAAACAAGTAATAACCGCCGAAGAAACGAGTTTTCTGTACTGCGTATAAAGCTGTATGAAACTGTCAGCCTAGTCCCATAAAAATCTCAGCCACAGCCCGGTTGTGGCTTGTTTTGTTGTCACCTAAAGCGGTGCCAGAGGCACGATCATGGTTAACTTTAACCTCAAATAGAATAAAAACTACAGAGGCTAGAGAGCTGCAATTTGGTATATTTGATGATTGGAGGGTGGATTATCTATATACCAATTTACATCAGTCTAGCCTCAATAGTAATTAATATCTGAGGGCGGACGGACAGACAAAAAGCCATCTCAATAGTTTTCTTTGACAGAAAACTAAAGAGGCGTTTCTTGAAGGGAATCTTGCTCAAAGATAGTCGTATGATAAGTGAAATTATTTGAGAACTTTTCAAGGCAATCCTATGACGAGATACTAAAAAAAGAAAATTGAAATAATCGGATGATGAGTAAGAAATCGAAATGTTTCAAAGTATTCACACTGGAAATATGGGCGAA
The DNA here is from genome assembly GCF_015104395.2 of Macrobrachium nipponense. Lineage (NCBI taxonomy): Eukaryota > Metazoa > Arthropoda > Malacostraca > Decapoda > Palaemonidae > Macrobrachium > Macrobrachium nipponense. The sequence continues at coordinate 61,675,714 of NC_087215.1, read as the reverse complement.
AAAACGTTTCACACTTGAAATATTGGCGAAAAAACGTTTTATGACGTAGGTCCCTAGCTGGAAATTAATTATTTTTTTTATCTATTTAAAGTATTATTCTCCATATGAATACTCTCATCACCATTATTATGAATACTATTTTTTCTACTTCAGCAACTGTGCGGAAATTGCCGATTATCATCATTATCACGTTTTCTCATGTATCTAGATTGTGTGTGTTGTATTTGAGTATTCCATGTATATGGCTTAGAGCTGAAATAAAGCTCATTATTATTATTATTATTATTATATTATTATTATTATTATTATTATTATTATTATTATTAGTTTTTTTTTGTTTATAAGAAATATCATCATAGAGTTCAATTACCTTTAGTAATTCTCGCTGTCACTACTTGGTGATTCTAATGATTGCCATCAAAAGCGTATATAGATACAAGACGCAATGAATTTCGTCCCAATACGAACAACCCTCTCTCTCTCTCTCTCTCTCTCTCTCTCTCTCTCTCTCTCTCTCTCTCTCAATTTGTTCCCAGTCTGGCACATTTGTACAAAAATTGCTATTCTTTCGTCACCATAACTTTAAAATATGAGATTTAATTTCCGTTCTCCCCTTTTCCTTCGCGTCTTTTTATTTTTTATCTCCTCTCAGAACGTTTCACTTTCTGTCAGTAAAAAAAAAAATGTATGAAGAGAAGAGATAGTGACTTTGTCAGTTGATACCTTCTGCGAAAGGGAGGCGACTGTAGGTGGATTTGTTCCGAAGGTTAATTGAAACTTGACAAGAAAAAGACTATCCGTTGTTTACGTCTTTTCGGGTAATTGATGAGATGATGTACAAGTCTGTTTCGCGCGGACTGCAATCAGCCTTACATGGGAGAAATTGGTAGAGGTTTAGATATCCGTTTAGAAGAGTCTAGAAAAGTTCGTACTCAGAAGCTAAGTAGCAAATATAGAACAGTAGCTGCGCATTGTTTAGGTTTAGACGATAGGAAAGGTTTCAGGCAAGCAAAGCACACGCTAGATAAAGTTAAGGACATCTTAGTTTTACCAGACCACTGAGCTGCTTAACAGCTCTCCTAGGGCTTAGATATTTTTACGTGGCTAGAAACCAATTGGTTACCTAGCAACGGGACCTACAGCTTATTGTGGGATCCTACATATGGGTATGCGAGAGGATGAAATTAAAGAACTGCCATTCACTTTCCGTCTATCTGTTTACTGCTGCCTCCTCCCTTATCAGAGGTGTCTGCGACGCCCGTTGGCGGTGGCCCACATGACTCAGGTACCCCTGGAGTTACTTCGGTCAGATCTCGGTCTGACACACACACACACACACACATATATTCTGAAAAATATCCCCAAAATGCAAATCTACTGATAATTCCATCAAGCTTAAACATAAGATAATTATGTCTTTTTCAAGTCTCCACATATAGATGTCTTCGCATACTACTGAAGTATGTATGAGAGAGAGAGAGAGAGAGAGAGAGAGAGAGTGAGAGAGAGAGAGGGCGAGAGAGGGGGGGGGTTGGGGGGGGGGGGGTGGGGGGGGGGGGGGGGGGCGGGGGGGGGGGGGGGGGGGGGTGGGGGGGGGGGGGGGGGGGGGTTGACTACGAAAGAGCCGCCACCCACTTAGTAGCTCCACAATTTCCGAGCTTAAGCGTAATCACCATATTGTTGGAGCTTATCGAGTGCCTACCCCGCCGTCTATAAGTAGGGTCGTCCTTAGTCGTGCGAACTATTGTTCCACAAGTGTTAAAGTAATGTTGTCATTGGTCGGAGGCTCAAAGGTACTCTAATCGCAAGGCCCCTCTAGAAGCTGCTTCGTTCTAGCTCTTCTTGTATGGTGGCTTCTCTCCCCTTTCTTGCCCTATTGTTTTATGGATCATTAGTATTGTTTCTATTACTTACGTCGTACTTTTTTTTTTTATTATTTCGCTCATGGCTCATTAGTTTTGGTAGTGGAAGATCGGCAACTTTTTGTTTACTCTTTAATTATTTTTTTATTTCGCTCCAGGCTCATTTTGGTAGTGAAATATGGATAACTTTCTGTTGAGAGTCTTAATAGAAGTGATTACTTGTGCTGGTCTTCGTTGAAATAATTGGAGGGCGGATTGTCATGGTCAAGTCTGCTGATCTTGGAGTCGGCTTCTGGATAAACTGTATAGTTGCTTAGTTCTCCAATCCCCCCTCCTCCCCTCTTTCTTCATCCCCTCCCCCCTCCAATGCCATAACGTCTTGAGAAAACATTTAACAGTCAACGTAATTTATTTTACTACGTTTTCTAAGGTTTTCGTTTTAGGAAATTGCTATTAATTAATTTTTTCTTTTTGCCTTTAGTTGTGGACAAATGCAGTCTCCCTCTTGTTGGTTCCAAGAAAGCGACTTGTCATCA
>NC_087215.1:61600816-61668316 GCF_015104395.2 Macrobrachium nipponense | reverse complement strand
TGAGAGCTTATCATGCACTGTCTTCGTAGTTACCTTTTAATCGTTCTATCTTGTTTGGGAGCCAGTTGGCGAGTGAATGACTGGGACTTGTGAATCGAAATTTATTTTTCGCCAAAGAAGTGATAGTAAATTTACCCACGCTGCTATTACCCACATACCTTTATTTTTATTTGTTTATTTATTTTTTTTTCATTATTTTTTTTATTTATTTATTTCTTTGGCTGACAAATATCCCCAGCTGATATCGTCGAAACTTCTGTCTTACCTACGATTGGTCGCATTATTTCTTTGTTAAGGAAATGCATCTCTTCGTTTATTTTTCAAATAATGAATTAACGTGATAAATACTCAGAAACGTCACCGTCGGATCACTATCTTGTATTACTTGGATAATTTACAAGAAAATGAAATCAACTATTCCATACTCTAAGAATAGAAAAAAAAACTAAAAAATTTAGTTGCATAAATATTTTAGCGAAGAGTATAGTAGCCCTCTCATATGCATCTAAAGGCATGAGTTTCTATCACTCACGATTGGCTTCAGTAATAACTTGTCCGGTTGTTTACCTCTCTCTCTCTCTCTCTCTCTCTCTCTCTCTCTCTCTCTCTCTCAACAGACTATAGGCTAAGCCGCAAGGGACCATCAGACAGTGAGTTGCATCTACCAAAGAAAAACCCCTTGTGATAGTGTTTTCCTGAGGAGAATGAATTATGGAAGTGGTAGTTAGTGGACTGTGGTGGGTATCATCCCAAAAGGTTTTATATATATATATATATATATATATATATACAGAATCTGCTATTAGGTCAGAATACTCTTCGATATCGAATTTACTCATCCTAGGTGTTAAGTTATTTGCAAGGTACAGCGAATTCGTTTAAGGTTGTTTTGGCTTGATGTTAAAGTTTATACAAATTTAAATGCATATATATAGTATATATATATATATATATATATATATGTTTATAGTATATATATAGAGACAGTTTCCTTTTTTCGTCAGTAATGAAAAGTAAATAGCATATTCGGGAGGATTATTATTTACATATATATACATACATATACTACATACATACATATATATATATATATATATATATATATATATATATATATATACATATATATATATATATATATATATATATATATATATTATATATATATATGTATATGTATATGTGTGTTATATATATAATATATATATATATATATATATATATATGTAGTATATGTATGTATGCATATGTAAATTATAATCCTCCCGAATATGCTATTTACTTTTCATTACTGACGAAAAAAGGAAACTGTGTCTCCTTGTCCAGCCAGATCTTTCCTTCGCTCTTTTCTCTGTTATTCTCGATCTCGTCTCTTTGATGTAATAAATGCGGCCGTTCCCCCTGCCTGAGTAAACTAGCTTTCTTGTCCAAACTCAAGAAGGGAAATGAGGTAGGTCCCATCACTCACCCTCCTCCACACACACACACACACACACACACACACACACACACACACACATGTATTTTGATACACACACGCACTTCAATAACGAAGATTTTTTTTTTCCAGAAACAAAATTTGTTACTCTCTCTCTCTCTCTCTCTCTCTCTCTCTCTCTCTCTCTCTCGTGGTATTATGAAATAATGTTATAGTCTTTGCCTGTCTCCTCAACGCACTTTTTTTCTTTCGGCAGAAAGTGAGGTTGAACGCAGTTGTTTCGAAAAAATAAGTAATTTGAAAATGGCAAGAAATCAGTATTCATATAGCTAAGGATTATTTAAATTGTATATATATATATATATATGTATATATATAATGTATATATGTGTGTGTATGTATATATTGTTATATATATGTAGTTTATAGTCAAATATACATTCATAAAAAGTGCGTACCCTTGCACGTATGCAAATACTCATCCAGGTACTCATAATTCATGTATACATAAAAGATTAGTTAATACACATGTAAAAATTTTTTTGCTATGTATTGTATATGCAGTATACGAACTTACTTCTTTACATACTTGAGAGCAGAGGTAAATAATAACAAAACTTCCAGAAAACTTAAGACAACTAAGTAAATGACCTATTTTGTGCTGTAGCAGATGGATGACATTATCCTTCATCAGGCAGCCTCTTCAAGTGGCATCTAACGTGTAACTCTGACGTCATATACTGAAAACTGTAAGGCGGTGTCTCGCGTTTGCAGAATGGCAATGACCGTTTGTCTAGTCTGGCGCTTAAAGAAACCCGGCTGTATGTTTACGTTAATGACTTGATTGCTGTCATTAATCTTCATTCGCGGATCTCGTTTATTCGTTTGCAATATTTCTGATCAAGAAGTCTTTAACTTTTATACAGTGGCTGGAGGATTCGTCCTTTTTGTTTCGTCAGTTTCGTCCCTTCAAAGTGGCGCATAATTACTTGAAATGAGCCTGTCTTGAATTGAACTGATATTACGCGTTAACCCGATTTTTTAAATTTCATTAATCACTTTTACAGTTGGGCGCTTAGAAGGTATTTATCAAGCTTTTTAAGAATATGCAGCATACCAGTAGATATTTCGGTGCTAATTTAAGGTTAATGATGTAAGACACATAGGATATATTTTATCTTTCCAAAGATAAATTTTGATTTTCTTTTCTGACCTGTAATATACTCTCATATCTTGTTTGCTCTTTGCAGTGAGACTGCTATTTTCAGGCATGTCTCTCCAGTGTATGTTCTACTTAATTCTCAGCTTGCAAAATAATAACATTATTTTTAGGGTTTCCATTCTGACTTTTCATTATTTATCCTGTACGGTTTCTCAGGATTATGCAGTGATACCCGAATTGCCCGTACCCTAAGTAGTGGTAGTTGTTTTGTAGACACTTGAGAGAAAAATGTTATTATTGCAAAGAATTGCAATTCATTGAGAGAAAAATTTTATTATTGCAAAGAATTGCAATTCATTGAGAGAAAAATTTTGTTATTGCATAGAATTGCAATTCTATGAGAGAAAAATGTTATTATTGCAGTGAATTGAAATTCATTGGGAGAAAAATGTTATTATTGCAAAGAACTGCAATTTATTGAGAGAAAAATTTTATTATTGCAAAGAATTGCAATTCATTGAGAAAAATATTATTGCAAAGAATTGCAATTCATTGAGAGAAAAATGTTATTGCAAAGAACTGCATTTCATTGAGAGAAAAATTTTGTTATTGCAAAGAATTGCAATTCATTGAGAGAAAAATTTTATTATTGCAAAGAATTGCAATTCATTGAGAGAAAAATGTTATTATTGTAATGAATTGAAATTCATTGGGAGAAAAATGTTATTATTGCAAAGAATTGCAATTCATTGAGAGAAAAATGTTATTATTGCAATTCATTGCATTGCATACATACCAGAGGTACTCGTCGTCGTTCTTTCTTTCTTGACCAACATCAACTGACCTGCAAAGAAAAACAATTAGAATTGTAGTTGTTGTTTTTAACTTAGAAAGATTTTATGAGAGATTGCTGTTATTTATGCTTGATGTTCTACCACTGTAACTGTATTGATTTTGCAGTTCTTTGGTTTGTGTTACGGGAAATTGATTTCTTAAGTGTTTAACAGTTTATAATATTAATTTATATGAAAGTAACTGTGCTCATTAAACAGATGGTAGACCCTTTGGAGCTATACGTACAAAAAACCTCTATTAACCCACAATTCAAAGATGATCCAGTTTTTAAAATGATTCTCGATTCCTGCTAAATGAAAAATTTTTTAGGTTGCTCTAGATTCAGGAAGTATAGCGCATTGAGTGTTCGAGAGAGAGAGAGAGAGTGTTTGAGTTAGGGATGGGTTTTTGGGGTGATCATAGGTGCACTTTCTGAGTCATCACAAAACCACTTTCTTCTTCTACCAGGTCCTTTCTTGGGTGGAGAGGGTCCTTGGATGCTGATCATATGTATGTATGTATGTATGTAAGTTCGGTCTTTACAACATTGCAGAAGCTAGCCCCAGACCTCCTTTAAAAGTTTGACTCTAGCTGCAGTGCCCTCTCTCTCTCTCTCTCTCTCTCTCTCTCTCTCTCTCTCTCTCTCTCTCTCTCTCTCTCTCTCTCTCTCTCTCTCTCTGCTTGATTTAAAGCTTTTCATTTAGGTTGCTGTCCCTTTATTTCCTTTTATTTTTTCCAATGCTTGAGTTCCATAGTCCATTGTGCAGGGAGCTCTTTCATTACAATTTGCCTGTTCGATTACAGTACAGTGCTATGCCTATGCGATGGGATATTGCCAAACTCTCATTCGTTTTTCAGCAATTGTTCATTACCTTTTCCCTTATTTTGGTCGTCAGTGACCGGTTTTGAAATGACGCCAGTTTAATTAATCATTCAGTAAAATCTTTTTATGCACCATATCTTTTCCACCTTAAGTTGCGTTGCTTTGATGCCAGTCAGTCAGTCTTAATTAACGCGTTTTGCATTTCCATAATTTTTGGCGTCTTTTGAACCTAAAGTACTTCAGGTTAACCTTCCCTGTCGCGTGTTCATTCTTCTTCAGGACTCCCGCCACCCATTCCATTGTTTAAACCCATGGGTGGTGGGTGTTAAGTTTTTGGGGCTGGGGTAGGGGGTTGGGGGTGATTGAAAGGGGTCTGTTGAATGGGGTAACAGCAGGAAGAACCTCTTTGCCAAGTGGCGTATTGATTCAGACTGCTGGCGGCCCATGTTCCCTATGGTAATTCAGCACTCGGAGGCTAAATGATTCCTGAAACTAATGATTCCTCCCCCCCCCTCAACCCCTCCTCCTACCTTCCTGCCTCTTTCCTACCTTCATCACTCCTTCATCCCCCCCTCTTTGAGAGGGTGACGAGTGAAATGAAATGTATCGGTCGTCCGCGCTTTTTCTCCTTTTTGTAACTTCGTCCAAACTCGAGTATTTCATTTCTGCGTCTAATTCGCTTTTTATTTTCTCCGTATTCGGTAGTTTTTCGTCATTACTTCCTAATACATTTAGCTCTATTTTAATCGTACTTTTCATTATTATTCAGCCATTCCCTTTACTGAGGGCTGAAGACACTGCAATAACTTCTGTTGCATGTTTATTTACTTATTTTATGTATTTTGCAATACGGCATTCATATCCTCTTCCCCTCTCATTTCCTCCTCCCCCCCCCCCCCCTCTCTCTCTCTCTCTCTCTCTCTCTCTCTCTCTCTCTCTCTCTCTCTCTCCTCCATCCAGCATCCTTCCTCGTGCATCCCGTCAAAGAACGAACGATGTCAGAGCGTTGCTCTCCATTTAAATGACCGCATTAAAGGGCGGCAAAACTATATTGTATCACATGCGAGGTCTCCCTCTCTCTCCTCTCTTTCGGCCTTTTTCCCTCTCTTTTTTCTTTCTTTCTTTCTTTCCTTCTTTCTTCCTGTTTCGTTTCTCGCTCCCTTCGGCATAAGATGAATTTCGTCTGCTCCCGTCCCCTTCTGACAATTGAACGGTCAGGTGTAGGAGCATTTTCCACTGCCGGAATGAAATATGACGGCGTCATTCATTCAGTGGTGTTTGCTCTCGCCTGTGTCGTGAGAGTTGATGGGAAGTGTGGTTCGATAGCACATACTTAGTGCTGTCTTCATTATTCACACGAGAACTGACTCTGTACATACACAGACGCGGGGACTGTTTGTAACCATCTCATCAGGCAAGTTTTGGAACTTTGACAAGCTACCAGCTTTGTGTATTCGAGCACTTTACAGAATTTTGCTTTGGCTTGAGAAAGGACAGTTTCAACCGAATTGGATTTGCATAGGAGCTCAGGGTTGACGTACTAGTACGATATTCCCGCTGATGTTCCCGAAATTGGGCGAATTGGATATTAAGTGACTTTTGTAGCCTAATGTTTATATATATTACATTAATATTATGTATATATATAATATATAATTATCTGTATATGTATATATATAATTATAACTTATCTGTATTATCTATATAACATGTATTATTAATTATATATATATATATATATATATATATATATACTATATTAATGTAACATTATATGTGTATACACATATATATACGTATAGAAAAAAAAAAAAAAATTTTAATAATAAATTTATAATCAAATATAATATATATATATATTATAGTACATACATACATACATAACGATACATACATACATACTACATACATCTAATATTATATATATATATATATATATTATATATTTATAGTACATACATACATACACTGAAAATAAATTGTGTATTTCCTTAATCCATTGCCATTTGTGTTTGTTACCACGTACATGACATTATAATTGAAGTAGAGAATACTATTCAGATACCCCCGTCTTGGACTGACCCAGCATGATTTGGGTACCCACTGTCCCTCTCCGCCTCCTCACCTGTTATAAAAAGAGCTCGAACCTCCGTCGATGCGGAACGTCTGTGTCAGAAGCGACCCCCCGCGTTGGGATGGTGCCTCTCCCCGTCTGTGTTTAATCCGCGTCGTCAATGAGCCGTCGCTAATTTTATCGTTATTGTTTTCTACCATAAATTTGCCAACTTTTTTTTTTTTTTTTTTTTTTGCTGTGTCTTTTTGTTGTGCCGAATGGGCAGAAATGTATATTTTTGTGTGCTGGTGATGGTTACAGGGACTGGGTTTGTGTTTGTTCAGGGTTTAAAGGGGTCTGCTCGTAGTCGTGCCGACGAAACTTGTTAGTTTTCCGTGGGGTTTCGGGTCCAAATGTTCCCTCCTGTTTCTTAAATTTGCACGCATTCGTCCATATTTCTTTTTTTCATCGTATACACTTTTTGTTTTTTTTTTTTTTTTTTTTTTTTGCAAGCACGGTTGTGTAGTGTATATAATATATATATATATATATATATATATATATATATATATATATATATATATATATATATATGTTTTTTTTTTTTTTTTTAGAGAGAGAGAGAGAGAGAGAGAGAGAGAGAGAGAGAGAGAGAGAGAGGGAGTAGATGTTTTGGTAGGATATTTAAAATAAGTCATATTTAAAAATATTATGATGAAGACACAAAAGCGTTATTGCAATAATCACGAAGCAGCTTCCTACACAAGTCCAGTAGTAACGAGGTAGTTAATGATTTTCTTTGATTTGGTGCCAACTATACCATATCGGTAGTATGTTGGCTGTGTTATCACATACTTGCGCTCATACTGTAGTATTAGGGTTCTGTCGTCATTCCTTAAAATGCAAAGTATAGTGTTGTATTTTCGTTTCAGTGACACCTATTATTGATTTTTTTTTTTTTTTTTTTTTTTTTTTTTTTTATTTTTTTTTTTTTTTTTTTTTTTTTTTTTACTTAACAGTATATATGTCTCATTTCACTCTAGAACAGGTCATTAGTTTACATAACAGTATACGTATATGTCTCATTTCACTCTAGAACAGGCCATTAGCTTTTAAAGAATGGAAAAAAACACATAGGTAAGAAAAGAAGACTGCGATGCTGATGTTTAGGGTATGTGTAGCATAAATGGTTGTTTTAGAGTAAATATAACAGATGATGTTAGCAGGAGAGGGAAGGGGAGTCACAGAATGGGTGTAAGCAAGACACTAGGTTGGGAAAAGACTTTGATCGTCTTAGACAGCAAGTTTGGAATATATAGAGGGATTGTTGGCCGAACTTTCCATCTCGGTCTGTGTGTTAAGGAAGTTCGGTGTAGTTGTAAGAAATATTTGTATAGTACTCGTAAATGTGGCATAAGAACTGAAAAGGTGAGAGATGTGGAGGTAGTTAATTGGAAAAATATTAGCGCGTCTGTAAGGAGATCACAAATTATTTTGAAATGTTTCCTTTTTACGGAGAGAGTATAGTACGGTAAGTAGTGAAGTGTTTAATTCAGAAGTGTTAGAAGGAATGAGGAGAAGAAGGCCCACTTTATAAATAAGGGCCATAATATCCAAGAGGCAAGATCGGGTAAGTGACTTGTAGTACGTAGGTGCGTTTGACGCTTTGCGTAGGCTACAAGTCCTCTGTGTATTGGTATGAAACAGTTAATTGTGTGGAAGTTCTTTGCGCTGGAATTCGTCGACGATTCAGCTATTAAAAGTATGTTTATGATGTTGATTACTGTCATTAGTTTCTTAGGGAAACTAATGTTGAAATTTTAAATATATTCATAATTGGTTTTTTAGATACTCTGTGTTTTATTGCAAATCCTGGAGGTCAGTCACAATGGCTTTTTGTTTTATAGAGTTTGTTCCATGTTTAACTTTTTTCATTCTGGATGGAAGTACATAGATAAAATGTTTTTGATAATGTTCACATAGTATAGAAAGAAATGGTGAATTAAGTCAGTAAAAAATAATCTTGTGTTTCCGTTATATAAACCTGTTTGTCATATACGCAACCTTTATGAGACTTACAACTTGCATTCTTTTGAATCTGGGTTAGTCGACTCGATTCCCTTGAAACGTTTATCGAACCCTTACTAGATACGAGCTGTTGAATTGATTTTGTCTTGGGAATAGTTCTCTTCCGTTTGAAAAGAAAACGTTTATTTTGTATTGGCTTATTATTTTCCGAAGGTAAAACTCTAATCTGGTTTTTCAGTGTAATGGCTCCTCCTCTCTTCTAGTCTCTCTCTCTCTCCCTCTCTCTCTATCTCTTCTCTCTCTCTCTCTCTCTCTCTCTCTCTCTCTCATCTCTCTCTTTCTTGTCTACTACCTCTGAATTCTGCATTTTATATATTATTTTATATATATATATATATATATATATATATATATTAATATATATACACGAGCTAGTTAATTTAATGCTGTGAGGACATATCGTCCATCTGGTCGAAAATCCCGCAGCGATTGATGTATAAAATGGGATGCAGGAGAGCGCGTGGTGATTCCCACCAAAGAGCTGATGGCTCCTATTTTCGTATTTTGTAATGATGGTGACGAGAGGTTTGTCATTTCTTGTGATTGGAGAGAGATGCGGAGAGAAAGAGAGGAGTGAGAGAAGCTAGAGAGTTGAGAGAGATGGGGAGGCGAGAGAGAGAGAGAGAGAGAGAGAGAGAGAGAAATAAAAATTTTGTTGTAAGCAAAAACGAAGCAAGTGTCTCCCGTTTAAATGTGGTATTGTAATATTGAATCGGAATATTTTAATATCTAATTAAGACTGATCCGTTATACTTGTATGCATTCAAGCAGCTACTAAGCACGATTAATTTTAACACTTGTTTCAAGAGCCCCATACGCTGCAGCCGTTATCCATTTTATACCATTTATTGTTAACATATTAAAGAAGACACCTTTTGATTCAATCCTGAAACATCTGTAAATGGAGACGTATTTTTGGGAAAATTCTCGTACATCAATGAACATAGATGAGACCTTATTTTGAGTAGACTTATTCAGCTGTGCTGGTCTGTTGATATGGTGGCTAGTGTCGAGACATGCCTCTCAGGTGCCGTGGGTTGGCGCCTCCCCAGGGCGATGAAAAATCTCCGTCTCTGTATCATGATCGGTTACTGCTGCTGTGTGGCGTCTGCCGTGGGAGGTTGAAACCAACATTCTTTGGAAGCATGAATTTCAAGTCAGTGGCCCCTGTGGTGTGCTTGTTCCATGTGAATAGTTTTCATCTACCGACATAATAATAATAATAATAATAATAATAATAATAATAATAATAATAATAATAATAATAATAATAATAATATCTTATGGAAAAGAATGGTCGAGTTAACTGAATTTACCTTATAAAGAATTTTCTCTAGAAAATTCTTGATAAGATAAAAAAAAATAGAAAAAATAGAAAAAAAGAAAAAATATAAAAAATAGAGAAAGTTATTTTATAAGATGAATTCAGTTAACTCGCCGTTGTTTTTAATAATAATAACAGCAACAATAATAATGCTGTATATAAGGCGTAGGATTTCGATACCTGTATGTATCCGTGATCGCGAAATAGAATGAAGGTATCACAGTGGTTCCACGACTGTTTGGCAGAATGTATCAGGTTATCATGAAATGGAAAAAATTGTTGGGTGAAAAGTCTCAGAAAATTAATTAAATCCGGTACAGTTCTTGGCCTGACATTAAAAGCGATAAAAAAAGAGATTCTCTAATTAACCTTTCGCACAATCAGTGTATTTTATCTAGGTAACAGGTACTTTTTTGCTAGATGCTTTTTGTCAAGGCTGTATGACGTACACGTTACTACTTATACATACACACATACATACACATAATGTATATATCACAAGTATATTATATATATATATATATATATATATATATATATATATATATATATATATATATATATATATATATATATATATATATTACACACACACACACACACACACATATATATATATATATAATTATGTATGTAACATGTATATATATACTGTATGTGTGTGTATTACGCTTGTAAGTGTTTTGCATATATGCTCACGCTTGTGTATGTGTTTATGCTAATATATATATATATTTTTTTTTTCTTATTTTGCGCTTATATATTTTTTTCTTATTTTGCGCTAGAGATTTTACTGAGTTCAGTAGTTTCAAGAAGAACAATGGTTTTCCTTACCATTAAATACAAGGAATTAGATTGTTGGCAAATAATAATTTTTAAAAAATGGGGGACTCCAGAGTTCAGAAATCTTGAGGAATAAATTACCCAAGAATGCCGAACCCTGTGTTAGCCTGTCGGTGGGTTAATCAGCAGGTGTCATATCCAGATATCGTCTGATCAGGATTACCGGGTCGTAGATGGCTCAGGATAACCCGTAAAAACCCTTTTTATATTGCTACTTACATCTTCTCTGAATACACGAAGTGTATCACTCCCTCCTCACCATCTGAGTACGGGAATCATATTTTTCTCTGGAATGTCTAAGAGAAGGATCAATATTTTCATTCTGAGTATTTAAGATCGGGAGGAACATGTTCTTTGTGATTGTAAGAATAGGATCAGTAGTATTTCCCTGGTCATTATCTGAGAACGAGAACGATATTTTCTTCTAGATTGTCTGAGAGCAGGAATGTATAAGACTGGGATTAGTATCTTCCTCGTGAACTCAAAAGCAAGATCAGTATTTTCATCGAGTCGTCTTAAATGTCCATGAAAGGGCATTGGTTAATTATTTTCTGTAGTTTCACATTCTTCGCTGATTTTACACTGTAGGTGTATTTCGAGACTCTCTCTCTCTCTCTCTCTCTCTCTCTCTCTCTCTCTCTCTCTCTCTCTCTCTCTCTCTCTCAAATAACTAAATAGATACAACTTACTCAAGCGGTAGTTAATCAGTTCTTTTTCAAGTTCTTTTTTCGCTTTACTCGCTCTCTCAAGTTTTTTGGGGGTTGGGCACTAAACATTTATTTATATTTTAATGAATGTTTTTCAAAATTTATTTATGATCTTGCATTTATAGTTAAAATTTGCCCAGTCCCTCTCTGCTAAACCTTGGGCCTCCAACCCTATGCAATATTTTGAGACCTCTGTACCAGGCTAAATAACGAGTTGCATAAGGAAGCAACGGTCGTAATGCCTTTCGATTTGCAATGCACTCTGCAGGCTCAGTGGCGCATATAACAACCAAACATTTGCATTGTAGATGCATTGCACGGACGAACATACGCACACGCACATACACACACACACACACACACACACACAAATCCAATCTGCGCCCGGTCCCCCTGTCCGCATAGAGCCGCGTGCGCGCACATATCTACTCGCATACTTCAAAGTTATTGTGCTGTAGCGTATGGATACGGATTGAAATCGCTGCCCCTTAATGTAATGGGGACTGTTTGATTTCGATTGAATATCAAAGGCAAAATATTCATGAATGAATGATTCCCTGAATGGTGTAAAGCTGAAGGTCCCTGATGGTTATACGCTGGGTGTCTGTATGTACGCCGAGGGGGAAAAAACGAGAGAGAGAGAGAGAGAGAGAGAGAGAGAGAGAGAGAGAGAGAGAGAGAGAGAGAATGCTGGTAGGCTGTTGTAGGCTGTTTCGCGCACATGAGAAACATAATGAGCAACTTTCTGAAGAAATTGAAAGTAAGATACAAAGATGATAAAAAGGTAAAGAGGGTGTTTAGAGACCTTTTTCGAGAAAGACAATATTGCAAGGAAGAGAGAGAGAGAGAGAGAGAGAGAGAGAGAGAGAGAGAGAGAGAGAGAGAGAGAGACCGGACTGTTTACAGAGTTATTGTGTTTACTGTATGATTTGCTAGCTTAAGTTCCTCCGAGTTGTGATTGCTCGCAGAACAAAGGCCGTATGACTTTAGACAGGAGAATATGCAAGAGTTCGTTTGCCTGGGATTTGTGGATTGTTGTCCTGTTTAAGCTCTGCAGTTGTTTCTCTTTTTGTCGTTGGGAAGAGGCGTTTCTATTTCTCTTTTAAACGACGAATTTACCTTTCGTTGGTTTAGTTCAAGGGCTAAAGTGCTGTGTTTCAGTAATTTGTAGTTTTATCAGTGTTTGGTTTTAATTGCAAAGTGAGTATCTTATGTGCCAATGTAGTTTTTATTAAATATCACTAAACCTTTACGGTTTGTATGACGATGCAAAATATTTTGATAGAGTATTTGAAATCACTTCAGTGTAATATTGTAGAGCTCTAACGAAATATTCTTGTTTCAACAGTTTTTTGTAGTGCAGTGTTTTACTGATAGCTCAAGCCTTTATATTTGACAGTGTTTCTTTCATGTGTATCATTGTCTATATCTATTAGATTATACAAAATTGATAACAAAATTTTAATAGGATTAGTTTTCTTTGTTTCAGATTTAATTTCAGTGTACGTCCTTCACTGTCTTTTGTATTCGTGCATGTTTGTATTTCCACATTCGGTAGTTAGTCTCAAGAAGAATTTGTCAACGGGAAAATTATATAAAGTTAATAAGTATGAAACTGGATAATAACATTAGGCAAAAGAAAGGAAAATATAACCATTAATAACTTCGACATTATCTTTCAGGTTTTATTAAAAGTGACAATATATTTGTTTATATAAATGTCGTAAAAAATGCATGACCCAAGAACCATTAACAACTGCTCCAAACTACAACGTTCTCGGACACCTTGGCCCTCAGCTTAAACTTGAGCAGGTAGCCAGATGTAGCCAGTGTTTATAATTATTTTTTCCTATTATACTTTTGCTGCCAGTATGCCAAATCTGGTGACAAACAAACTCAAGTATGTTCGCGCGTGTGTACCATTTTCGAAACTTCGATTATACATAAGTACTAAAAAAAAAAAGAAACATCTTACTTGTTGTCAAGTGTTATGGATGATTGTAAAATGTGCCCTAGAATGTGCTCGCGGCACACTGTGAGGCCTTTTGATATATACTAATTAAATTGTATTAATACCACTAAATTAGTCAGAATTTTGTAGCTCGTAGTTTGCCCATTTTGTATTATTTCATGTAACAAACTAGTAACACAAAAAAATATATGGTATAAGGAGCCTAATATACACCTCCATTTTTATGGGTTGTATATTTTGTAAAATGTTTTTTGACTGACTGGACCTAAGGTTTTAGATTCTGTAACCTATTCCTATAAACAAGTCGCCTTGACATGCCAGTACTATTTTGAGCGTAGACATGAAACAAGGCATGATCCGACCTCCAGCTTACTCGAGGCCCGTGCTCAAATCTAAGGTTAAATAGCACGTAGTTTCACCAACGAAAATTAAAATAAGTACTCTATATATTATTAGAAATAATTTTTCTGTGCTGTTTAACATGCAAATTATTTATTTTTTACATTTTCATTCTAATAAATAAATCATAAATATGCTATCTTAAAATTCCTTTATCTTTAACTCAACGCGAAACCTTTTTCAGAACTTTTCAGGCTTTTCCATAGGGCTTTCCTACCCCCCAACAAGAACAACAAAGAAGTAGTTTGTAGGCTTACTCCCCGAGTTAGCGATAACATTTGTTGATATTTTGTAGGGTTCAATGTAGATACTCGATTGAAGAGTTTTACTCACTTCTACTTTAGTTTTTATCCTCTTGATACGGTGCGATCTCTTTTTGCTGTCAGCGTTGGTGTTTAATTGATATTGGCATTTTGTTGTTTGTTTTAGTTTTTTTTTTTTTTTTTTTTTTTTTTTTGCAAACTGAAGTGAAGCTTTTTAAAATCTACGTTTCACAAATATAAGAATATTTAATGAGGTATTTCTATCAAGTACTTCCACGAGTGTATATATAGGGGTGTACTAAAGTATCTCTCTCTCTCTCTCTCTCTCTCTCTCTCTCTCTCTCTCTCTCTCTCTCTGTCAGAATTGTCTATTAATAAGGAAATATTGTTGAACACTTAACACTTTTGCCAGCACATGTATTAACAGAGGGAAAATTTTGAAAACTCTCTCTCTCTCTCTCTCTCTCTCTCTCTCTCTCTCTCTCTCTCTCTCTCTGTTGACACTCATCCCATCCAAATTCAAATGGTCAACAAATGTTTTCCCTACTGTCGTCCCAGGTCCCTACCCCCGCCCCCCGGCGCCCCCCCGGGGAAAAAAAGACTGATGATGAATCATGCATTTATTGATGGTATTACGCATTCATCATACAATCATTGCCACGGATTATTGAATATATATTATAATAGGAGGGGAAATGGCTGTAAATGGGTGTGATATATTGAAATGGAGTTTACGTAATTCATCTCGTTCATTTATTATGTAAAATTGTAAGCTTTTCGCCGGCAGTTTTCATCATTATTCGTTGGTTTGTTTTCTGTTGGAAGTTTTCCTTTTGGCTTCGCTCGCTGCTGCTCTTTTGCGTGTTTCAGATGTGAATGTTCAAGCTGTTAGCATTGTGTTAACTGAGTTAAGCGCTTAGCACGAGCTCTCATAGTATGTGGCATTATTATTATTATTGTTATTATTACTGTTATTATTATTGTATGCTGGAAGTAAACACTCTTTTAAACGCGTTTTATTAAAAGTTGTTGCTGCATCAACTGCATTAATTTTGTAGAGGTTCTTCTTTATTTTTCTAATTGTGGTTTTCTCATAGTTGCTTAAACTGGTGAGCAACGCACCGAAGGTTGGCATGTCGAAAATCAGGAAACAATAGATGTCAGTTTTATTTCAACGGCCAGGCATATGGTCATCATCATGTCAATAATTAGGGGAACTGTTCGCGGTTGGTTTATTATTATCATACCACTTCGCTCTTGATAATATTTTAAATGAAAACTCTCTGTCCTCAAAATTTGTTACGTACTACATCGTAGCCTTCTTCATTTTATGGACTTGTTACCATTTGCTATAAGACTTATCTTCTATTAGGGTCCGCTGGTATAGTGGTTACTGTCGTGGAATGCCACTCACATGTCACGAGTTCGCGCCTCCCCTGGGCGATGAAAAATCACTCGCTCTGTATCAAGATAGTTAGTGCTGCAGTGGGAGGTTGAAGTCAACATTCTCTGGAAACTTGAATTTCAAGTCATTGGATCCTTTGGTGTGCTTGTTCTATATGAATAGGTTTCATCCACTGAAATAATAATAATAATAATCAAGAAGAAAGTGTCACTCATTGATGTCACAATATCATGGGACACCAGAGTTGAAGAGAAAGAGAGGGAAAAATGGATAAGTATCAAGACCTGAAAATTAGAAATAAGAAGGATATGGGATATGCCAGTGGAAATTGTACCCATAATCATAGGAGCACTAGGCACGATCCCAAGATCCCTGAAAAGGAATCTAGAAAAACTAGAGGCTGAAGTAGCTACAGGACTCATGCAGAAGAATGTGATCCTAGAAACGGCGCACATAGTAAGAAAAGTGATGGACTCCTGAGGAGGCAGGATGCAACCTGGAACCCCACACTGTAAATACCAACAAGTCGAATTGGAGGAGTGTGATTAAAATAATAATAATAATAATAATAATAATAATAATAATAATAATACGGTTTTACTGAATCGTAATAAGATTGGTGACTTGACCATCCTTGCTTCGTGGCAGAAATGCCATTTTTCACTATCGCATCACACACAACATCGCCCTGTCCTCTGCTGTCGTAAGAACTTAATTGGATTTCGTATTGTTGCCTTCATTAGTAGAGACTTGAAGGTTGATGAAAGTGAAAGGTAAATGAGTCATAATTTCATACTGTTAATTCTGAAGCATTTATTATGGGTTCAGCGAGTTCCATTAGCCACGAGCTCGAGGCCTAATTTGGCGAGTTAGTTATATTTCGGGCCATGTAGAGCGTGGATGACACATTGCTGTGTGGACTGTCATAAATGCTCTGTGCTTTAGTGCTTTAATTTCTTCAGCTCGTTTAAGAAGTATTCTATCGAGGGACCTTGTGAGCCTTTGAACTATGAGTATATAGTTGGGCTTGTTAAACTACTAGTCATTTGAATGCGCTCGGAGGATTTAGGGAGAGAATAAATCCCGGTAATATTCGGGGGTTTGACAAGGTTTTGAGTGTGTATGTGTGTTTGAGTTTGTGTTTGTGTGAGTGAGGGTGTGAGGAACTGGATTATGAATTATCCAAATTTATAGATATCAGAAGTCCTAGGTCATAGCTTAGATAAGGTAACGCAATTCAGTTGGTACTTCAGAGACATCAGATTGTACAGACCATTGCATAAGCTAGCTGTGTTGGATTGCTTAGGCCGTAGGCGATGTCTATGTCTTAATGAACCGTTGAGAAAAGTTAAATTTATTTTGGTCAGCATTTAAGGTAATTCAGTAGGTGTTTCATCTTCAGTTATTTAGGTCATCACGGCGATTATCTCAAGAGAATATCAGATTTCATAGGTCACCAGTTATATTGTTATCTAATAATTAGATTAACACTATTTTAAAAATCAAAGTGTGTCAGTGTTTAGTATTATTACTCTGTTCTTGATCATGATACTCATACATTATACATGTGTTTTTCTTTTTTTGTTTCAGCCAGTTCCTCTATTTATCAAATTGCTTGACTTGAGGGTATAAACCGCTGATCTAAATTTGAAAAACTCTCTCTCTCTCTCTCTCTCTCTCTCTCTCTCTCTCTCTCTCTCTCTCTCTCTCATGACATTTATGGAATTTTTGAACATTCATAATGAACGAATTGCAATTTGCAGGCGCGCAGGCACGTCCACGTCGGAGATACTTTGCATTCTTACTTAATTTATGAATTCCATTGAACCGCGGCAGAGCAACACACTGCTTGCATGCGATTATACAGGAATGCAAGCCCCGGATGCAAAACGTTGCTGCAATTAGCACACTATGAGGTCAGTTGACTAATGAGGCGAAAATATGGACGACGGCCGACTTGAATATACACGAATCCCGCTGCTAATTTCTCATTTATAGCCAAGGCTGGCTGTTGGCAGAGGCCATCGCTTGTAGCTAAGGTTCCAAATGAAATGTGATACGGGTTCAGTTAATATAGAGAGGATAGAACTTTTTTTTTTTTTTTTTTTTTTTTTTTTTTTTTTTTTTTTTTTTTTTTTTTTTTTTTTTTATCTATGGAATGATCACATTGTTGTTTTGTAAAATGAAGTGTGTAGGTATAGTAAAAGTTATTATTATTATTATTATTATTATTATTATTATTATTATTATTATTATTATTATTTTATTATTATTATTATGATGTGAAGGATGGAACTATTGCCTCATGTTTATCATCTCCCATGTGTTCGTTTTTCATGACCTGGTAGTTTTTCTTATATTTTAGAGAGATGTCGATGATTTTGATTGTAACGTACTTAAGCAGGATAAATTTGAAGTTTTTCCAACATTGTCTCTCTCTCTCTTTTCATAAGCTTGCATAATTGTTCGCTTTTATAATAATTATGTTGGGTAAAGAGATGTTTAGTCGACCGAAAGTTTGTCAATATATTTTACTAATCCATAAATTTGAGCCTTGCATCCTATTTTAATTTATTAGAGTAAAACTGTTCACGAAATATACGAAAAATAAATTATGGCCATCCTTCGGTGGCACCGCTTATCCTACTCTCATCTCCGCCACAGATAGGTTCCCGAAGGTTCCATAGGTTCCCATAGGTTCCTTTGTCTTGGCACAGTTTATCCAAGGATGGTCGCAAGACACTTATTTGTAGGTGGCTGTTGTTGTAATTGCTTTTGGTTATAACCCTCATGTACAACGGAGGCTGACGGAAATTGCCACCAAATAATGGGTCAATGGGTTCGATAGTTTGTCTATTAGGTTTAGGGAGGGCTAACAGTAGCATCTTGTGCCTGCTGAGACTTACTGGTATAGTGGGTCAAGTGGGTTGCGTTGGGTTTGCGAGTAGTTGTGCTTTTATAAGTGGCGAAATTGGAGAAACAAATCCACAGTTGTGTAAACGTACTTATATTTAAATTTAAAACTATAAGGATAGCTGTCGGGAATCTGTTCGGTTCCCCTTTTTTTAATTAATGGCGAAATTCTTAGTAATGCTCATTATATATATACTATATATATTATATATATATATATATATATATATATGTGTGTGTGTGTGATGTGTATGTGTATGTATGTAGTATATATATATATATATATATATATATATATATATATATGTGTGTGTGTGTGTGTGTGTGTGTGTGTGTGTGTGTGTGTGTGTTTGTGTGTAAATTTGATATTGAAAAACCATACTTAAAATCCAAAGGTCAAACGGAAATTATACCATGACCTGACTTGTACCTGCACGAGATTGAGACTCCGTCAATGGCTCACGTAATCCACCAAAGAAGCTCTTGTGCAGAATAAGGTCAATGCCAAGGTTATACCTAGCTGGGAAGGTCGCCAATGTATACGGCGACCAGACGGATGATAAGGTCCAGTTCATGATCTGAAATCCCAGGTCAACTAAGAATTTGATTTTGGCCATCATAATTCAGTAACGTTTATAGCAACTTTTCAGACTCGGCAATACATGGGTAATAATTTAGATATATATATATATATATATATATATATATATATATATATATATATATATATAAACCTGTATAGATATAGATATATATATATATATATATATATATATATATATATATATATATAAACCTGTTTTATAGATAGATTTTATATATATATATATATATATATATATATATATATATATATATATATATATAAACCTGTTTATAGATATATGTTTGAAATGCAGTTCAGTATATCTAATCTATATGATATATATAATTAATATATATAAAACATAGATATATAATATAAAAACCTGTTTATAGATATAGTTTGAATGCAGTATTATATATATATGTATGTATATATATATATATATATATATATATATATATATATATATATATATATATATATATATATACTACAAATAATATATGTTAGGATATTCTATCTCTCTCTCTCTCTCTTCAAGTTTTTTGCTCCTTGTATCTTTTTTTTTTTTCTTCTTCTTCTTCCACCGTGGCCTATTTGTGTTGCCCCGACTACTACAGTGTTGTCCATCACTTGAGGTTTAATTAGTATCCCCTGAGTGGTTGTTTGTCGCTCTTACTTTTAATATCCCGATCGTTGCTCCCCTACTCCGTGTTCTCCCTTTCCTCTTCTTCTTCTTCTTCTTCTTCTTCTTCCTTGTATGCTCCTTCTCTGTGTTTTGTTAGGTTGTACGTCTTCAGTTATTTTTATGGCTTCTCTCTCTCTCTCTCTCTCATGTCCTAAATGGTATCTTTTAGTGTGAGGAGAGCCAGTCCCCTCTCCCCCTTCCCCTCACCCATTCCTTCCACCCTTGTCCTCCCCCCTCATCCCTGTTATGTCATCTGATGGAATTTCCTTGTAAGACAGATGACAAAATTGGACCACATTACGTGGGTGTTATGTCTTAAGTTTCATAAGGAACAGGATGATAATTAGTTATTATATGGAAAAAGGATTATTGAATTTATATGGAAAAATGGATGATTATGCATTATATGGTAAAATGGGGGGAGGGGGATGATTAGTTATTATATGGAAAAGGGAGATAATTAGTTATTATAAGGAAAAAAGGGATATTTATTTATTATATGGAAAAGGGGGATGATTAGTTATTATATGGTAAAGGGGAATTGGTTATATGTATGTGAAAGGAGGATGGGGATGATTAGTTATTATATGGGAAAGGGGGAATTAGTTATTTTAAGGAAAAGGGAGATAATTAGTTATTATATGCGAAAGGTGGAAAATTAGTTATTAAATGGAAAATGGGGAAGATTAGTTATTATAATTATTATATGGGAAAGTGGGAAAATTAATTATTATATGGAAAATGAGGATAATTAGTTATTGAATGGAAAAGGGTGAAAATTAATTATAGAGGAAGGCGGGAAAATTAGTTATTATAATAATGGAAAAGGGGTTTTTATCTGGGAAAGGGGATTATTAGTTACTGTTTGGAAAAGGGGATGATAATGATCAGTTATTAAATGGAAATGGCCTTAATTCGTTACTTCACATCAGATGGTCGTAGTGCTGGGATATGTGAATGGCAGAAGTTGGTATATATGCGTCTGTTGTCTAAAGGAAATTAACCTTTAAAAGCTAAAGTGAACTTTTCAAATCTGATGTTACGGTGTTAAATAATCGACAGATTTCTGGCAGTGTCCATGCCTATTGAAGATCCATTAAGGTGCGAGTTGCATTATATATATCCGATGTAGCTTCTTTGTCCTTCAGCTATTTTTAAGTTTTGTTTTGAATTTCGTTGTGCAGTGTTTTGAAGGTTACCAAGAATGAAGAAAACGAGCACCCTGGCAACAGGGAAAAAGCCTTCTTGGTTTTTATTAAAGAGGAGCGAAAATAACCCCAAGAAATTAGCCCTGAAATATGTACTACATCTTTCCTTGGTGAGTTGCTCTGTATGTACTCTGTGTGTGTGTGTATGTGAAGGAAATTTACAAATATCTAGGATATACACATATACCCACAATACATGCATATATATATATATATATATATATATATATATATATATATATATATATATATATATATATATATATATATCTATTCACCGGGTAGAAACGCAAATCATTTATAATTCCCTTGGGTTTAGATTATTCCCAAGTCATAGTGAATTCGATATAAAACGATATGTTTAGCTTAATATTTCTGACCTCAGTAAAATATCTTAGGATTTCAGGTGGAATATTTATAAAATTCCAATGGTATACGAGTCATAATCTCTGTGAAATGATTCCAGGTGGAATATCTATAAAATTCCAATGGTATACGAGTCATAATCTCAGTGAAATGTTAGTGGTATTCCAATAGGAATTTCTGTAAAACGTTCTAATTATAGTTTTCATTAAGAGGCAGTGGAATATGAGTTAGAATTCATAAAAATTTCAGTATCTGTTACTGATTCAAGTGAGAATGTTGATTGAATACCAATACCAGTAAGATCCTAGGTAGAACTTTCTTGAAATACCAGAGGGCTCTCACTTGACGTTTTCATAATATACCTGTTGGTTTCCAGGCAAAATCTTCACAAAATAATCAGTGGGAGAGCATTTACAATTTTTTTTTTATATAAAATACAGAGGTATTCCAGGTACAGTTGTAATGAAATGTCAGTGGAATTCCAGTTAGAATTGCCGTTCAAGGCAGAGTTTTAATGAAATGCCAATGAGGTATCAGTTAGAATTTCAACTAAATGCCAGTAAGTGGGTTTATAGATAGAATTTTCATAAAACGAAGGTCGGATCCCAGTCAGAGTTGTCATAAAATTCCAGTGGGAATCCAGTCACCATTTTTATGTCGTGGCCGTTGGATTCTAGTTATTTCTTTGGAGTTTCTCTGGGATTCCAGTGACAACTTCCACTCAAGACGTTTCGTTGCTAAATGAGGAGGTTCAGTGCGTGACATGGGAAGCTTATAGCGAAATTAGCTGTCCTTGTGTGACGCGAGGGCCAGATGGAAATGGATGTCACGATGGAAATCGATAGAAGTGTTTGATCTCATGAGGAAAACGACCAAGGACAGGAGGGAGAATGAGCCTCTGGAGTTTCTGCATCTCGCCGTGAAATCTTTAGTCTCTCTCTCTCTCTCTCTCTCTCTCTCTCTCTCTCTCTCTCTCTCTCTCTCTCTCTCTCTCTCTCTCTCTCTCGAGCAGAAGCAGCAGCAGCAGCAGTACCAAAATTGAGGGAAAGGCAGCGAAGTAGCGTTAAGGCTGAGGTTTAATGTGCGCGTGCATGAGACTCCGGGATGTTTGCTCGTCGGCAGAATGGGTCATGCCGGCACACCTTTGCGTTATTTGGGCTCTTAATGGCGTGGAGATATTCGTCAGGCGGCCCCGGAGGAGGGGTCCGATATTATTCAACGGTATTGTTATGCCATACTCGGAAACGTCGGAATTTCTCTCTCTCTCTCTCTCTCTAGTTCTTCTGTGCCGGCCGCCACCGTTCCCTCCCACCCCACCCCTTCCTCCGTTCTCCCCCTTCCCAATTTATATAGTGACACACCTCGCGCATTCTAGAATTCTCTGGGTTTTTGCAGAGGGCGGGAGAAGAAAAAACGGGGGGAAAAAAGCTGACGCCCGAATAGAGATCGTCAGCGTTAGACTCTCGGTTTCCAGTTTTATATGTTTTTTCCCTTGTCATTTAAATTCCCTTCCCCCCTCGCCTCTCTCTCTCTCTCTCTCTCTCTCTCTCTCTCTCTCTCTCTCTCCCTGAATAGCGAGCATATGTTGTAAGGCTTACGATGCCTGCTCTTTATTTCGCTTGTTATAATTTCTCCTTCATTTCCCTTTTGAAAAAAAAGAAAGAAAAGGAAAAAAAAATAGGGTTCTGTGTCTCTTCCCTTCGTGCCCTCTCCATCTTTTTCCGTATGTCTTTCCCTCTCGGCCCCATCCTTCATCCTCTCCTAGGGCCATCTGCCCTTTCATCCATCTATCCTCTTGTGTGTCGGTGTTTAGGGGCGGTTGATTCATTCAGAATGCGCTGTGCACACTCCCTTGATTTTGCTAGATTCATGTGTGGGATGAATTGGGGATATGGACCTCGGGCTTACATCGCAACTTTTCTACAGCTGCCTCCCCTCCCTCGCCACCTCACCCCCGAATTCCGCCCATTTCACCCGTCTCGTATACAGGGTCATTTGTCATACTTGGCCCCTTGCAAAATTTGGTGATGACGTATTCGATGCTGATGGTGGACTATACCATTGCGGGGTTAATATTCAGGGTGTCCATAAAGTCCCAGTACCATTACAAGTATGTATTGCTCAGAAACCATACAACATGGAGTAATACAGTTTTTTGTAGAATGTTCTACATTGCCTCATGTTTACATTCAGAGCACTTCATGCAGTACGTTCCCCATGTGCGCATCCAGTTGCCCTCACAATGTCGAGACGATATTCCATCTCCCTTCATACGGGCTTCAGGGAGATGGAATATCGTTTCGACATTGCGAGGGCAAATGAAGGTGCACATGTGAAATGTATTGCATGAAGTGCTGTGAATGTAACCTTGAGGAAATGTAGAACATTCTACAAAAAACTGCATTACTCCATGTTGTATGGTTTCTGAGCAATAAATACCTATAATGGTACTGGGACTTTATGGATAACCTGTATTTTTCCATATATATTTCGTAGGAATTGAAAGAAAATCAGCAGAACAAAAGAGTGCTCTGCGTGTGATGCTGATATTTACTGAAAAACAAAGAAGAGCCGGTTGGATGTATGAATCAATTTGTAGGACGTTAGCTTCTAACCAAAGGATGTCGTTTTTGGCTTCCACATAAATGGAAACTGCTTATTTAGATATGATCCAGTGAACTTTCTTAGTCATAGGTGGCGTACATGATACCCACGGATTTGAGACCTGGCAGAAACTTGAAATGTTCCGTTAAAAAGAAGAAAAAAATGTTCCAAAAATTCTTCGTCACATCCAATTCGGCAGCTTTTCAGGTAGCTTCTGTGTTTTGGAAATCGTGTCTTGTAGCTGAATGACCTTGATGAATTTATGGAAATTGTTAAACGTTTTGGAGTAATGTAGTCTGAATCGTAGGCTTTTTTACCTTAAAATGAAACGAAAGTGTTGAATAACTGATACCATTTCTCGAATCATATAGATATCGGGAAATAGATTAAAAGCCGTCGGTTTGAATAGCAATTTTGTTGCTGTGTTCTTAAAGAAATTATTATTCTTTTTTATATGTATCATCTCTCTCTCTCTTCTCTCCTTCCGTATCTCTCTCTCTCTCCTCCTCATCTCTCTCTCTCTCTCTCGTCTCTCTCTGCTCTCTCTCCTCTCTCTCTCTCTCTCTCTCTCTCTCTCTCTCCATCTCCTCTCTCTCTCTCTGTCTTTTTTTTTTGAAGGGCTGGTCCCCTTTAGTTTTACAAGAGCTATGTTTATATTCACACTCATGATACCTACTGCAGGTGAACAAATTACCTTGTAGTTTAGGCAGTGATCGTAGCAGTTTTCAACCATTGATATCAGAATTCACCACTGAAGTAAACTGGGACAAATAAAAATTGCCAGAGAACGTTAAAATTCCACCCGTTACTTCAGTTTATCAGATTATGCAAACTGAACGTTATTTTTATTCTATTTGTCCACGTGTAAACAACATTGTCCTAACTCGAAACCAATTCTCATATTTAATTCGTCCTCTATCTTTGTTCTGATCGTTCCAAGTTTTTTTTTTTATGTATACGCACGGTTTGAGAACCACTGTGTTATAGGATAAGAGAAATGGAAGTGTTCTGATACACAGAAGGAAATAAAGTAATCCAAGGCAAACTGAGTCCGTAGAAAAATTGGGTGTTAAATATTTCGGGTGTAAATATGACCAAATGTATAGGCAGTAGAATGAGTTGCTATTCTTTTGGAAAGCAGATGCAGTGCCAAAGGTTTGACTGATTGATTTTATAGAGTGGAATGAACTGTAGATTCAGTCTGAAAGTAATGGGGATACTACTTTGATGAGTTGTGGAGTCTAGCTGCAATACAGACTTGAATAATGCAGGAGCAGAAGGGTTAAGTGCAAATTTTATATTGCTTGTACGAAATGGCTGTTGAAAAAGAGCATTAGAAGTTGATAGGAACGCGGAAACATGCTGTGGAGTAGTGGTGAAGGTATCATGGCTGTTTTTTGGAAGAGCATTGTAAGCATAAGAAAGGCTTAGCATAGATAGATCAAGGTTGTGTTAATAGAAAAGAGAAGCTTGAGGGCGTATGGTCGAAAAGATAATTTATTGAAGGATAATAAACGTCTTAATGATTCAAGTTAATCGTATACTTGAAAATGCAAATGGATGTAGACTTTTTTATATATGTATATATATGCTTGTATATATGTATATATATAAAATATACATTATATATGTACATATATTTGTACATCATCATACATATATATATTAATATATATATATATATATATATGTGTGTGTGTGTGTATGTATGTATGTACTATGTATGCATGTATGTAATATATACACATATACGAGTATATAGTGAAAAGAATGCATTGTAGAACAAAAGAGAGAGAGAGAGAGAAGAAGAGAGAGAGAGAGACGAGAGGAGAGAGAGAGAGACGAGAGAGAGAAGAGAGAGAGAGAGAGAGAGAATTAGTGAGTTAGCGCAATGTTGTTTACGAGTGGACAAATTTAATAAAAAACGTTCAGTTCAGCATAATTTGATAAATTGATTTTAACGGATGGAATTCTGATGTGTGTCATTTTAATTTTTGAGTTTATTCCATAGTGTGTATTTGTACTAGATACATACAAATTTGTGTAAGGTTTGTGTGTGGTTATATGTCATTATAGTTGTATTTGCCAGCGCGCCCATGCTTACCATATATGATGATAATGGATTAGAGCAGGGGTTCTTAACAGCGGGTATCCATACTCCTTGGAGGTATGAGAACCACATGCTGGGGTATGGGACTTGATCTCTGGATATTTGTTCTATATATTTGATTTCAATGTGTCAATTGATACATGGGTACATTTTGTAAACCAGTAAAGATATGAAACTACAAATTCTTTTGATTTGCTTGTATGTTCTACCTTCACCTATTTATAGCTAAAGAATGTATCAAACTAAGGATATTAAGTTACATTGTTCACAAATAAGACTTAAGTGGACTTAAGCAAAGGGCGTATAGAACCATATTGGGTGATTTATTGGGGGCCTGGAGTCATCGTAAGGTTAAGAACCTCTGGATTAGAGGGTCAGTAGGTGAAGTCCCGATCGTAGGGACATTACGTACCGTCTCGGAGCTCTGGCCAAACTACCTTCGTTTTCCATAAATATTTTTTAAAATGGACTTGAGAGGCTTTGGCCTCCAGAACGGCATTTTTGAACATGTCGTTGTTACACTATAAAAGTGATATTTTATTATTATTATTATATTATTATTATTATTATTATTATATTATTATTATTATTATTATTATTATTATTATTATTATTATTATTGGTGAAGAAATTCTCAATCATGTCAGTGTAAATGAATTTGATTATTATTATTATTATTATTATTATTATTATTATTATTATTATTATTATTATTATTATTATTATTATTATTATTATGAAGCCCAGTGTTAAAACCTAAAATATGGCGTAGAGCTTTATTGATCGTGGGCGCTTTCAAGTAATAAGTCGAGCTAATGAAGTTTGTTCTCCACAAAGAAACGTATGAAAAACATTGTCTTGTAACCTTCAGTTCATTATGCGTTACGTCGTATAATGAACCGGATTTTGATACAATGTATACTTCATACCGAAAGGGATGTTCTATTCTTTCTTTTCGTTCAGAGGGGAATGTTGAAAATATGCCATTATTTTTTTTTTCCTTTTTTTGGACGATGTCGGTTTTTGTTCCTAAAAACAAAGGATTGTCTTTCACTGAAAAAAGAAGTAAAAAAAAAATCCAAAGGATTGTCTTTCGCCGAAAAAAGGAGTAAGTTAAAGAAAAAAAAAAATCAGGTGCGCTCTTCATCCGGACAGTTCTGTGCAGAACTTGACTCGTGTGATGAAGTTTTATGTTTTTATTCTGTGTTCGCCTTTTGTCGAAACGGCATCCACTCGTCTTGGCCTTTAAGTAAGTTTTTTGTCCATCCAAAAAGGCTCTTTGCTCCCACCACCTACTACGTCTGGTTCGTAAAGCAAACCTTGTATTTGATCGCTTGATGTCAGGGATGGAAGCACATCCGTTGAGACATCAGAATTATTCATTTAAAGCCACCGACGAGTTGTTGTGTCATGTGTTCGCGCGCTTGTCTTCCTGTTTCGTCTGCAGGTGTCAGCAGACTTATCTTGCGAACGTTCAGTTGAACACCATTGGATAAAAAGTGACCTGCGTATTCTTGATAAGTGGCCTTCTCGGTTCATAAGTTGCCATGGAAACCATCCTGCCGCTGTATGTATGCCTATCTAAAAAAACGAGAAAAAAAAATGTGTAGCGTAGTTATGTTAAAATTTCACCAATTTCTGGTTTCATTGTGGATACCTCGTTATAATACAAAAAAATACTCTTCCACTTGGATATGGATGTATGCTATGTGTGCCCACATGCATTATTATTATTATTATTATTATTATTATTATTATTATTATTATTATTATTATTATTATTATTGAAATACGGAGCGACATAATAATTTAATGTCTGCAACTAAAAATAACACTGCTAGCGTAGGAAAAGAAACGTCATGAGACTTGATACTTCCCTGAAGGAGGAAATGACACCTCTTATTTTCTGCTTTTAATTCTGCTCTTAGTAAAGAAGAGAGGCAGGTCGAAGATGTATGTGAAATTCCTTTTGGTATTTCATTTCAAAGGCAAAACGTCATGAAACACTTTTCAGCAAGAACGAAAAGCAAACAGACATACATATATATATATATATATATATATATATATATATATAATATATACTATATATATATATATATATATGTATATATTATATATGTATATAATATATATATATATATATATATATATATATATATATATTATCTTATATATATTATATATTTATATATTATATGTATATTTATATATATCTATTATATATATATATATATATATATATATATATATATATATATTATTATATATATATGATGTCAAGAGAATTACCAGTAGAAATAAGTCACAGCACGTTCTTGGAAATAATCCTCAACTTTGAATCTAAATTCTTGCAGAATACGACATTTATGAAAGATGTTTGTGCAATAATTGCTTTACTCTAGTCTTTGATGGCTTACTTTCAGTGAAACCGTAAAAACCATTTCAGCTTCCATTAATAGTCCCTTTTTCGTGTTGAGTATTCTTAATATTTTATTATTATATGTTTTGTATGTACATTGAAGCTCCGCCCCTTTTTTTAAAATTGTCATGGTGTGGTATTATTAAGCAATAGGTGTCCGAAGATTTCCGATAACTGTATCTTCAATATTCCTGTCGATAGTACATAACCTTTATATTATGTCATATATATATATATATATATATATATATATATATATATATATATATATGTATATGTTAAAAATATGTATATTTATAATTTTACTTGTAAGTAAATTGTTTACCTAACACAGTCGTCTTCATCATAGTCATGATTCGTAGCCTCTTTGATATTACCAAGTGCAACGAAAAATGTTCTTATATTCATAGCAATGTTTATCCAACTTAGTAGTTATAAGATATGCAATCGATAGCTGGTCTTTTAGAAATGTTTTATTTTCAGTCTATGAAACCTTTGGATAGTTGGTCATTTTGGAGCGCTATATTTGATCATTATGTTTTCTAAACAAAACGTGTGATTGTGTGTGTGTGAGTGTGTGTGTGTGTGTGTGTGTGTGTGAGAGAGAGAGAGAGAGAGAGAGAGAGAGAGAGAGAGAGAGAGAGAGAGAGAGAGTACTGTTGTTCATTTCATATCCGCATGTTATGACGCAGGAGAGAGCACTACTCATTACATTCCTCCACCCATTGCCAGAGAAAGGGAGAGAGATAACTGCTGATCAACTTTCTGCACCCATCGTATCGAGAGAGAGAGAGAGAGAGAGAGAGAGAGAGAGAGCGCTCTCTCCCCTTTCACGCTAGTACCACCGGCAGTAACTGGCATTCCTCATCGGTGTTGTAGCGTAATGCACGACTTGAAGCTGACGACCTGTTACTAGGGCGTCCCTGGTCTCAGGTCACGAATGCCGTCCAGAGGAAGAGAGAGAGAGAGAGAGAGAGAGAGAGAGAGAGAGAGAGGATAGTGTTGCAAGGGATAAAAAAGTAAATACTCCCTGTGATGGTTATAAAGGAGGAGCTTACTCTGGGGTGGGGGGGTGGGGGGGTGGATGCGATGGGGGTGTTATGATCTTATTTCTCCAATAACATACCTCAGCAGTGTTGAATCTAGTGATCAATGCATTGCTCATGAAGAATTAATACCACAGCAACTACAAAATTTGGGGCTTTTTGTATAACCCAGTTGAAGATGTATATATATTAGAAGGTACAAAACTGAGAGAGAGAGAGAGAGAGAGAGAGAGAGAGAGAGAGAGAGAGAGAGAGAGAGATTGATTTGTAGGGTGAAAAATGTCTTTCTGTGGTCCCATCTAGCAACACCAATGACTATATTAGCTTTGCAAGAATTACAGAACTGAGGTTCAGTTACAATAATATGATGATCTTAAAAAATTCTGAATTTATCTCATTCTTTTAAAGCCTAGTGGTCGATCTGTATATATAATGAGAATAAAAACAAAGTTTGACACCTCTTTATATATGAACAATACTCACTTCTTGCAATAGGAAGAGTCCGCTGTAGTTTAAGATAAATAAATATCCCTCCATTAATCCAGTTGTAAGGTTTTTTGAAAAATTGTAAATTGATGGACAAAATATAGAGGATAAAAAAGTAAAAACAAATGAGAGCTAATGTTCAGTGCAGGTCTGGTAAAACTATTTTATTTTAACAACAACAACAACAACAACAACAACAACAACAACAACAACAACAACAACAACAACAACAACAACAACAACAACAACAATAATAATAATAATAATAATAATGACGATGGACAAAACACAACCAGTGAAAAACACGAAGAGGGGAAAAATAGAATAGATTTTGGTGATTTCAGATCATACATTTTTCATTCATGTCCGTTTTGAGACTCATTTTGTAAATGCGGGAAATGGATTTTATTGTTTACGAAGCGAAGGTTTGATTAAAAATTTTATATATATATATAAATTATATATATATATGTTGTGTCTGTTTATATATATATCATATATATATATATATAGTGTGTATATATATATATATATATATGGTGTGTGTGTGTGTGTGTGTGTGTAATTGCTTTCAAGAAATGCTTTCAAGAAATAACGATGTTTAGATCTGAAATTTCTAATAGTCTTTTATATCATAAGGCATGATATATATATATATATATATATATATATTATATATATTATATAATATATATATATATATATATATATATATATATATATATGCTTGTGTGTGTGTGTGTGTGTGTGTGTGTATATATTATACGTATAATATATATATATGTATCTGTAGTATGATATATATAATGATATATATATATATACTTATATAGTATAATTATATAATATATGTGTGTGTTGTGTGTGGCATTAGATATAATTATGTAGTATATAGTACATACGTGTGTATATATTTTATAATAAATATATTTATACTATATATATATAATATATATATAATATATAATATATATATGAGAATATATAAATCAGGATATAAAAAAACTATAAAGGTACAAAACATAAAACTAAATATCGGCAATGAAAAGTTGAGTTTAAGATCTAACTATCGTTATTTCTTGAAAGCATTTCTTGTGTGTGTGTGTGTGTATGAGGAAGGTATATATATATATATATAATATATATATATATATATATATATATATATATATATATAGAGAGAGGAGAGAGAGAGAGAGAGAGAACTTTATGTAGAGTAAATATTTTTATGTTTAAAGTGATTGGCCGAGCTTTGCACTAACAGTTGCCGAGGTAGAACACACATTATTTATACGAATCCTCTTTTTTCCTCTTCATTCATTCAGGTATCTCTGTATTAAAATGTCGGATGCCCATTAATTCATTCCAGAGCTTCCTTACTCGTGTGAGCTGAAGTCGACGTTTTGACGGCGTCACCATCGCAAAGGAAGCCGCAGCGAATTTATTATGAATGTGACAGATGCCCGTTACAGTGTTAAAATAATAATCAGTCGCTGTTTCGAAAACAAAAGGATTGTCTTTTCTCCCCTCTCCCCTCAGAGGGAACGCCTCCTCCTCCTCCTCCTCCTCCTCCACTCCTCCTCCTCCTCTCCTCCTCTCTCTCTCTCTCCTCTCTCTCTCTCTCTCTCTCTCTCCACCCTTGTGCATAAACATCACAGATAATCATTTCCTCATTCTCGGGCGGTTAGCGGAAATGCGTTGTGTAAGGGGTGTAATGAAAAGATTTGGTGTCTGGGAAACTCTCTCTCTCTCTCTCTCTCTCTCTCTCTCTCTCTCTCTCTCTCTCTCTCTCTCTCTCGTTTTGTTTTACGTCGTTATTAGAACGTTGCTGTTTTCAGTTTTCAAGGGAGGAGAAAGTTGCACGCAAGATTCCAATGAGTATTATTATTATTTTTTGTTTAAATTTAATGTTCCAAGAGCACTTTCAAGTTGATGGTGGCTTCTCGCCGTAGAAAATTATGCGATTGGAAGTAGACTGGGGGATTTTTTTGTTTTATCGTTTTTATTAACTTCAGTTGATGATAAAATTCGCCCATGTTTTGAAGGACAACATTTGTGTAATTATAAAAAAATTGTCGCCATGGAGGGTGTGTGAGTAATTTATAACAAACCAAGAGGGGAAATATGTACTTCACTTTGAAATCTGGGAAGAAAGTGTGTGAATCTACTAACATAAATAGATTCCTTTCATTGGTTGGTGCTATAAACAATTTTAGGTTACTGTTATTAGTTGATGCAATATTAGCAGTTGTTGGTTTAATTTTATTGGTTGACTGTTATTAAACTGATGCATGAGTACTTTTACCGGCCTTTTTTTTAGCTACATCAGCAACTTTATATTTACTTTCACTCCTTGTTTTGACAGACACGTGTATATTGACTTCTATTAGTTAATCTGGCTATAAAAATCTGTGTTTACTCATATGAATTGTTATTGTGCCACGTAACTTGAACTAACTTGTAATAGTTGTTTTCATCACCAACAGTTGGTATTGTGACACAAACCGCTGTATGTTTACTTATTTTACTTGGCAATGTTACTTAAAAGATGTGTATTTACTGTTTTGTGAAAAGTGGGATAGTTACAGGTGTACCCATTCACAAGTATGTTAAATTGATGTCATTGATTATCACTGTCATCATTATCCTTGTTAAATGTCTCAGTAAGTGCCGAAAGGGAATGGTATATTAAGGTAACAATTATTATTTTTTGTGTCGGACTGCAGCGCAAGAAACAGTTGCAATAACGATGCAGCAGCGTTGTAAGTAAACATCGCACGCAAGTCATTGGGAACGAATGCAACAAGACTGCAATTAGCCAAGTCGTGCACCCACTGCATCGAATAGGTGGATACATGCTGAAAGGGTTGCAACAGTGTGACTCGTGGCGATTCCAAGATGCGATTTATTTGCAACTTACCAGCCAGAGCTGATGAGAAGATTCTTTCTGGGTTTATAAATGTAACGTAATGAAGTTTGGATGCAACAACCTGTAGGAAATAACTTGAGATTAACTGAAGTGAAGAGATGGATCAAGGTGTTTTTGACGTGGTTAGGTGCTGTAGAGAGAGAGAGAGACCTAGTATTGGCTGGAGGATTCCTACTGTATAAGGAAATGTCGCAGAATCCCCATCGCGCATCCATCTCTAGGTGAACTACAAGCAGGGGTTTGAGGTAGGTGCTTGAATATGATTTTTCGCTTACTCGGGGAGTAAGCCTACTAGCTATTTTGTTCTTGTTCTTGTTGCGTTGTGTGTGTGTAAGAAAGCTCTATGAAAGAGCCTAAAATGGTCTGAAAAAGGTGTTTTCACGTTGTGTTAAGAGATACCGGAATTCTAAGCTAGGATATTTATGATTTATTTATTAGACTGAAAATGTCAAAAATAAATAATGTGTATTTCTAATAAGATATAGCGTGTTTATTTTAGTTTTCGTTGGTGAAACTAAGCTCTATTTAGGTGTAGATTTTAGCACCTTTTAATATACGTTAATTTAGGAATATAATGTTTGCAACTTATGCGGGTGGGGGGGGGGGGGGATTCTTGCACGCCTCCCGAGTAAACTGGAGGTCGGACTACGCCTTGTCTTTGCACGTGTCCATTCTTCAGACCTAGAGTCTTGGCATTTCGTTCTCGGCACGTGTATACATATATATACACACTTATATTTATGTGGCTGTGTGAGTGTATGTGAATATATTAAATATATATATATATATATATATATATATATATATATATATATTATAATATATATACACACACACACACACACACACACACACACATATATATATATATATATATATATATATATATATTTTATTATAAGCATGTATATATGTACATGAGAGAAGAGAGGGAGGGGCGGATTTTTTTTTTGAGAGAGAGAGCGAGAGAGAGAGAGGGAGAGAGAGAGAGCCTAGGAACGATAAGAGTCGCGTAAGGAATTTAGTGGATGAGCGAAGTTGGAAGCTGGGGTAAGATGGGGTCCCATATCCTAACCCCCTGCCTTCCTTTCCCCCTACCAGACCATTCATTGTGGGTTTGAGGGTAATATGGGTCCGGGCCCGGGGGATGGGGGTAGGGTGGAGGGGGTATCATGAGACTTTGGGAATTGAAGTGTTTGGGGGTGGGGGGGGGGAGGGAAGAGTGTAGAGGGGGTGGTGTCGTGGATCGTGATGCAGTGCGGACACTAATAGCTTGTGTTCGCTATTAATCAGCAGCTCGCTGGAGTGCAACCTTTGAACCTCTCACCCTTTGTATCGTCCCATTTGGTTTCCCTTGACCCCTTATTGTCCCCCCCCTCCCCCCCCCCCCCTCCCCTCCCCCCCACCCAGCACCCCTATCAAAATACCCCCCTCCTCTCTCTCTCTCTCGCTCTCCTCTCTCTCTCTCTCTCTAAAGAATGAATGGCAGTAGTATAAAGTGTGCCTATCCTCTATCTCTCTCAGGGATGAATAGCAGTAGGATAAAGTGTATCCAGTATCTCTCACTCTCTCTCTTTATCTCTTTTTCTCTTTGTCTTTATTTCTCTCTGTACGTAGCGTCGTAGCTTTGAGGTAGCGCGTCTAGCTCACGACTGGACGGCCCGTGTTCGATTCTCAACCCGAACGAGGGAAAACAGGGAAGGGCGTTCCATAAAATACAGGTTGCCACTATTGACTAAAGTTGTGAATTCGGTACCTAGTTTGTTTGTCGATTGTTGTAGGTCGCAGCAGTGGTGAGAGAGAGAGAGAGAGAGAGAGAGAGAGAGAGAGAGAGAGAGTTGCCCCGTCATGTTTTTTTATCGAAGGGACTCATCGAAGCAATCCATATCCCATTAACGTGAAACAATCCACAAGATTATCTCTCTCTCTCTCTCTCTCTCTCTCTCTCTCTCTCTCTCTCTCTCTCTCTCTCTCTCAGAAGTTTGTGTTATGCTAAACTTTTTTTTTCTGTTAAATGACTTTGGGTTTGAATCCGGAATTTAATTCTTTACGTATCTCGGCTTCATCCAGTTTAAACTGTATTATACGTGAAATGATGTTATCCCTGTTTTGTAAGTCCAGATTTGAATATATATTCATTATTTTAACTCCCTAGCCAAGCAAAACTTGATAACAGATCGTTTGAAAGCGATAAAAAGAGATTTGTGGTGTCAACACCGTAAAATTTGGAAATCATTTCAGTGGTTTTCAAGTTTTCTGTTATTGACTTGTAGTTTGACCTACAGAAAGCTGATTGGGAACTGTCGTACAATTTCAAGTTGATCGATTGCTTTTAGGAAATAAAGTAAGGCAATGTATAACAGTAATTCATACATTCCTTCATACATGCCAGTCATTGTGAGGATATCATGAAAAGCACTGACTTATGTACAACAATCGTTAAGAGAAATTGCTAATGTATACCAATCGTCACGAGGACCTCTTGATAAATATTGCGTTATTTGATCCATATATTGGTCATTGTGAGGATCTCTTGAAAGGTACCGTTTCACGTTTGCCAGTCATCGTGAGGACCTTTGAAGGGTTTAATTCCTTGGATACTAATAATTGTGGGGGATCTCCGGAAAGACATGGAAATTAAATGTACCTAGTATCGTGAGAATTTTCTTTTCCCAAAAGGGTTGCTATATGTGTATTAATCATTGAGAGAAGTTTTTGGATATCTTCTTTATACATTTAGCAATTATTATGAAGATCACCTCTTTATATATACCAATCATTATAGGTATGACTTTATATATACCATTCATTATAGTGATCACTTTTTTATTTATACCAATTATTACATGGATCACTTCTTTATATATACACCAATCATTATAAGGACCTCTTGAAAGGTATTGCTGTATGATGTATACAATGTTTTCCTTCCACTTTTATTAACTTTCTGAAAAAGAACTATTGTGCCGGCTTTTTTTCTGCCCGCCCTCAGATCGTAGAAACTACTCAGGCTAGAGGGCTGTAAATTGGTATGTTGATCATCCACCCTCCAATCATTAAACATATCCAATTTGCAGCCCTCTAGCCTCAGTAGTTTTTGTGTTATTTAAGGTTAAAGTTAGGCATAATCGTGCGTCAGGCAATGATATAGGATAAGCCACCACCGGACGGTGGTTGAAGTTCATGGTACCGCGGCTCGTCCAGGATTAGTACACCGAGACCACCGAAAGATAGATTTGTTTTCGGTGGCCTTCCTTGTACAGAAAACGCGCTTGCGCAGAAGGAACATCGACGCAATTTTTATTTCCATATTCCTTATTTTCTTTCGGGGGTAGAATATTTAAATCACCTACTCCACATATCAATTTTTCATGGATTCCTTGTGATTACTAAGGACGATTAGATGCACAGGTTCCAATCAGTTACGAAGAAGAAAGGTCTTGTTAAATATTTATTTGTAGGTTATTGAAAAGGTCAACCTGACAAATTCGCTTGAAGCTACTGCTAAAGGTCTTGAAAAATAATTTACAGATTAATTTGAAAAAATAATTTACAGATTTAATTGATTAATTCGTTGTTAAAGATTACCTGAAGAATTCAAATGTTTAAAACTATATATATATACATATATATATATATTAATATATATATATATATATATATAGATATAATATATATATCTAATAAAAGGAGCCCATAAAAACACCAAAATGTAGAGAGAAAAGTACCATATTTCAGAGACTGCTGTCTCTCTCTTCAGGTATATGAATGAGAAACGTTTACAGAAAAGGTGGTATTTATACCAAGAGATCCGTCCACAAGTAAGCCAATTCAGGTCACCCCCGCTGATAATCTTCCTTTAATCTTCTTAAGCGTTGGTTGAATGAAGACTTGGTCGACGACATCTGAAACCCACGCGCCTTTTGAGATGTTCATTACCTGCTTCTCTTTTATTAAGGCCGATTCCATCATTTGACTCTTGTACCGGCAGTTGCTGCTATAAATTACACGTGACAAATTCCAGTTTATTCTATGGTTATGTTCATTTATATGGTTGAAAATAGCCGAGTTCTGTTGTCCATACCTAACTGACCGTTTGTGTTGTATTAATCTCTGGGGAAGTGATTTACCTGTAAATCCGATGTAAGATTGGTCACAGTCTTGGCATGGGATCTCATAGACCCCAGAGTCCTTGGAGATGGTCTTTTGTTTTTTTGGACGTGATTAACGTCCAACAAAAGACATCTCCCAAGGACTCTGGGGTCTATGAGATCCCTTGCCAAGACTGTGACCAATCTTACATCGGATTTACAGGTAAATCCCTTCCCCAGAGATTAATACAACACAAACGGTCAGTTAGGTATGGACAACAGAACTCGGCTATTTTCAACCATATAAATGAACATAACCATAGAATAAACTGGAATTTGTCACGTGTAATTTATAGCAGCAAACTGCCGGTACAAGAGTCAAATGATGGAATCGGCCTTCTTAATAAAAGAGAAGCAGGTAATGAAACATCTCAAAAGGCGCGTGGGTCTCAGATGTCATTGACCAAGTCTTCATTCAACCAACGCTTAAGAAGATTAAAGGAAGATTATCAGCGGGGGTGACCTAAATTGGCTTACTTGTGGACGGATCTCTTGGTATAAATACCACCTTTTCTGTAAACTTTTCTCATTCATATACCTGAAGAGAGAGACAGCAGTCTCTGAAATATAGTACTTTTCTCTCTACATTTTGGTGTTTTTATGGGCTCCTTTTATTAGATGGAATTCTGTTGTTACAGAACATTTTTACCAGTCATATATATATATATATATATATATATATATATATATATATATATATATATATATATATATATATATATATATATATATATATATATATGTATGTATATATATGTGTGTGTGTGTATAATAATATCTATATATTTATATACACAGTGATATATATATATATATATATATATATATATATATATATTATATATATATATATATATATATATATATAAAGAGAGAGAGAGAGAGAGAGAGAGAGCCCACTGATCATGATTAGAATAAAACTGAGACCATGTATTGCCAATTCTATTTATAGCTTCTCTTAAATTAATAGGTACGACAGGGCCAGAAAGTTATAAATACGAGAAAATAAAAGGAAAGGAAAAAAAAACTAGAATTTATGTCATGAATTACAGCCAGTCTTCAAGGGTATAGAGTCAGCACACACACACACACACACACACACATACAAAAGAAAGAAAGAAAGTGGGAAAACCTACTCCAGCTATGGACCTCATCAAACAAGCGCAATGACCCAGAACGATAAAAGAAGTAAAGAGTACACACGGCAACGGCTTGAACATTCCAATAACAATTACATGCGGAACTCACAACCCCCGTATTTTTATGGCTCATGCAGAGAGAGAGAGAGAGAGAGAGAGAGAGAGAGAGAGAGAGAGAGAGAGAGAGAGAGACTTTATCTGAGTGCATATGTGTTAATCCCGAAAAAATGTGAATAGGGTTGGATGCGGTAGCAAAAGGAAAGGGGATGATTTTTGTCCCATGGAGGTAGGAAGTTGATTATTCAATATTGATTGTCTAAAAAATTGTGTGTGTGGTAATTTTTGTCTTAGACATTATTCATGAGTGGGTATGAAATGTATATTTATGTATGTGTATCTTTTATAGTTATATTTATACATATGTATATATATACTTATGAATATACAAGTATATGTACATACATATATGTATACGTACACATACATATTTCATATCTACTCTCAAGTAATGTTAATCCTTAAAATGATATTATATATATATAGATTATTTCAAATATGTATGAGGAATGATATCCAGTTTAGGTTTTTCTGAGTTGCAACTTAGTGACAGAATAGAACAGATGTGCGCCAATAGGAAGCCTTGAATAGGATTTGGAAATCAAAGACTGCAATTACATGCAGGAGCAAGATTTCGTCCAAGTCTAGTGTGATCTGGATTCCTATACGGACATGAATGACGGTATGGCAAGAAAATGACATTGAAAAGGTTATGTCGACTTGGAAATAAAGCTTTAAAAAGAATATTAAGAGTCACATGGCAGGATAGGGTTACAAATGACACCCTAAGGGAAATTGCGAAATTACCAGTTGCGAATGAGGTCATGATAAAGAGTGAGATGGAAATGGCCTCGACAAATACAGCCTCTGGGAGAGTGGTACGAGACAGTGTCAGCTGGGTTTCCTTGCTAGGTACTTTATTTTGTAGTTTTGTTTATCTTAAAAAGGGCAGAATTCTTTTTTTTTTTTTTTTTTTTTTTTCATGTGGCTTCGGTTTCTTATCCGCTGCCATAATTGACATACGTCATTTTTTCTTTCATCTTGACAGTAATGGTTATCATTAAGTAAATAATAATGTTAGTCCGAATTATTTCGACGATGGTTTATGTCACCCAGGAAAGCATTGGTTCAGCAGATCCCATTATTAAAGACCAAACAAGGTATCTGTCGTGCTGTTCAACCTGATTTGGGCATGAAAGTAGAATGCGCGCTTGAGTCAGGAT
Organism: Macrobrachium nipponense; assembly: GCF_015104395.2. Taxonomy (NCBI): domain Eukaryota; kingdom Metazoa; phylum Arthropoda; class Malacostraca; order Decapoda; family Palaemonidae; genus Macrobrachium; species Macrobrachium nipponense. The sequence goes on along the minus strand of NC_087215.1, from coordinate 61,629,077 downwards.
TTTTCCTCTTGAACTAAGCTGTTTTCATATGTCTTTACGGCATACATTTCAATGGAAGGTATAAGATTATGATATCACCCCCACTCCAAATATATATATATATATATATATATATATATATATATATATATATATATATATATATATATATATATATATATATATTTTCCTTCCTCACCTTCGATTTTTCCTTCGACATCTTCAGAAACATTTTAAAGATAATTACAAACATCTGCGTACAAGTAGAGAATTTGTATATATATATATATATATATATATATATATATATATATATATATATATATATATATATATATATAGATATATATATATATATATATATATATATATATATATATATATATATACTGGTATTTTTATGTATATGTGCACTTATATTATTGTGAATGAAAACTCAAAATGTTCTGTTAATTGATTAGAATATCAGATCGCTCGTAGAAAATTTTACCATTTAGAATATGCAGCTGAAGAGTAATCAAGGTTTTAAAATGTCCTTTGATGTCATGTCATTAGAACATTGATGAGTAAACTTGCGTTAACATTGATGAGTAGATTTGCGTTGAAACTTGATTTCCTTGAAAGATGTAGTTTATTAAACCTTCAGAGAATGACTGTTCATTTGATAGTTTATGTGAACGATGCCAGAAATAAATATATTGACTCATAGTAATTTCAATAATGCTTCTCTGCGCATTTACTTAGCCATATCTTTCACTCATATGTAACAAATGAATTATATAAATTTGCTAAAACATCTTATATTTCTATAAGAATACTCTTTCATATTTTTAACTGTTGTGTTTATTTGCTGTGTTTCAGAAAAAATCGTCATTAATCATACTCTTCCTTAACGACAATGCATAACCTGAAGGGATGATTTGATAATTCCATTGTCTCCTGCTTTCTGAATGGAGAGAGAGAGAGAGAGAGAGAGAGAGAGAGAGAGAGTTCTCATTTCGCGTTCTTTGTTATGGTTCGGAACAAGGACAGAACAGGGTTCCCGGAGGCCCCGACATTTAAAAATCTCATTTACAGGCTGGAAGCGGCGGCGGCGGCGGCGGCGGCTGGAATGCGAGATGGAAAATAACTTAACCGAGCGTCCCCTTGATGTGGGAAAGATGGAAATATTGCCTTTTGTTGCTTTATTTCCGTTTTTATCTTGGTCTGAGGGGCAGGGGTGGGGGCGGGGGGAAGGAAGGTCGAGGCGGGTATGCAGAGCATTCGTATAATGGATATATCACATTACGGGTTAGTGTAAGTGAATGAAAAGTAAATGGCCTTTTTCTTTGCTCGATCTCTTGATGTCGCAAAGGTTGTCTCTCGACGAACTTTTTTTTTTTCTTTTTTTCTTATTTTTCCAAACTTGGCGTATTAATGAGTGCTCTGGTTTTATGTTGTTTACGCGATTTTACGCCTGGTGTAGGGCTTGGGGGAGTGGTGTTGCTGGAGTCAGGGGTGGAGGGGGGGGGGGGGGCCTGTGCTCTTCGCGAAAATGTGCTTTCATTTTCTGTAAAGGAATGGATAATGGTCGCTAAAAGTCACTCTGTAAGGAAATGCTTTTCTCCAGCGGTGCTTTATTCAAAACATCGTTGTATTATTCCTTAGAGCATATTGCAGGCGTGGTGTTGAATGGTAGTATTGTTATAGTTGTTGTTGTTGTTGTTGTTGTAGTAATATGATAATACCGGTGTTGGTGACTCATTAGAAAATAGTGTAGTCGTTCTGTTCATTTCTCTTACCTTTTTAGGACATTGCACATTATGAAAACCGTGGGAGACTCTGGCTTTCACAAGCACCTCTCGAAACCTATTTCGTTGAGCAAGAAAGTGAACTGGCTTCTTTTCTGTCGTCACCGAGAAACGTCCTTTTCTCACCACTTAATGGATCGATCACAGTAGAATCCATTTTTCACTTACTCGAGGAGTGAGCCTACAAACTACTTCGCTACTGTTGTTGTCATTGTTGTCCTAGGTGGGGGATGGTGGTCGGCGGGTTAGGAAATCCCTATGGAAAAGCTCAAGGAGGTCAGAAAAAGGTGTTTCGCGTTAAGTTAAAGATACAGGAATTTTATGATAGGATATTTAAGATTTACTTATTAGAATGAAAGTAAAAAAAATAATGTGTATGTTAAATAGCACATACACAATATTTCTAATAGAATATAGCATATTCTTTTAAATTTTCGATGGTGAAACAAGGGTCTATTTAACCGTAGATCTCAGCACGTTTTGATTTACGCTAAGTTAAGACTATAATGTTTACAACGTATGAACGAGGGGGAAATCTTGCACGCGTCCCGAGTAAGCTGGAGGTTGGATCACACCTCTCTTAAATCACTGTAGAATGTACTTGTTTTCCCGTGACGGAAAATGGGAACTGTCTTTCTTCCTGATCGGAAGTGAGTTTGTTCGTCCACATGCTAACGCTCAAGAATAGATTTCTGGCAACTAAGGTGATCAGAAGTTTCAATGAAATTAGATCAAATTAGGCGAATTTTGAGTGAAACTTTTAGCAATGTTTAGGTCCGTTTCGCAATATTGCTTGATCATTTGTTTTCAAGGGCGAGAAAAAATGGCAGACAAGGCTTCGTTTGTTACTCATATTTCTTGGGGTGGAGTTTAAGGTGGGTAGGTTAGTCCTCAGTAAAGCCTCACATACGGACAAGAATGGCGAAGTTAGAATTAACGTTAGGTCTTAATGATACAAAAAGAAAAAAACATTTTTGTTTTACTTCAGAGACATGGTAAGGACTGGTCATGGGCCATAATAAGGCCTGAAGGCCAAGCCATCAGTAAAAAAAAAAAAAATTAGTTCTACTCTCTCTCTCTCTCTCTCTCTCTTCTCTCTCTCTCTCTCGGAGTTTATTGGATGGAATACATGTTGCTAATTGAGAAGATTTTATTTGTTTCCCTTTACGAATCGTGATAATTAATATGTTATATTAGACGTTGATGACCTTTCCATTCGGTACGCCAGATTCATGTGATAAATCTCTCTCTCTCTCTCTCTCTCTCTCTCTCTCTCTCTCTCTCTCTCTCTCTCTCTCTCTGCACCAGAAAGCGCATGAGAGGGCGAATGTAACCAATTCCAAGGGGAGTGAAGGTTTGATGGTTTTATGAAGGCTAATAATGATTGAAACGATAATGATATTTATGAGGGCATTCGCTCCAGGCGCTAATAACAATGATAAATATGCTAATAGCGAACGATATATGATTTGTATTTAATTGTGTTTAAAGCAATACTGTTGTTGCAATTTAGTGTACGTTTTTGGGGCTGAAACAATTAGAGTTGTTAAATGCAGTTTTTTTCTCTCTATTTTTTGTTTTCTTTTCCAATTTTAATGATCGGGGGGTATCGGCATTGTGGAAATTGCTTGTAAACTTGTAGGAAGGCTTTTAAAACACATTATATATATATATATATATATATATATATATATATATATTTATTTATATATATATATGTATATATATATATATATATATATATATATATATATATATATATATATTTATTTACATAATGTGTGTGTGTGAGTATGTGTGTCTGTGTCTGTGTATCTGCATCCTAGTCAAGTCTCACTGGAAAGGAGAATTTTTGGTAGAACCTTTATCACAGGTAATGAATGATACACGGCTAATGTTGCTGTATTACAAACATGTTTATAGTCATTGAATGCGTCGAAGATCGAGACAGATGCCGGTCTGGATATTTTAGATTGAACTTAAACATCTGTCAGTAAATTGATTGATGTAAACTGGGAGAAGTCAGATGGAAATGCTTTAAAGTAAATGGAGAGTAAAGGGATTAGAAGAGATTAAAAAAGGCACCAATTTAACTGAAGGAACGTTAGGTGAATGAATTAATTAATTTAATCGAAGTTTCTGCAAAGGAAAGAAGCGACTTTTTAGGCAACTAAGTAATTTGTCGAGATTTTTCCTCTCTCTCTCTCTCTCTCTCTCTCTCTCTCTCTCTCTCTCTCTCTCTCTCTCTCTCAATATTTTTAATGTAAGCTTTTTCTGTTGCCGTTTCATATTTGTCGTTGATATTGTCTCATATTTTCTGAGGTTAAATGATAAATCTTTGTCAGTGTTTAACTCTTCCGCTTCTAAACTGGAGGGTACGTTTCCCCGCTGTGCCACTGCACCAGTGCCTTTGCATTTCTCTCTTTACTGATGCCCCCCCCATCCCCCCACACCCCTATTCTTCTCCATTGTCCTTCCCTCCTTTCCCTCCTTCATAATCGTCCTTTTCTCGTACAGCCATCTTCCCTTCTTTCCTTCCAGTCCGCCCCGACTTCCTAGTATTAGCCACTTTAATTAATGTCACCAAGTTTGCAACACCAGAAAATTAAGAATATCCTCCCTTCTATGGTTACCTCCCTACACCCCACCCATCCCCCACCCATTCCGTCAGCCTATGGGTCTCCTATCCACCCCCTACCCCCCTCGTTTGGTGCTTCCTCTCTCCTGCCGCCAATTGCTCTTATTGCTCAGCCTCTCCTCCTCCTCCTCCTCCTCCCTTTTGACAGTTCCTACGTCGCCCCCTCTTGGGTCCTTGCTTTCTCTTGTCTCTCCCCATCCCCTCCCCACTTCTCCCCACTGTGTTGTGTCTTGGCTCCCTGGCGTAGATCGCTAACCTACTATGTGTCCTCATATCCCCAGGTTCTTATTCGTTTACACGCGCCCATCCGCGCCTCCCTCCGCCCTCTGTCCCCCAGCCGTACCCCAGCCAAGGAGTTTCCCTTGTTCCGCAGTCGTCCCCCCGCCAAGGAGTTTCCCCTCGTCTCGCCGGGCGTCCATTTCCAACTTCTTGAGCCTTTTTTTGCGGTACACCTTAATCACAAACACATTGTAAACAATGACGAGGCCTTTCCGTTCATGCCATAATGAGTTCCTTATTGTTACGTGTTCGCGCATTTGTATTGTATACATATACTACATTCTTTTAATATAGCGAAATGCATTTGGTAAGTAATGTGATAAATTGTAAGAATTTGTGGCAGAGACTTTGCTTACTGCTTATTAGTTTGTCTTTTTGTTTGAATCAGATATAATTTCGCAACAGCGTCCCGGGTTGATGTCAGAGGGTGACATTTTGTGATTTATCCTTACTGATATCTGTTACCTCGAAAAATTAGCGTTTGCATATAAGTCCTACTTACTTATTAAAAAGTTTTTTTTAACGAATATCAACATCGAAAACTATTGTCCTCGTACACGCTGTTTGTGGAATGAAGTGTGGGCTGCCATCGGTGTCCTAGGTAAAGATTGAATACGTTTTTATTACAGCTGTCTCTTGCCTGTCATACACTTATAGATGAAAATAGACATGTGATGTATAAGAAAGAATAGGTCCATGACATATCTGCATCGAGTCCTTTCGACGATTTGTCGTCATAATCTTGGTGTTTTGGAAAGTAATGCACAAGATTGTTTTCTGTGTTGTTCTTGAAACAGGAAGGAGCCTAATTGTTTTTCACGGTAGATTATCCTTGTCTAATAAAAAGGCTTTATGATAAGAGAATGTATTTATAAAAGGTGTCTGTGTATGTGTGCGTATGTGCCAAGATCGCCTTACAAGACACAAACATACTCACGCACACGTGATCGTTCCCACTCTCTCTCTCTCTCTCTCTCTCTCTCTCTCTCTCTCTCTCTCTATATATATATATATATATATATATATATATATATAATATATATATATATATATATATATATATATATATTTATAGTTGGCCTTATGCTTTCGCGGGCGCGCACGCACACGCACACACGTACACGCTCGCACGGGAAATGGGTGGAGGACTTGTGGTGTTTGCGTCCTGGCCGCCGCCGTGCAGGGCTGGAGCTCCGGACTTGCATAAATAGAAAGTCTTTGATGAATATTCAGTCACAGTCGATGTTAAGAGCAGGTGCTTGTGAATGCAGTGCAGGCGCTGAGTGCATTATTTTGCATTTATTGATATAAACAAATTTGGAGAATCAGCCAAATTGAAAATGTATTCTCCATGTTACGGGGCAAAAGCTGATTTCGTATTCACAATATTCTCCTTGTATGGACGCGCGGTGTCTATCATTTGTTTTAGTGTGTTTCGGCGAGTCTTTGGTGACTCGGGATTGGCTCTCTGGATTTTTTTTCTTTTCTTTTCTTTCTCGGGGGATTTGGAGATATATATTTGTTTTCTCTCATTTCTGGTTCCTTTATCAAATGTGTGAATGACATTTAACAATACGTTTTATTAGGCTTCATATGTATACTGTCTTTCATTGCCATTTTATACTTGCTTTGCATTATGCATATATATATATATATATATATATATATATATATATATATATATATATAGTAGTATAATATATATTATAGTATATATTTAGCAGATGTCATAGGAATGGTATAAAACTCATTCCCCAGGAACGATGGTAAAAGCACTAAATGGGAGTTGCAAAGTAAACATAAAGGTTAGCTGTCATGTAGAGGGAGAAAAGCGATGAACGTCAAGAAAATATCTGTTGAAGTAGGCAGAAAACAACAACCTGGTAACTTATACTTGCGATGAATTATAACACTGATCAGCAGTAGAAGTTATATTATTATCATTCACAGATCGGAATGGCCATATTTGGGAAGAGAAATGGTAAGAACCTGAAGAGATTACTACCAAATAAGTAATACTAGAATCGAATACTTACAACAAACAACAAAAATAATGAAGCATAACAAAAATTACATCTTATTATTTCATGTGCACTCCTGACATCAATAGATAACAATGAAATTTTTTTTTTTATTTGGCAACGAATTTGTGGCAAATGGTGTTTGCATATCGAGGTGGTGACAGCGTCAGTCGATGCTGCTGCACTGGATGTTTGGTATGTGTGTGTGTGTGTGTGTGTGTGTGTGTGTGTGTGTGTGTGTGTGTGTGTGTCCTTTTCCACATTCATTACCCTCAAAGGCATTCCCGCTGCCCAGAAGATAAAAAAAAATTGTTGAAGCTGGATAAAATATTGTCAACGCAAGGGTTGGAACGATATGAATACCTCTCTCACTCTCTCTCGATGATTTATGAGACCTTGTGTTTTGAGGGAGATTTTTTTTACCGTTTTAAAGTCGCCTGTAATTATCGATGAATTTAAATAGTCTTTTCACTTTTTTTCATATTTTCAACGAGTTAGGTGCAGTGCAGGATTGTGACCTTTTTCTCGCTCCCTCGCTCTCTCTTTCTGTTCTCCTGAGCTGCACTTTCGACGCCCACTCCAAATTACTTTCGACACCGACTCCAAGTTACTTTCGACACCCCACTCCAAATTACTTTCGACACCCCACTCCAAATTACTTTCGACACCCACTCCGAATTGCTTTCGACACTCACTCCAAATTACTCTTGACACCCATTCCAAATTACTTTCGACACCCACTCCAAATTACTTTCGACACACACTCCAAATTACTTTCGACACACACTCCAAATTACTTTCGACGCCCACTCCAAGTTGCTTTCGACACACTCTCCAAATTACTTTCGACACCCACTCCAAATAAGTTTCGACACCCACTCCAAATTACTTTAGACACACTCCAAATTACTTATGACGCCCACTCCAAATTACTCAAGTATTCATAAAAGAACTCTGTCTCTCTAATTATTTGTTTGCTTCTAAAATGCTAACAGATAATTCATTTCCAGCTCCTGTTAGCTTAGTGGCTGTGATACAGGTATGTAATCTCTCTCTCTCTCTCTCTCTCTCTCTCTCTCTCTCTCTCTCTCTCTCTCTCTTTGTCATCTTTTACTTTAATGATGGTTGCGTATATATTCACGAAAGTGTATTCATTTATAATAAAATTCACCTCTCGTTTCTTCAATTCCTTTATTCTCTCTCTCTCTCTCTCTCTCTCTCTCTCTCTCTCTCTCTCTCTCTCTCTCTCTCTCCTTGTTTTCCCTTACCAGGCAGCCTCTCCTTGAGTCCCTCCCTCTCCTCTAATTATTCCTATTCTCCTCTCTCTCTCTCTCTCTCTCTCAACATTTGCGATAACTACTACTGATAAAGACCGCCCGTGAGACCTTCCCCCCATTGTTAGAGGAGGAAGAAGTGTGATTGTGCGGGGTACACCGCTGCAGTCGGGCTCTCTCTCTCTCTCTCTCTCTCTCTCTCTCTCTCTTTATCTTGAAAGAGAAAGTCCAGATAACCGACTGACTCTCTCTCTCTCTCTAGAATGGGTCTTGAAAGAGAAAGTCCAGGTAACCGACTGACTCTCTCTCTCTCTCACTCTCTCTCTCTCTCTAGAATGGGTCTTGAAAGAGAAAGTCCAGATAACCGACTGACTCTCTCTCTCTCACTCTCTCTCTTCTCTAGAGAATGGGTCTTGAAAGAGAAAGTCCAGATAACCGACTGACTCTCTCTCTCTCTCACTCTCTCTCTCTCTCTCTTGAATGGGTCTTGAAAGAGAAAGTCCAGATAACCGAGCGTACGCGCGCATACATCCATTTTTGGTATTTGTTTGTGTTTGTTTTCATTCACAATTAGAGTAAGACGTTAAAGTTAATTTTCATCTAGTCAGTAATGTCAATGGTCTTGGACAATTTCTTTCGTGCTTTTTAGAGAAATTGCTTTGGAAGTTTTTTTTATTATTTTCCATGTAAATATGTTTACTCAGCTTCAATAAAAATGATACTAATTATGGTAGTTGAGCGAAATATTAATCCATATTTTGAAAATAGAAAAATTATCTTAGCATTTACCTTGTAAATTGTTTTTTTTTTCATTTTGAGGAATAATAATAATAATAATAATAATAATAATAATAATAATAATAATGAATGGAGAAACAAATCCACAGTTATGTATATGTACATATAAGGTAAATCCGTAAAGAAAGCTTTCGGGAAACTCTATCTTTAAATATGTTTCACCATTTCAAGATCATGCTATTATGAGTATTTTTAGATAATGATAATAATAATAATCTTACTATAATGGGCGTTATGTCTGTTCGTCCGTTTGTCATTCAATCACGGCCAAACGGCTGGTTCGATGGGCATGAAACTTGGCAGGGTTATAGTGGGGACCCCTAAGATGGTTTATAATGGGGTTTCAAGCAACAACAGGCACTAAAGGCGCCGAAGGGGGCGTGGCGCCTTCCCCGAAACGGGCTGGTCCAGCCCGTAGACTTAATAACGTTACGACTTTATACCTGATTTTCGGTATACGTAGTAAATAATATGACTTTTCATTTTCGGTATATGTACTAAATATGACTTACTATCGAATACTGTCGGGGTAAGACATCAATGGCACCAAAGGGGTCAGAGTTGGGTAGGGTGTGACAGAGACCTTACCTTACCTTACAGACCTTACAGCTCGTTCGGGTTGCCCCAGGTCCCTCAGTGTGAGGCACCTCTAATGTCTACCAGAGAATTGCTAATGCATCTTCTGGTATATTTTACATCTTCCAATCTTGGATGGTCTGGGATGCAGCTTAGATATTTGTCGAGCTTGTTTTTAAAAACATCTGCGCTCATTCCTGATAATATGTTCCTCGGATGAGCTGGCAACGCATTAAATAGACGCTGCATTATCGATGCTGGTACGCAGTGGATTAATGTCCTGTGTGCATTTCTTAGTTTTCCTGGTATAGTTTTGGGCACTATTAATCTACCTCTGCTTGCTCTCTGATATTTTTAGCTCCATGATGTTTTCGGTAATTCCTTCTCTCTGTTTCCATGCCTGTATTATCATGTAGCGTTCTCTTCTCCTTTCTAGACTATATAATTTAAAAAATTGTAGTCTTTCCCAGTAGTCAAGGTCCTTAACTACTTCTGTTCTAGCTGTAAAGGTCCTTTGTACACTCGCTATTTGTGCAATTTCCTTTTGGTAGTGTGGGTACCATATATTGCAATATTCAAGTGCACTACATACAGAGAGTGAGAGGGAGAGGAAGTGAGAGAGGGAGAGTAGAGGGGGTGTTAGGGAGAAGAAGGTAAGAAATATTATAATAATGCTTTAATGAGCATTATGTCCGTCGGTCTGTCATTCAGTCACAGCTTAATGGCTTGAGGGATTTAAACCAAACAAAACCTATTGGATAGGGCTTTGATCGAGGATGATTCCTGGCCTTATATACACTAGCTGACCTACCTGGCACTGCCCCGGAAAACTGTGAATGACTGGCTGCGGGTAGGGGGAGGTAAGAGGAAGGGGGAGTTCCTAAAGTATAGTACATTAGTGAGTTAGCAGTGCATTCGTGTATGCCGAATCCATGACGATTCATGCACGATTCTCATCCGCTTTGCTGTGCAGTTTATTTCACACAATCGATGAAAGGTCTGACTGTTGTTGAAAGGGAGACAGGCTTATGCTCAGCGGAGATGATTTTTCTCTACTAATACAGAAATGTAATTTCCCCTTCCCCTTCCCTCCCCCTCACCCTCCCAGTTCCTCCTACCCATCCCTCTTCCCTTCTCCTTTCTCCCTCCCCTTCCCATAGCCTTTCATTTACAGTTTTCCCAGGCAGCGCCTGGTAGATCAGCTAGTAATAATAATAATAATAATAATAATAATAATAATAATAATTGTAAGAGCAAAACACTAGTCCATATATTGAAAATAGTAAAATCGTCCACAGACAACCAGCACCCTATTCTGGGCCCACACACAAACGCACACTACGAAATTCTTGCCGAAAATACGCCTTTCCATTACAGCGTCCTCAGACCATACATCACGCACGTCAAAACATAGCCAAAGTCGTCCCTTCCCGGCCACAAAACCTCGGCCGCAGTGGAGCTTAGATGCACATATAATATTGGGATGATTTGCGATTTTTTCTTGTTGCTACTCCTCTCTCGTCTTCCTCCCCTCTCTCTATTCTGTCTCTCTCTCTCTATCTTTTTTCCTCCCCTCTCTCTCTCTCATGCATGATGCCCCCTGTATATTCAAGGAAGTATCTTCATATGTGATAAACTTGTATTTCTCTCTCTCTCTCTCTCTCTCTCTCTCTCTCTGTAATCAATGATGTCTGTATATTCAAGGAAGTCTCTTTATATGTGATAAAATTGTATTCTCTCTCTCTCTCTCTCTCTCTCTCTCTGTCAGATCCTTAAAAAGTAATTTTTTCAGTCTGCACTATATCTAAATTTTAACATTAACAATCGTGTTCTCATCTCAGAGAGAGAGAGAGAGAGAGAGAGAGAATTTTGGGTAAATGCGCGAGAGGCAATGTCTGGGGCAGTTTGTGTATCTCTCTCTCTCTCTCTCTCTCTCTCTCTCTCTCTCTCTCTCTCTTCCTTCCCCTCTTCTTTTCCCCTTCCGGTCTCACTTACAAGGGATACAGATGGCATGGTTTAGATGAGACTGGAGTCGTGTGTGTGTGTGTGTGTCCTTTTTCCCTTCCTCGTTTCTTGTTACTAAGTAAAGGATTGCACGCCTCCACACTTGTACTGGAGAAAGGGAAAAAGGAGAGAGAGAGAGGAATTACGGTTCAAAGCGATGTTATTGTGTGTGTTTGTATGTGAGAGATGAAACCGAGATACTCAGAAAAATGCTTGATTAAATATACCGTTATTCTGTACTTTTCCTTAAGAATGGTTCATTCGTATTTCATGTAGTAATTTGACTGATTTTAATCAATGATCGTCGAGAAGAAAGTCGCACAATTGTATAATGTACATTAGTTATATTTGCAACTCAGTAACAACTAACAACTTTTGAGAACACATTCGTGTGCGCATTACAGCAATTCTTAAAAATGAATTGGATATAAATATATTTGTAGAAAATCATTATTTCATACGTATCGTAAAACATAGAATATTTAAAGTTATTTGCGAAAACAAAGAGAAAAATGCTTATGTTTATACATATATATATCCTCCTTTTGAAATTCACTAATGATATTTACTCTCAGAGTCACAAACGTAAATAGACTATGAAAAAGGACCGTGTGATTTGGTAAGACTAAAGTTGAAGTCGGCCTCATGACATCACAGGAAGAAGAGATCAGGTGTGGACCTCTAGACTCTGAACCCACAGAGACCAGGTTTTTGCGAGGTGTATTCTTTAGCAATTTCATTTTCCCAATAGAATTTTGTTTTGGCATCATAGTCATTTGCACAGTTACGTATGTTTTTGGTCGTGGGGCACAAGAGAAGTGTACTGTCGTATTTACAAAGTAGAAATTTTCGAAAAGAATTGCTGCTGAATGCCAAGTGGTTAATTTGCATTGTTCCGATTTACCCATTTGAATTGTGTCTAAAGCTGCCACTTGATTTTTCCAGTTGATTTATGCATCTAGGGTATCTTGTTAGCACCTCAGTGGCGTGATCGGTATAGTATTGGCCTGCCACCTCGGTGGCCGCAAGTTCAATTCTCGGACATTCCACTTAGGGGTTAGAGATGTGTAATTCTTGTGATAGAAGTTCACTCTCAACGTGGTTCGGCGTTGCTGAATAACCACCGGTTCCATGCAAATGAACTCATGAAGATATAGAAATGGTTGTAAGAATACCTACCTGTTGATTCACACAGGCATTTGTGAGTAAATAAAAGTATTCCCGTTTGAATATTGTGACACCCAAATCGAAAATTTGAAGTATCTCCGTAAAACTTTTAGTCCACTAAAACTCTCGAGTCTCGCCCTAAAATTACAAGCATTGCTGTTTAATTTTGAGTCCATCCTTGAAATTGGGAACGCATGATACTCAGGTGCAGATAAAACTGAAGGTTATTGGCCCTCTTGTTTCCCAAAGGTTAAGGACGAAATAAAGTGAAAAATATAGATTTAATGAAAAGAGGAAAGCACTTGGGAAAGTGAAGAAAAGTTAAGTGTTCAGGTTTTTGGAGAGAATGAAATTGAAGTTATAACTTTGTAACAACGGCTTTTATGGAAAGGTTATCCATAATTGAGTGTGGTTTGGCGTTTTGATTGTTCTTAATTATATACATAGGTTAAAGCATAGTTTTGATAAAGAAAATGCATTTTCATCACGTTTTTGTGTAGATTTTTTATTACGGTAGTACATTATTCTATTATTCTGGTTTGTGACGTCAAAAGTTACTCATTAAGAACAAAAACTGAATAAATTAAAACACGTTTTAGAGTCCGTCGATAAATGCTTTGCATAAGCCATGTATCTACAAACACATCTATCAATTGAGCTGACTGAAACGTGATCAGAGTGTAATTAACCCTTTTAAATAGTCAAATTCTCGCCGAATCGTGGATTTCAGTGTTTAATTTTTTAGATCATTTTTACTGTTCGTTTTACAGGCCCCAAGCATTAGATTATAATCGGTTAGTATAATATATTGAGCAAACTCCTCAAAGGATTTGCTTTGTTACAATCTAACAGAAATTTCCCTTCCTGGAATAACGCTGGCAATGTGTGTGCCTTGCATTAGCACACGTAGATAGTACCTAGGCGCCTGTATGTAACTTCTTTAACTTTGCTTTTCTTGAGCTATCTCCTTTCTGTTACGAAAATATCCTTCAGGTGAGCAAAGTAGTACCAGTACGATGAAAATGATAAGCAAAACTTTTCCTTCTTGTTGCAGGTGTCTCAGTGTCAGAGCATCTAGTTAGAGGTGTCTCAGTGTCAGAGCTTCTAGCTACAGGTGTCTCAGTGACAGAGGCTCTAGTTACAGGTGTCTCACTCTCAGTGTCAGAGCTTCTTATAGTTACAGGTTTCTCAGTGTCAGAGTTTCTGCCTACAGATGTCTCAGTGTCAGAGTTTCTGCCTACAGATGTCTCAGTGTCAGAGCTTCTAGCTACAGGTGTCTCAGTGTCATAGCTTCGTTCTAGTTACAGGTGTCTCAGTGTCAGAACATCTGGTTACATATATCTCAGGGTCAGAGCTTCTAGTTACAGATGTCTCACTCTCAGTGTCAGAGCTTCTTATAGTTACAGGTTTCTCAGTGTCAGTTTCTGGCTACAGGTGTCTGAGTGTCAGAGCTTCTAGTTACAAGTGTGGCTCAGTGTCATAGCGTCTGGTTACAGATGTCTCAGTGTCAGAATGCCTAGCTACAGGTGTCTCAGTGTCATAGCTTCTGGTTACAGATGTCTCAGTGTCAGGATTCCTAGCTACAGGTGTCTAGTATCAGAAATTCTAGTTACAGGTGTCTCAGTATGAGATCTTCTTCTATTTACAGATGTCTCAGTATCAGAGCTTTTTTCTAGTTAAAGGTGTCTCAATGCCAGAGCTTCTGGTTAAAGGTGTTTCAGTGTCAGTGCTTGTAGCTACAGGTGTCCCAGCGTCAGAATTTTTAGTTGCACGGGTCTTAATGTCAAGTGCAATCATGCATTTGGTGAAGGGTAACGTGTATTTGAGCTACTCTCTGAACAAGCTGTTTTGTGTGTGTGTGTGTGTGTGTGTGGGGGGGGGGGGGGGGGGGGGGGGCGGGGGGGGGGGGGGGGGGTGGGGGGGGGGGGGGGGATGATGCTGTAAGGAAATTAACAGAATTTCTATGTAAACAAGATCATGATGAATGGGAGATGGAAGGGGGTTGGACATGCCCTCACTTTACCCCTTGAAGATTAGTACTGGGTTACGTTTCTGGGCCCCTGTGGGCACCTTAAGAGTTGGAAGACCCAAACGCACGTGGGTTAGAAAAATGGGAAAAGTGGCTGGGGTTAGTTGAGATATGTGGAGGATAAAGCACAAGAAAGACAAGGTTGTTTTTTGCGAGTATGCGCCGTCTTCATGATAATAGGAGTCGTCCTTGAATGGCATTTCAAACTGCTTAATTTCCAAACCCCTTCAAACTCTGCTCTGAATTTGATTCATCGCCCAGCGCATTGCTACTTTCTGTAAAGGTAACGGTTTAGGCTATGAGAACTATCAAATACTAACATTTTCGGTAGAAAAAAGAAAAAAACTTAACACGGTAACTTTATAGAATATTACTCTAGTGGTATTGCGTCTAAACTTAATTTACCAGTGTTAACCCTCGAAAGTAATTTATTAGGTCACCTGGCCGAATGCCATGTGTTCCATGAGCGTCACTCGGCGGCCGTCGTCTATAAGCAGTTCACGTTTTGACCTTTAGAGCCACTGAACCAATAAGTATTACAACTGTCAGAAATTCCCTTATCATGTGGTGTTCTTGACTCACAATTGTCTGGTAGTATCCAGGAGAACTTTGGAACCTCTAGTTTTAATGTGTCTGAGTAACTTCCAGTTTATTAATTCCTTGAATATCTGCAGTATTATTTTCAGCATTAACCCTGCATGTTATATATTGAACGCAATCATTCAGTGAATTTTGACCCCAAGTGACACTAACGCGGAATGGATCCTTGAACAATGCCCTTAAACATTTACCTTTTATTTATTTATACATTATGTTTCAGTAATTGCGATTATTATCAGTGTTGTCCCCTAGCAATCGCTCGTTATGTCATTTGGATGACCCTTCACTTATTTGTTATTTGCAGCCGACTTTAACCTTTCAGCCTTTGCGTTTCACACGGGCCTTTCAAGTGCAGGTATTCGGCGTTAACCTTTCAGTGTCAGCTGCCCAGCAATTGCAGTCATTACTTTCAATATTAGAACTGGGATTTATTGTTGTGATGTTGATGATTGCCCTTGTTGTTGTTGTTGTGGAGAGGGGGTGGGTTGTGTTTATTTCTGTCGTGGCCCAGAAGCAGATTCCTGACTATTTATGACTTTATCGGGCGATTTTCTTTCTCGAGTTAAAGACATCAGTTCATACCTTCGTTGTTTCTGGATATTCTCTCTCTCTCTCTCTCTCTCTCTCTCTCTCTCTCTCTCTCTCTCTCTCTCTCTCCTAGATTTTATCGGAAACATCTCCATGTACACACACACACACACACAGATATATATATATATATACTATATATATATAGATAATATAGTATATATGTGTGTGTGTGTGTGTGTGTGTGTACATATACACACACACACACATATATATATATATATATATATATATATATATATATATATATATATATCACGAGTGTGTATCCTTTACTTACATAGCTTTTGTACCTATAAATACCCACATTGTTTCCTCCCAGGCAACGCGGGCATATTCATATATTGCAAAATGTCATCTATGCCGGTGCGTGCAGTGAGGGCTAATTTATTCCTGCGATGGAATTTCATAGGAAGTGTTTTTATAAAGAAGGACCATAAAATGCGCCGCTATCTGGCTGTTTGCGGCTGCTCGTTGGAGGACCACCAATACCATTACTACCTTCCCTCGCTCTTCCTCCCCCCCTTCCTACCTCCCTCTTTCATTTCACTCAGCAATCTTCTGTTTACCCTCCGTTACCACTTTCCTCTGTTCTTGGTCGAAGGTTGACCCTAAAGGGAGGACCGGGGAGCCGCTTTCCCCCCCGAGATGTTTCTGGTGTACGACAGCACGCTTCCAGACAAATGATTTCGCGATTGGGTCACCCTACCCCATGTTTACATTTTTCGGAAGGTGTCTTCTTCGTAGTGACCGGAGGAACGTCATATCTGGGCTGGAAGATATCGCATATTGGGTTCGTGAATGTTGGCGTTTGTCTATGAACATGACGAGAGTGAGAGTATAGGGACGACGAAGAAGGTGTCGGTAAAACACCGAAGTTTGTCGTCCTTTTGACGTTACACCTCTGGTATGAATAACACGCAGATTCATTTATGCCATAACAGGTGAAGTTGGTTTAGTTATCTCGCTAAATTGTTTTAGCTAGAAGGTTTTTGGGAGTGTCTGTCATTGTTAGCGAATGAAGTATTGTATTTCTGGCGCGTGCTACTTGTTGATTGTACGGAATTTTGGAAGCCGCCGATGTATGTCACGTACTTTGATACATAACGATATTTTCTGCTTCTTTGGTTTAAAAAAAACTTATCATGTATGAAAGCAAGAACCCGTATTGTATTGTCTTAGGTTAGTTATAGCTGGTATGAAAATTAGACATTAAATATGCTCAAACTAATTTTAGTATTAAATGATTTTGTTTTGTATATTTAGTGGACTTAATTATATTTTCGGCCATTCAAGAGTGATGACATTATATTATTATATATATATATATATATATATATATATATATATATATATATATATATATATATTAAATATATCATCGTTCTGCTTGTTTCTGAGATTATTCACGTATTCAACAGTATCCAAGGATAAAGTTTGCAGCTAAAACATTTGCTATTGTCGTAATTGTTTAATGTTTTGCAATAAATGTTTTTTGAAAAGATTTTTCTATTCCCAACTAAAATTCCCATTACAAACTTAAATTCTGTATTTATATTCAGAATTGAGTCTCTCAGGTTTGTTGGGGAATCTTCAGTATGTTATAGAGAACTATAATAATGAGATAAATTATCTGTGGAACACTAATTGATAGCGAGAGAAATTGTCCTAGAGAAATTTCCAAAATGACTCAAGTTACACCGAGAAGAATGTTCAAATCCTATCGAAATGTTATTCGTGTTGAAATGCTTAGAAAGTGAGCATTGTTGGTGTGGTAAAATATTGAACGATCCAGGATTTGTTATAAGAATTTCTTAGAGTTTTGATAAAGATGAAATAGTCTCAGGTTGCAAGGAAAGTTTTATATACTCATTGGAGATTATTTTACGCAATTCTGTTTGTGATGTAAAATCATTTTTACAAGGATTTTCACCTTGCCTAAGATTTTCCACTCGTGCAGAGAGCAGATGTCAGTTTTATAACATGATGACGAGTCGTTGATGGCATTTAAAAAAAAAATTCATTTTCTGTTGAATTTTATCCTTGAAAATTCATTGTTGGTACCGTTTTTTTTTTTTAAATTGATACTTTGTAGTTGGGGAATGTATTTTAACGTATGAAGTGAATTTGAATATATAGTTAAATGTCAGTTGAAGAGTTCTGGGATAAAATATGTAGCCCGGATTAGGTAAAGACATTGGATTTTGTGTCACTTGGCCTTTGGACATAGAGGAAATAAACACTTCTTTTATAGAACATAGAGATTTTCATTTCACCATACTTAATATAATATATATAATATTATATGTGTATATATTATATATATATATATATATATAATATATAATATATATATACATATATACACTCTATTTTATGTGTATATATAACTGAATCACGAAAGTTTGGAGCGTGATAAATGCATAAATAAAGGTATAAGCCACGAAGGAAAGATAAACAACGTGAAGTCGAAAGATCTTGCAGTTGCTCCGTTGTTTATCTTTCCTTCGTGGCTTATACCTTTATGTGTATGTGTATATATAAACATATATTCATATATGTGTAATATATATATATATATATATATATATATATATATATATATATATATATATATATATATATATATATATACTATATATATATATATATATATATATATATATATATAAAACGATTTGTTTTCCGATTACTGTATTAATGGAAATTAAAGTAATTTACTTATATTTTTCTTGTCCACTAACCCCACTTACCCACTGTCTCCCATATTCTGTAATTATTGCTGAATGACGGTACTTTGGTCCAAGCTTCGGGAAGGCACGCAACGTTGATATTTATGGGACTTCCCTCTCTGTCCCTCTCATGTTACCTGAAATTTTGACTTTATGGTCTCTAGTATGTTAATGATGCATAAATAAGTAAGTAGAAGTGACGTTTTTATGCAAAGAAGATTCGGAGTTTTTTCTCCTTATTCTGGATTGCAAAAATGGGACTCTCATAAAGTCGATTGATTCACAAGTAGCTATTACTAAAATTTACATTTTAAGATCATTTTCCCAGAACGTCCTTTGAAGCAGAAGAAGAAAAAAAGGTGTCATTTCTCAAAGTATGAAACATTTAGTTGTTTGTTACATAGAGAGCGAGAATAATTCTTCCTTCCCACGTTGAAGACCTCCTCCTCCTCTTCCTCCTCCTCCTCCTCCTCCCCTCCTCCTCCTCGTCAGTCTCTCACCGTCGTGAGCGCCACCTCAACAGACAGTTTCTCTTTAAAGACCTTTTGAGAGAATGTTGTTCAGCTGCTGAACGCGACAACGTGCGATTGCTTCGTTGGATATTGGAGCCGGTTTTTTTCTCGCTGAAACTTGACCTCCGATGAAGTGTGCGATGCTCGGATCCTTTGTAAATCTATTTTGCAAAATAGATAGATGCGTCGCCACCGTCGACTGTTTGTTATCCGGGAGTCATTTTTATGCGCGGCTGAGAGAGAGAGAGAGAGAGAGAGAGAAGAGAGAGAGGAGAGAGATCGTGGGGATTAGTAAGGAATAAGAATAGACGTTGTGAGAGAGAGAGAGTGAGAGAGAGAGAGAGAGAGAGAGAGAGAGATCGTGGGGTTAGTAAGGAATAAGAATAGTTATGAGAGAGAGAGAGAGAATCCTGGGGTTAGTAAAAGGAAAAGAAAAGAGAGAGAGAGAGAGAGAGAGAGAGAGAGAGAGAGAGAGAGAGATCGTGGGGGTTAGTAAGGAATAAGAATAGTTATGAGAGAGAGTGACAGAATCCTGGGGGTTAGTAAGGAAAAAAAAGAGAGAGAGAGAGAGAGAGAGAGAGAGTTCCTGGGTGTTAGTGAGGAATGAGTATAGAAGTAATGAATGATAGAGAGACACACATAGAGAAAGAGAATCCTAGCGGTTTAGTGAGGAATAATAAGAGTAAGAGTTGAGAATTATGTTATAATTTCATTTCATGATATAATTTCATTTCATGTAAAAACCCTTCATGTATCTTATAATCTTTTAAGTGATATTACCTACTCGAACACATTGTGCAATTTTCTGCGAATTTTTTTTGAGACGTCGACTTATCCAAACGAACAACAGAATGTATTTACGTTCCACGATTACTGTATAAGTTTTAGATGCTTGTTTTAGAAGACAGTTAAATGAACCCTTCTTTTAAGTACTGTTAGTTATATTATTTTATATTTAGGTCTCATGTCTAAATGCTTCGTGTTTTCCTCAGTGGATATGTTTTCTGACTTGAACCCAGTCATCTTTATGTACACAATATATGTATATGTATATGACACACACACACATAATATATATATATATATATATATATATATATATATATATATATATATATATATATATATATATATATAAGGTATATATTTCTTGACCCCTTCTCGTCATAAACATTTTGTTTACTTCACTCTTGTTACGGTTAGCAAACTCCTAGACATTCTCTCTTCTCTCTCTCTCTCTCTCTCTCTCTCTCTCTCTCTCTCTCTCTCTAGGCGGGGAATGCCTTCCCCCCCACAATGGAGTTCCTGAGGGAGAAAATCATGCCTTGGGTCGTTCCATTTTTCATTTCCCACGCCGAGATGACCGCACAAGGGTTGGTTACTTCCATTTGTTGCCCGGACAAAGATACCAAGGGATTTCGTCGTTTGGAGAGCTTCCGTCTCCTTTCTTTTTCCCTCGAAAAAAAAGAAAAAGAAAAAAAAGAGGACAATGTTTTGATTACTGCTGTCTCCCAGACGCAGATATAAAAATTAGGCGATGTTATTTTTTGGGGCGTTCCCTTTTACCCCAGCCCCCTTCTCCCTCACGTGACCTCATAGGAGGTCCTTTCTCCCCCCCACGTGACTGTATAGGAGGTCCCTTCCCCCCTCTCACTAAATGATGGGGTGGGTTTGGGTATTGGATTCGTTCTAAGGTGCCTGCTGTGTTGGTCGTCTTTGTCTAAAAGTCGGAAAAAAAAAACTTCTTTTCTTTCGTTATACGGAAATAGAGAGCTGCCTGCGATATGTATAGATGAATATTTTGAAAATGTTGTTTAAGTAATTTCTTTTGACACTTAATCGTACCTGAATATAACTTTATTTACTGTTTTTTTATAGGTTAAAAGTTTCTTACTGTAGGTAACAATTGAATTTTCTTTCTTTTCTTTTCTTTTCTTTATTTATTTTTATTTTTTTTTACTCTTGAAATTTCAAGGTTATGCTAATGTGGTAAATCTTATCCAAGTGGGGTTGAACCATTCATTAGGTACTCTATAGATAGACTCTCTCTCTCTCTCTCTCTCTCTCTCTCTCTCTCTCTCTCTCTCTCTCTCTCAGATAAAAGTCGTAACACTAGTGTCATTGTCTCATCTAAGAAAGTGTGGATTCGATTACTTCTAAGGAAGGAAGTACCAAGCAACTTCTTTGACACCCCCATTGTAACTTGATATCCCTAATAATGAATTATATTGCTGGCATATAACCTTTCGAGTACTTCAGGGCCCCTGCGATTTTTTTTCCTTGTATATTTACCTTGGCGCGGTGAGGCCGTTTATCAGATATTTTCCCTTTTTCATAGTGAATACGATTTTTCAAGCGTTATGTATCAGCAGAATTAGTATTTTTCACACACACACACACACTCACACACATATATATATATATATATATTATATATATATATATATTCAAATATATAAATAATATAATAATAATAATAATAATATAATAGTAATAATGAATAATAATAAATTTTAATAATTAAATTAATAAAATAATAAATCAATAAATAATAATAATAATAGAAACGATCAGGCAAAGATCCTCTGGGACTATGGTATCAGAACAGATAGGGTGATACGTGCAAATAGACCAGACGTGACGTTGATTGACAAAATCAAGAAGAAAGTATCACTCATTGATGTCGCAATACCATGGGACACCAGAGTTGAAGAGAAAGAAAGGGAAAAAAATGGATAAGTATCAAGACCTGAAAATAGAAATAAGAAGGATATGGGATATGCCAGTGGAAATTGTACCCATAATCATAGGAACACTAGGCACGATCCCAAGGTCCCTGAAAAGGAATCTGGAAAAACTAGAGGCTGAAGTAGCTCCAGGACTCATGTAGAAGAGTGTGATCCTAGAAACGGCGCACATAGTAAGAAAAGTGATGGACTCCTAAGGAGGCAGGATGCAACCCGGAAACCCACACTATAAATACCACCCAGTCGAATTGGAAGACTGTGATAATAACAATATAATAATATAATAATAATATAATAATAATAATAATAATAATAAAGAAACAGGTCGATCGTCCTTCTACATTGTCGTGATGATGAACACTGAACATATGGCCTTTTAAGAAAATGTAAGAGTGGTCTCGGCAAAAGATATATATATATATATATATATATATATATATATTATATATATATATATATGTGTGTGTGTGTGTGTGTGTGTGTAATATATATATATATATATATATATAGATATATATATATATATATATATATATATTTTATATATGCACACATACACACACACACACACACACATTATATATATATATATATATATATATATATATATATATATATATATATATATGCTGACGAGACCACTCTCACATTTTTTTAAATGGCATTATGTTCAGTGTTCATCAGCACGACGATGTAGAAGGACGATCGATCTGTTTCTTTATTATTATTTTATTATTATTATTAATTATTATTATTATTATTATTATTATTATTAATTAATTAATTGACTAATAAATTAGCAAAACCATTTCTTCGACGACACTCATATAAGAAATCGGCATAAAGGTCCCAACCTTAGCGCCGTTAGTATTTCATTGCTATTATTATTATTATTATTATTATTATTATTATTATTATTATTATTATTATTATTATTATTATTATTATTCATCCGTTGGCCTTTTCCTGTAAGTGTTACTATTGTCGTTTTGGTTTCGTTTCCTGCCAAAGTTTATCGTTGATATTATTAACATCATACAAAGAGAAATGGGGTTACACACTGAAGCGGCTAGAAATGATTAACAAGCCAAAATTGCAATTAAGAAACGCCTCCTGATATTAAGGATGAAAAAGCCCGAAGAATCTCATAATATGAAAAACGAAACTACTCCTCCCCTCCTCCTCCTCCTCCCTCCTCCTCCTCCTCTTCTTCTTCTTCTTCTTCTTCTTCTTCTTCCGGGAGAAGCAGAGAAGGGGAGAAAGGAAGAAAGCCTCGGGTGATCTGGTGATCGCTGGCAATCCCCAACAATCAACGAACAGATGTCGTCGGACGAACCAAACCATCGAGCGCTTTTTCCCACATTTCTTTGGACCCGTTTTCATATTTATACGTCTCCAGTGATGCCTTCTTCCCACCACTGGGACTTGGGCTTAGTAGAAAGTTGCTGCTACAATGCCAGTCTTCTTTTAGCAATTTTAACAGCAACGTTGAAATACAGAGAACGTTTGAGGGACGAGGATACGCTCTCGGTCCCACCGGGTGACGGTCGATAGTGAAATAAACATAGAATTTCCCGTAGACTTCAGTCCCGAAATTGAATTTTCAACATGGCTATAAATTGCCCCCGATGATTCACGGGGTGCTCGATTAATTCGTTCATCATTAATTGATGGTGACTCGACTTTTTAGTTCTTTGGAATGTTTTTTTTTTCTCTCCCTCTCTCTCATGATGGTGCCGCAGCAGCAGCAGGCTATCAGGAGTGAATGGTGTTTCTCTTTCATTAGCGGAGTAATTTATTCTCAGGCTCTCCTGATTGAATGACAGAAGGTTTTAGCGTGAGTGTTAGTTACCCATTCTCGAGCTATTATGGCTGGATGATCGACGATGTTTCGTCATTATTATTGACAGAAATGTTTCGAGTGATATTAATCATTTCTCAAACTTTCAAAAGCGAATGAAATATTTGTTTTTAAATTCATGTTAAGTATTCGTTCTCAAGCCATTTAAAAAAGTGGAGGCATTGTTCGTTCTAAAGTTGTCGAGAATTGTCGTCAGTGTTTTTTAGTGTTAATTATTCATTCTCAAGCTCTTATGAGTGAATGATAGAAGCGTAATTAACAAGTTTTTGATATTTCATTCATAAGTTTAGTCAATAATCTTTACGAAGCTACAAGGAGTAATACCCCGTAAGGGTGGCTAATGCCGTCAGTTCACCTCATGCGGTGCACTGTAGGCATTACTTGAGGTTCTTTGCAGCGTGCCGTCGGCCCCTAGCTGCCACCTCTTTCGTTCTTTGTACTGTACCTCCTTTCATATTCCACCCTCTCCTAGCAATGGATTTACAGTGCAACTGCGAGGATTTCCTCCTGTTACACCTTTCGAATCTTTATACTGTTAATTTCAATCATTTCAGCGTTGAATGACCTCGTAGGTCCCAGTGCTTGACCTTTGGCCTAAATTCTATATTTGATTCACTATAAGGAGTGATGAGCAGTTGTTCTCATACAGTCTTAGGCTATCAGTCATTATGACAGATTTAATGTTAACCATTCATTCCATTTGTTAACTATTTATTCCATTTGTTATATTTCTCTAGATTATTCCTCCTCATAGTCATCCTAATCTCCTTCGTTGACTCTAGTTCTTGTCACCCTGTTTAAAGAAGCCGTTAATTGGTGACCAAATTATTGCCTTTGTGTAGTGGCCTTCAAGGGCCGTCGGCGCCACCGCATTCCCTTCCTTTATTCATCACTGGAAAGGCTCTCTCTCTCTCTCTCTCTCTCTCTCTCTCTCTCTCTCTCTCTCTCTCTCTCTCTCTCTCTCTCTGAGATTCTAATTGAAAGAAAACCTTGTTGGGAAGGTACTTAAAGCTAGTGTTATTTGTAGAGTAAACGAATGAGTTTCCGAAGAAATTTTACGGTGATTTTATTTTTTATATTTGACTCATTTATGAAGTTTGACACCTACAGAAACCAATCGATCAATATGTCTTTAATGAGTAATTTCTTGTATCCCTTTTTATTATTATTATTATTATTATTAATTATTATTATTATTATTAATTAATTATTATGTATTATTTTTGTTATTATTATTATTTTATTATTATTATTATTATTTTTTTATTATTAATTATTAATTCTAAGACTATTAAAAAAAATGAATCAGAATTTCCTCTAGTGATAATTATGATAATGTCTTTAATAAGACTTTAAAAAAAAGTCTTAGAGAACCGTTAAAGAAATCGATGTAGTTGATTGATTTATTCGGCTAATTCTTCTGTGATTAAAGTCTGAATACCTCTCGTAGAGAAAGAGATAAAGACACACATAATGAAAAATAAATTGTTACCTCAATAATTAAGTTCTTGACAACTGTAGGATATTTTTTTCGAACTTCTTTTGGAAGAAGTTGGAGATTAAATACCTCTTGAGTATTTCTGTTGTTTCTCCTCATATTTTAGTAATTGTGTGAATTTTCTCGTGGGTTTTCAAATGCTTCCAGTTTGTGCTTCCATCCCGGAAGACAAACGCATCAACTACCGTTCAGATTCTCGCTGTATTAATGCATCTCACATGCATGGTCAGAATCACGTATTTCACTCACAGTTATAATCTTTGTATAAGGATTCTGATTCGAATTCAATTAACGTAGGTATGCTGAAATGTTTGATTGTATCAAACCTTCTTTCTGTTTTTATTAGTCTGTATGTGAGTTATCGTTCTGAATTTGTATTTTGTTTGTTATCGTATCGGTTAGGGACATCATACCGAAACTCGTAATCGTCTAGATTATCATAAAGCATCCTACGGAAGTGTGATCCAGTCGATCTAGGTACCGTTGGGGGAGTGACAAATTCAGTGAGGTCTAGGTATTTGCAAATGTGTAGATACGCCGTTGTTACTGTTTGCTTTCTTCGTTAAATTTGCTAACTGCTATTCCTGTGCATCAATGTCGTACTGCTCCTGTGTTGTTCAAACACTATGACAAAGAGTAACTATCTGAAACTATTAATAACTACCGTAAAGCATATTGATACTAAGAATGAGCGAAATATGTCCACAATTTGTTTGCAAAGACGTGTTATAGAAGTTATATTAGTAGTTGAAGGATATTTTGGATTTAGAGCCATTCTTAACCTGCAAGAACTAAAGACAGTTACTTTACATTGATTTAGTTCGTAAACTGGCAATACAACAGTAATGATCATCAACGCCCGGTAAAACAAGTTTTGCTAAATATCTTATGAGCAAAAATGAAATTTTTGTATTTCTGCTTTAATACCATTCTTTCATAATCTATAGGTACAAGTCAACTCTGTTAGTACTTGTAAATCATTAATTTATAAGTTACGAAGAAAGCAAAATCTTTCAAACTATTATAATTGTATTTTGGGGACAGGGATAATTTTTCATAGTATTTTGAACAGTTTGTCTGTCCATATAAATTATATATATATATATATTATAATATATATATATATATATATATATATATATATATATACATACAAATATATATGCATTTATTCCAAAACAGCTCTGAGGTAATTTGAGTTTCAAAGAGAGTCATTTTAATTTGCGGAAATAGTCCTTTTTATCTTTGTTTTCGGCAAGTGGAGTATTGGGAATCCTGCGGCGTCAAAGTTTTGATAGCGTATTAACCGTAGAGTAATTTGATTATACAAAAACCACTGATGGTATTAATACACATTAATACACCTCATTGTCCCTGAATAGAGATGAGCTATCCAAATGAATCAAGCGCGCTAAAGTTTTCATCGTACGTTTTTAACTGTTTCCAGACTTTTGTGTTCGTTTTGTGTGTGCTCTGCTTACATACATACATGAAAAGAAGGGAAATTGCCAGTGATAGTATTACGTAGGTTTATCTTATCAACTTTGACAGCAGTGGTCACTTTTTCCCTTTTGCCTTTGTCGGCATCATCAGTGTACAAATAGAAAGTATAATGGATGTGATGGAAAGGTTTATATTTTTGAAACCCTTCGACACTAGGGCATAACGTCTGTGTTAGATGTGTAGCTTAGCGAAATCCAATACCATAGAGGAAGCTGACCGTAGTTTTCTTTTTGTAACTGCTGGCTTTTTTGAATGCTGTAATGATGATAGTAACTGCCTTGGAGAAGGTAGTGGTATGCAGGTCAGTGTAATCTTTGTATTTATTGAAGCAGGCACTGCCAGACGGCGTATGATCGTTTATTTTCAATGTAAGGGTTTATATGTCATTCTCTGAAATTAGGTTGCGATAGTATTGACGAAGTATGTAGGAATTGGATGAGTTTATCTCCGAAATTTAAGGTTATACACTATGTAAAACTTTTGACCCCCAAGGTCTGAGAAATGACTCCAGGGGTAATCTACGATTGGGCCAGCATAATGGAGTAACGTTTTCCGGCTTGCAAATTCACAAAATAAAACTTGGAGTGGAACTTAGGAGTGTGGTACGGGTGGAACATTTGTGTTGCAATATTATCGTAAATGCCAGCGGAATTATTAAACATTTTGACTAGCTGTTTCAGAATGGAGACCGCTTTATGATTTTGTTAAAAAAACACGTTCTTGAGGTGATGCTTTGAAATCAGCTCTCTCTCTCTCTCTCTCTCTCTCTCTCTCTCTCTCTCTCTCTCTCTCTCTCTCTCTCTCTCTCTCTCTCGTTGTTCTGGTTAACGCTACCTCTGAGAAATGTCATCATCTTGCATATGGTAAAAGCTGAATTGTTAGAAGTAGAAAAATAAGAAAGACTTGAGTATTTTTTATCTCATGTAGTTAGAGGGACAACAACAAGATTTACGAGATTTTCTTGTTATATGACTCTGTATTTCAGCGCCTTGAAAAAAAAAAAAAATATAACGATATCTTGTAAAAATGCACTGAATAATACGGGCTGGATCTTGTTTTTAATGTAATTATTATTCAGTCATGTGGATGTAAATCTTGAAGTGTATAGAAACAAGTAACTTGCATCTGTACTGAATGAATATCCTCTCTGCAAATAAATGATAAATCCTAAGAGTATATTCTACAACGGGTCATCTGTGTGATTGTCATTTTATGCATTTTAAACATTTGATTAACAAAGTGTATTTTTTTCTTTTTAAAGAAATGGTCTTTTTCACTATTCTAGAAAAGACAACAATTGAGATGGCTATTTGTCTGTCCGTCCGCAATTTTTCTGTCCGCCATTAGATCTTAAAAACTACTGAGGCCAGAGGGCTGCAACTTGCTATGTTGATCATCCACCCTCCAATCATCAAGCATACCAAACTGCAGCCCTCTAGACTCAGTAGTTTTTATTCTATTTAAGGTTAAAGTTAGACACGATCGTGCATCTAGCACCAACAACGCAGGCCACCACCGGGCCGTGGCTGTAAGTTTCATGGCCCGTGGCTGAGAGTTTTCATGCAGCATTATATGCTGTGCAGAGAAGTCGATTGCGCCGAAGAAAATTCAGGGAATTTTTTTATTTATTTATTTTTTTTTTTTGGCAGCTATATCGTCATTTGA
>NC_087215.1:61588316-61590816 GCF_015104395.2 Macrobrachium nipponense | reverse complement strand
TTCGTGATCAAGTTATTCATATATATATATATATATATATATATATATATATATATATATTATGTATATGCATGCGTATGGACTCATTAAGTAAGTATTGGTACATGCTCTTAATTAGCAATACATACAAGTACTACGAACACGCATGTACACGAATATACACTACTATTTTGTTAAAAAGTATAGCCCTTTCATTACGCATTTTATTGTCCATGGCTTAATTTCAAAGTTAATTATGTTTTTAAATAAAAATTGGAGTTTTGACTTTTGATAGGTACCATGGAAAGAAAGATAATTATAAAATACTGGGTATATTGAGTGTTTTTATTTGCATTCTAATTGTAAAATTTTCGCTCACTCGGGAAGTAACCTTACAAACTACTTTGTTGTTGCTCTTGTTGGGGCCGTAGGAAAGCCCTATGGAAAAGCCTGAAAAGTTCTGAAAAAGGTGTTTCGCTTTGAGTTAAAGATACAGGAATTTTGGGATAGGCCATTTATGATTTAAGGATGAAAATGTAAAAAAAAAATCATTTGCATGTTAAACAGTGTAGAATAATTATTTCTAATCATTTTAATTTTCGTAGTTGAAACAACGCGCTATTTGACAGTAGATTTTAGCACGAGTAAGCTGGATACCGGATCACGCCTTGTTCCTCAAGAGAGGGCCTCTGGAGTCAGTCAGTCTGTTCCACTGTGACCATCTAAATCTCATAGGTTGTAAAAATGTGTCCCGTATTCCATAAACATCTCGCGAGTTGTGACCGTAGACTTTGTCGCGGCGCGAGGACTCTGCGAAGCCAGTGGTGGGTGTCTCATATTTAAAGTAATAGCGGCAATATTTCATTGCTGGGACCTATGTGAGTCTTAAGAAAGCTCTCTCTCTCTCTCTCTCTCTCTCTCTCTCTCTCTCTCTCTCTCTCTCTCTCTCTCTCTGGTGTTTTTTGTTTGCAAGATCCAGCGTTTTTTTTTTACGGTAGTGTAATGGTACTAAAACAGAGGCGCTCTTTTTTCGGATTTCCATGTTTGAAACCCCAAACATTCTCAGGCACATTTCTCCTCTCTCTCTCTCTCTCTCTCTCTCTCTCTCTCTATGCGTGAAGTTTGATATTTTTTATTTTTTTCCCTTTTTCTGAATTCGGACTGTCTCGGTTTTCGTGAGTGTTAAATATTATATTTTTTTAATTTAATAAATTTCTTTATTTTTTACTGTTTATTTACTGTTTATTTCTTGTTTGCCGACTGTTTTCTCATGTGTTTTCTGTATGTAAAATCCTTCATTTTGTGACGGTCGTGTATATAATTAAGTCAGTGGCGCTTTCTTTCTTGGGTATCCGTGAACGAAACCCTCAACGTGAACTGACCCATAAGCAGTGTTCATTCTCTCTCTCTCTCTCTCTCTCTCTCTCTCTCTCTCTCTCTCTCTCTCTCTGTTAAAGATCCTGCTTTTTTTGACGGTGTATAGAATTATGCCAGTGATTCTGTTTCTTTCATTTCCATAGCCTACATGTTATCAGGCCCATAAGCAGTGTTTATCTCTCTCTCTCTCTCTCTCTCTCTCTCTCTCTCTCTCTCTCTCTGTATAAGATCCTACTTTTTGTGACGGTTGTGTATAGAATCGTGCCAAGGGGCTCTGTCTCTTCTCTTGCATTTCCATAGCATAGATGTTATCAGACCTATAAGCAGTGTTTATTCTCTCTCTCTCTCTCTCTCTCTCTCTCTCTCTGTCCGGAGTAGAGTGCGGACCTCTGACCGGCTGCTCGTAAATCAGAGAAGCCGAATCCCTCTGAGTAACTGGACTGGTTCCCCAGCGGGGCTTAGCAAGATGTATGGTTTTCGCCTTCGCTTGTTTTCCTGTTAATAGGATCAAATGTCAAGTTATTATAGGTTGAAAATGATATTAGTAGGGGGTGGATATGGTTGGAGAAAAGAAGTAGAGAACGTGTTACATACTATGCCAGGAGAACATTGCCGAGTCAGTAAAGGAAGAATGTGATGCTATTGTAACGGGGAATAAAAGATGCGAACACAAATCATGTTTTTTCTTTCATAATGAACAGCGTTAATTTTCTTTGTGACTTTAGAGTTCATAAGTATAATTCCATCCCCCCACCTTCATGATTTTAAGTTAAAAATGATTATATTTTAAAAATCTAGCTTAAGAAACGTTACAATTTAACGCCGGGTTTTCGGAAGCTATATCGCGCAGAACGACTATCTTTGCTTTCTTGTGATTGTAACTTCCGTTATTGTTACGTGCCTTTACTTTAAATTTATTTATAAACTCAACTAATACATATTTAATTTTGACGTAATTTATCCAGTTGTTCAAAAAACGTTTTTATTTGAATAGTAAATTAGTCTCATCCACAGTCGAATCACATTTTTTCTAATAAATTAAAAAAAATGATGTTTCACAAAAAGACCATTAAAATCATATCTCAAACAAACATCCAGATATTCTCTCTCTCTCTCTCTCTCTCTCTCTCTCTCTCTCTCTCTC
>NC_087215.1:61525816-61583316 GCF_015104395.2 Macrobrachium nipponense | reverse complement strand
CTCTGCTAATCTTTGTGCTTGTAAAGCTCAACATTGTCTCGTCTGTGATTCAAATGGACATTAAATTATGTTTCTCTCTCTCTCTCTCTCTCTCTCTCTCTCTCTCTCTCTCTTTTTTTTTTTTTTTTTTTTTTTTTACTAAAGCGTTAATTTGTCATCCACTACTTAATGTCTTTATTAATACCTCTTACTGTCCTGTAACCATTAACACCCCGTCAAGCTGTAGTACATAATGCTGTTAAACTTTTCCACTTTCTTCCCTTAACCTTAGCCCATTTTTTTTATCGAATGTCTGTTAATGCTTTCAAGTTTTTAAATTTTATGAAGTTTATGTGTTACTTCATCATTCACTATTTATGACAGTTACTCCTGTCAACTCACTATTACATATCCCTATTAACGTATAAAGTAACAAACTCTGTAACTCACCATTTGTCTTCCCATGTATAATAAACTAACCATTTTCTAATCCCAAGTAGGATAATAAGTGTTCTTCTTTGGAAACACGCCTGAATATATATATGTATATATATGCAGTATATATATATATATATATATATATATATATATATATATATATATATATATATATATACATGTATATATACACGTTATACGTGTCTCTGTAGGTGTGCATATGTAAATGTATATATATGAATATATATACGTTTATTTATATTTAAATATATAGAATTATAGATAGATAGATACGTAGATATTGACTGATTGAATGTTATAATTAGAAAACCTAACGGTATGATGGATGTTTATGAAACTACAAACTGTAGTATCAATGCTAAAGAGCTCTCTCTCTCTCTCTCTCTCTCTCTCTCTCTCTCTCCGCTCGTCGTACAAAGGTGTTGTCAGCGAAATCCTCAGGTGAGGCGGTCCGTGTGTGTCCGTGTGCGGTGTTTGCCTTTGTGTTCCCTCTCCCCTAATTACTGGCCCAGGTGTTGCTTAATTGAAAAATGCATAATTAATATTTTAGTGAGTAACGCTCTCTCTCTCTCTCTCTCTCTCTCTCTCTCTCTCTCTCTCTCTCTCTGTGGCCTGAGCTTGGCGGCTTCGGGAGCTCTCCTGCCCGGAATCCGGACTACTGACTGTTATACACAGCGTGCGTTGCCTCACTGTTGTGTTTGTGTCTGTCTTCATCATTATCTTTAATATCAGTGTTATCATCATAATTTTCCTCACCCAATAATGGCCAGGCCGTCGATTGATCGGTTTGATCAAACTTGTGGCTCAGACTATGTTGATGTTATTCACTTTCCCTCTCGGTTTTGATGGGGTCTCGCTCTCGAGCCTGCTTTGGAGCAAGTGACAATTTTCATCGCGGTGTCCTGTTG
This sequence comes from Macrobrachium nipponense, assembly GCF_015104395.2. Lineage (NCBI taxonomy): Eukaryota > Metazoa > Arthropoda > Malacostraca > Decapoda > Palaemonidae > Macrobrachium > Macrobrachium nipponense. Next base: position 61,581,970 of record NC_087215.1, on the reverse strand, counting down.
TTTTAGCTTCTTTTGCTTTTCTTTCAGTTTCCACTAAATTGGTTACTATATTTCCTCCTTGTGATTTATGTGGGTTTGAAGCCCATACTCCGTTACAGTTCTTATCATTTGCTGCCGAGAAGTTCGGCCACTTTTTCGTTTACTTGCGAGAAATGTTTTCACTCTTCTTTGCTCTGGAGGTATTTGGAATACCATTAGCTGGATCTTCGAAGACCATGAGGCTCTTATATCAGAGAAATTAATGGCATCAAGTTTCTCCTTTTCCCTTGCACTTTGTAAGTTGACGCCTCAGTGGCGTTGTTGGCATGGTGGTCGCGAGTTCGATTCTCGGCCATTCCATTGAGGAGTGAGAGATGTGTATATCTGGTGATAGAAGTTCACTCTCGACGTGCTTCGGAAGTCACGTAAAGCCGTTGGTCCCGTTGCTGAATAACCGCTGGTTCCATGCAACGTAAAAACGCCATACTAACAAAACTTAGTAAGTTGCAAAACTCGTTAGACATGTATATTCACACAGACATATATAGTACATGTATATATATGTATATTATATATTTACTTATATATATATTTATATATATATATATATATATATATATATATAATTTATATATATATATATATATATATATATATCTATATCTATACATACAAATACATACATACATACATATATTTCAGAGTAGTTTACCTGACCAGAAATGATATTTGTTTAATGAAGTATGTTAGACAATATTTTACATTCAAACATTTAAAAAATCATGGAATAATTTGCAGTATTTATTTATGATGATGATAATAATTAATATTATTCGAAAATTTTAATATACACCCGTTCAACGTATGTAAAATTTAGATAGTTGATATCGTAAATGATAATTATATATAGAAGATTAGACTAATTTGGTAAGGAATGTTAACGATAAAATGATGGTGTTAACGTTTTTATTAGTTATTAGTAATTATGTCAGTATATTTCAGTCTAATTTATTTCCTTCTTGATGTAGTAATATATTTACATCAATATAAACTTGAGAATGGAGAGTGGTCATTATATGCAGGTAATTTCTTTACATGATTCTGTAGATCCTAAGATGAAGAACAAAGCCCTTTAGATATTCACAAAGACTGGGCTTCAGAGTTTTTAGCTACTCAAAATTTACTACAAATAGTTATGTATCGAAGATGTAGATGAAAGTTCCTGTAAGTGTAAAAATAATTTTCATAAATGAATTATGATAGGTCGCCGAGAGATACCCTCATATAATCTTCCTCGCCTTTTTAGATTTGTTGCTATATTTAGAACTCTTAACTAAATTAGATATAGAAAATCAAATCATCGATATCTGTAATAGGATTACCGAGTATATATACAGAGATTCCTTTTGGATCATTATGCATATTGACCAATTCACCGAATACAGGAATAAGTTGATTAGAGCATTAAAGATAAAATATTAGACTACTTCAGCTACCTTTCGATGTTCATTAATTTACGCAATAAGAATAATGAGGTTATTTTGACAAGATAAAGCCTTTAACAATTTTGGACCGATATTTCAATTTTTTTTTTTCATTCGAGTTATAGAATATTGTACCTTCTTCGTCTTATAAAATACCACTTCTGCGGAACTGAATATTCCTGTTTCATAGAGGGAAACAATATCAGATATTATTGTGTATAAACAACGTATCACATTGTGTTCTATAGGAAATTAATATCCTAAATATTTCATTGCGAGAGAGTATTATATTTTCTGTCCGCTCTGAATATCGCGTAGTGTTGTGGCATAAAAGAATACCACGTAGTATGTCATAGGACCTGAGTAGGAAGTAGGATTTATAAGGAAAAGAATATTATGAAGAGAAATATGCTGTGAAAGTCGGAAAACCCCAAGTGGCCATTTGGATTTCCCTATTGAAGAGACAACAAGAATTAAAGAGTGGTCAGACCAGAGCTAAGACAGCCCTTCCCCGCAACATAGTAACAGAGAGGCTTCATGATGAAATGCGTCTCTCTCTCTCTCTCTCTCTCTCCTCTCTCTCTCTCTCTCTCTCTCTGGCGTGGCCCCAATCCACACCAACTCTGTTGACTGAGCCTGTGATCAAAGCAGCTGTCAACATGATATTTAATCCTGTAAATGTTTGTTTGTGTTTGATTATGTGTGTTATCGTCATGTTATGTAGGTCAGATGGAATGATCACAGACTTGAACGAAGAATGATTGAACGACTGATCTGCTTGTGTTAGCGATTTCATGAAGAGCGTTAATGTATTAGTTGTGACTGATGTTAGGCATGTGTTCTCTTTTACATTTGTTAGACGCGATAATGATCATTTGGAAGGAGTCTCTCTCTCACTTTTTGATTGGTGTTATTGAAAACAATTGCTGTTTCAAAGGCGTTCTGTTTATAGTCTCATCTATTTTTCTTCCATTCTTGTGTACAGCAAGCAGGCGATAAAATAAATTTCGAAAGGACATAGAAAGATATACTGCTTCTTATGTTTTTCCTTGCGTTGACGCACGCAGGCTGTCACCTACAGAGAGAATGAATGGAAAACAAGTTCATAGGGGTGTGTGTGTGTATATATATATATTTTTTATAGTATACTGTATAGTATATGTATATATATATATATATATATATATATATATATATATATATATACTGTATACATAGAATCTACTGGTCTTATTACCAGATATGTATGTAATCGTAGAAATCACCGTGCCATCTTAACTTCTCGTAATCATCAGACTTTTCTATGCACTTGCCAAAGCCTGAGATCCAAATGCAGAACCATATAAAGACATGCTGACGTCCATAGCAGGATTCGAACCCACACCATTAGTTTCAGAACGAGGTAAATGTATCACAGCTGATTGGAGTCTGAGAGGGTCGGTCGGATTGTCATTGGTCGCTTGCGATGGCGGAGGTTTTTGCTGTAAAGCTCGCATCTTAGACATCGGGACCGCCTCGTTTTCTGCTTGTGTTCTCTACTGGGATGACTAGTGCAATGGTTTATTCCGCTGCAGGATGGTTATTCTTTTTGTTCATCCCCCTCTCTCGTTGGTGTTTGTAGCTGGTTGCTTATTACTTTTCTATCTCTGCCTCCCTCTCTCTGTCGTTGGTATTTGAGCATCCCGGAGGGGTTCCTAAAGACCTTTCTTGATCTATGCTCCAAGAAGGTTATTTATGCTGACAGGGAGACTGAGGCGATGGTGTCCCCCTTAGGAGCCCTAATCGCCAATTTCTATATGGGCAGAGTCGAGGAGAAGGTCCTCAGTATATTCTCATGAGCCCTCCAGTGCCACTGTCATGGCTATGGCACCTATAAGATTGTCAGCATCGAGGACGACAGAGAAGTCATAAGAGGAACTTTCAAGGAACGCTGATTGTGTAATCCATTATGAAAACTGGTCTAAAGTTATGATTTTGCCTGCATAGTTTGATATTAATATAGCTAGGGCTACAATGACAATTATTTACAATGACAATTTATTGGCATTGTAGCCATATTTTTGCTGGAATGATAAAATCATATTTTTGCTGTAATGATAATAAATATAACTCATCTAACGTATTAGGAAATATTATTTGACATTATTACTGTTCACAATTTTAACTACATAACCAAAATATAGCCAAGAAATCAAGTCATTCAGTTGTACCTCAATTCTTTTGATTGTATGTGAAATATTAGATATTTCCTGTAAACCAGAGTAAGATGCGTAACTTATTTCTCAGATGACGCCTACAGCGATTAATACGTTTTTGGGGCATATAAATAAATAAATAAATAAATAAATAAAATGAAATAAATAAATAAATAAATAAAAAATAAATAAATAAATAAATAAATAAATACATTAAATAAATACATAAATAAATACATAAATACATAAATAAAATAAATAAATAAATACATAAATAAATAAATACATTAAATAAATAAATACATAAAATACATAAATACATAAATACATAAATAATCCAATAAATACTAAAATAACATAAAATAAATAAAATACATAAATAATAAATACATAAATACATAAATAAATACTACATAATTAAATACATATACAATTAAATTACAATACATAATACAAATACAATAATAAATACAATCATAAATAAATACATACATTAAATAAATACAAAAATTATTAAATACAATAAATCATTACATAAATAAATATAAATAAATAAATAATTAATATAATAAATAAATAAATATAAATAAATCAAATAATTAAATAAATAAACATAATAAATAATAAATAAATAATAATAAATAAATAATAAATAAATAAATAAATAAATAAAATAAATAAATGAAATAAATAGTTTATACAATAATAAATAAAATAAATAAATAATAAATAAATAAATATTTAAATAAATAAATAAATAAATAAATAAAAAGTTGCCTGAAAATATACTAGCATGAAGGGTGACGTCAGGCAACATTTAGCCTCTTGCCTCAAAACTTTGGAACAGAAACATAATGATCGACTGATATATTCCCATAACCTTGCGTAACAAGATCTAGCCTAATTTAGCGAATGAAATGACGTGGTCGAAGGTCTCTCTTGCGCCACATCACTAAAGAACATACGAACATACTCGGCTTTAGTTTTACGACATGAAAATGATAGTTGTGGACAAGATGCTGAAAAACTTTCCAGTGTTGCTCTCTTCAAAGGTTGCTGACTGCCTCAGATTTACGAACTATGTTCTTGTAGCTCGACTTCTTTAGCCTTTGCTGGTACGTAGGAGCGCAGCGCTGCACCTCATCTCTGACACCATGTCATTATTCTGGTTTCCATCGATTCTGATGACATTGCCGTTTTACTCAGATGCAGAAGGCGGCTCCCATTGTCTTTTTAAGGCCACTTTGAAGGGACGAACCCGAACGGAAATGTCTTGTTGGTTAGCCTCACGGTAATTTGGTTGGGCTGCTTGATATCAGTATATATATATATATATATATATATATATATATATATATATATATGTATATGTATAGTATATATATGGTATATATATATATATAATTTTTTTTTTTTTTTTTTGATTTCAGGATATAAGTTTTTTTATTTACGGCTCAGGATTTGATTTTTTATGTAGGGTTCGTATTTGTGAAATATATTGCTTCATTTTTTGTTTTGCAGAATCAAGTTATAAAACCGGTGTTTACAGGCACAATTTTTTTTTATTGTGTATACCTTTATGTATACAGTGAATGACTTTGGTGATCGAAATATAAAATAATTTAGAACAAATATGATCATTTTTCCGTCCTCCAGAAAGTTCACTGAATGCCAAACGCGTATCAAACGTCAAAAACGTGGACATGAACACATGCAAATTAGCAAATCCTTTTCTAAATACGCATGAACCAAATATAGCGAGGAAAAAAAAAAAAACACGCACGTTAACTGCGGCGTATTTTCCGCCAGAAATCTCGCCATCCAATCCAGCCGTGACTGAAAGGTGGCTATAAAACGGGATCCCCCATCAGGGGCCAAGGTGTGGGGAAGGCGTATTGTGGATGCACCAAATCATTTGGTCGGACGTCAAGCCGTGATGGAAAGGGATGCCGCGGCCTCCTGATACGGAGGCTTATTCTCTCTCTCTCTCTCTCTCTCTCTCTCTCTCTCTCTCTCTCTCTCTCTCTCCGTGTCTTTCAAAGGCAAAATATTTGAAGTTGAGTGATGCTCCCAGCATCTCCCCCTTCAAAAAGTTGAATGACAAGGAAAAGGAAGAATTTGGGTTGGCTGAGGGGGAGGGGGGAAGGGGAGGAGGAAAAAAACAAACAAAATTCCCTGGAAGAATTTGAGTGACAAGAAGAAGGAGGAGGAAGTATCGGCAGTGGGAAGAGAGTGACTTGAGATAAACTGTAAATGATAAAAATGTTGGGACATGCAGAACCGGAAAGATGAAGAGCGAAGGAGAGAATCTGAACTTCTCTGTGGAAGTGTTTTTATGGCTGAAGCTTTTTTATACAAAAGGAAAATGAAGCCGTTTGTATTTTTACATTAAGGTCGGAGCTAAGTTCAATCTTCTATAGATAATATATTGACATTCTGAATGTAACCATTGTCAATCTAATTCATAGTGCAGTTTTATTGCTTGACAGAATATGAGCAAAAGCGCCTCAGAGGCGTGGTTGGTATGGTGTTGGCTTCCCACCTCGGTGGTCGTGGGTTCGATTCTCAGCCATTCCATTGAGGAGTGAGAGATGTGTATTTCTGGTGATAGAAGTTCACTCTCGACGTGCTTCGGAAGTCACGTAAAGCCGTTGGTCCCGTTGCTGAATAACCACTGGTTCCATGCAACGTAAAAGCACCATACAAACAAACAAGAATATGAGGGAAAAAAAGCTCTTTACAAGTTATGAAAAGATATGATTCTTCCTAAAAACCAGAGAGGCAAAACGGCAACCTCTAGGACACCTAAAGTGACCCAAGTTGGTTTCTGTATGTTATTGAACAACAGTTAAAGGTCGACCATCGGGAAGTTCCACAACAGATTGCCGAGACTTGTTCCATCGATGTAACAGTATTTCCGGGGATTAGTTCGCGTATGCCTATCACGTTTGGGTCATTTTGGCTGTTGCCGCTTGCTTAATGTATAAATTTGGATAGCTGTACACTGCTTGAACTGGGCATTACACAGGAAATATGTTAGGTGAAGACTCATTTTGCCCCTGTGAGTCTGCTAGTTTATACTGTACAATTCTCTGGTAGGTGGTAGTCCTGGAATTGGGAGGTCGCTGGTTCGCGCCTGTCGATCGCCAATTCTATTATCGCTTAATAAATTCCCCCTCGGTTAAGCATATATGAAAATATATTAATTCCGAGGTAGAGCGAATTAGATATTAAAGGACATTTGTAGTTCTATATATGTGGTAGTTGAATATATATGTGTATATATATATATATATATATATATATATATATAATATATATATATATATGTATATATATATATATATATATATATATATTATAGATATATATATATACATACACATACATATATATTAAAATTTTACTGAGGTATATGGGCATATGGAAAGGGGAAAAGCAGGGTGCAAGATCTTTTGTCCGTAAACTTGAAAGCATCCTCAGGCAAACCGTATAGCCGAACGAAACCATTACAAGGAAGACTCAGTTTGTGAAATAGAAGTAAAAGAAATAATGATAAAAAAAACACTGTTAATCATTCTTATGACTATATTACTTACAAATGTCACTGCTTTTGTGGTCAGGATTTCGGATGGTGAGCAACTGTCCTGATAAAAGAAAGACTTGGAATATTAACGCCGATTACTGAAGAACATTGATGCAGAACGGAATGAAAGAGATGCGTTGACCTGGACTTGATAGATATTTTTATTTGGCGTCACATTAATGCAGATTCCAAAAGGTTTCAAAGGAATATTGTTATATCTTGTATCATAATATTCTCACACTTGTCAGATCAATGGGATTTTACTGTCAGGTGTGCAAAAAAAAAAAAAAAAAAAACAAAAAAAAAAAAAAAAAAACTATTTCATGACCAGTTGCATTTGAGTGTTTATGGTGATTTGATAAGTGTGTAGTTTCCTTGCTCGTGTGGCCTAAGTAAAATGAACCAATTCTTATACTATCTTGCTACCGTGTCATGGACTTTTTATGGGCATAATTTTGATAGTTTTCATATATAATATATATATATATATATATATATATATATATATATATATATATATATATACTAATCTCGTGTATTTTGTCGAAAGACTGTCCAAAAAATGTCTCTTAGCAAAACTCAGAGCAACTCCTGTATCATATTCAAGCTACGGAGAAAATTTAAAAATGTTCTCTTGCATTGATCATTAGATATATTGTCATCACACGGCAACCTTTTTAGCATCATTTTGGTATATGAATATGGAAACGCAACAGATGTTTTAACTTGAGTTATTTGTCATGGCATTGATATTAACATCTGTTTTCAGTGTTGCCGTAAAAGCTAGATAAAGTCATGTCGATGATGCTGCACAATCTGTGTTTTGAGGGTCCCTGTGAGCGTTACATATTGTCTATCCTGAACCTGTGTTTAATCAAATATAAAGGACCAATAGAAAAGCGGGTATCGAATGGTGCTGTTTTGGTAATATTACAATGAATGAGTGAAGACAGCGCAGTGAAAGTCATAGAAAGGTATTATTACCTAACACCGTTTCTTTGACGTACTTGATCGGTGTTGAATAGATCAAACCACCTTTGAAATGTTTCTGCGTTAAGGTATATTTTCCCCGTTTCGTAAAAAGTTTTAAGTAAAAAAGTCTTCCTTATTACGATGTCTGTAGTCTCCTTGTAATGAAAGCCAAAGAGGCCCAATGCTAAGGTTATTCCTTATATCGAGACGTATGCATACTGGTTTTGTACATTACATAATTAATTCAACTCTTGTGTGAGTACGTAAGAGGTAGTTCAGTATGAGAGAGCTTATCAAACTTTATTGAATTCTCTCTCTCTCTCTCTACCCCCTGAACGCACGCTCATCGACGCTGCCACTTTATCAAACTACAGAGTTCCCGTTCGCACTTTTTTTCTTTCTTTTTTTGTTTATTCAGAAAATGTCAGCGTGATTGATTAATAGTTAGAAGGATGTGAACTGTTGTATAATCACGGAGCCCGCTTGGGAAATCACGTGCTCGCACATGCGCACGCACGCACGCATTCACTCTCCCTCTCTCTCTCACTCTTGCTCATTCCCCTTGTTGGTCCTTTATCCTTCTCTTAATGCCGGGAGTTTTTCCCCGTCCGGCTTTTCACACCCATCTGCTTATTTGACGATTCTCTCTCTCTCTTTTATTCAGGTGATCTCACTCTCTCATGTGCGCTTTCTGTGTCATTAAATATCTTCTCTCTCTCTCTCTCTCTTATTCAGGTGATCTCTCTCATGTGCGCTTTCTGTGTCATTTCGAATATCTTCTCTCTCTCTCTCTCTTTCTTATTCAGGTGATCTCTCATGTGCGCTTTCTGTGTCATTTCGAATATTCTCTCTCTCTCTCTCTCTTTCTTATTCAGGTGATCTCTCTCATGTGCGCTTTCTGTGTCATTTTGAATATCTTCTCTCTCTCTCCTCTTTTATTCAGGCAGTGCTGCCAGATGCAATGGCTCACATTTCCCCAAATCTGAGTGCCAGAATTCCCCATTTTGGACAAATTTTCCCCATTTCAAAAAGTTTTGCTTTAATCGAGTTTTTATTTGAGTTATAGCTAAAAAAATACCAATCTCTCTCTAGTTGTATTATGGACAATAGGATACTGGCATAGGTAACTGAAAGATCCAATTATATTCATGCTGAACACACTTTTAATCTGAAAACTTTAGTAGAATAATGAAAAACATAATACACTTCTCAAAACTGATCATAATTTTAAACTAAAATGTTGCATTGATTAGTTAAACTTAAGCCTTTATCATTTGCATGAATCACGTTGAATAATACATATCAGAGATCATACGTTGAAAAAGGGTGCTACTTACACGGAAACTAAACCAAAATTCCTCTTTCAAGTATCATCTAGAATGGAGCAATCCAACCAATGTTTTAGTGGATGATCATAACTTTAAATTAAAATGGTGCATTGATTAGTTACCTGAACTTAATCCTGTATCATATGCATGAATCACTCTGAATCATACATATCAGAGGTCATACGTTGAAGAAGGGCGCTACTTACACGGAAACTAAAACAAAAATCCCCTTTCAAGTATCGCCTGGAATGGAGCAATCCAACCAATGTTTTAGTGGAAAGTGAATTTCTCTGCTTGGTCTTCATGTTGTTAACTACTGAAAATATTCTCTCAGCAGCTGCACTTGAATGTGGAAGGCAAAATACAGAAGAAACGAAATAAGACAACTGAGGGAACATTTGTGATCCATCTCCTTTTTTCATCTCCGCAATGGTTTGCCAGAGTCTTTCTGTGTCAATACTTTCAGCTACTTTAAGATCTGTATTCCTAAGTAGTCTCCATTCATTATCTATCTCGTTCAACTTATTTTCTTCAATGATTCCTGGAAGTAGGCTGACTAGTGGAGCAATGGATGGTTCACTTTTTTTCAGCACTACTTTGGAATCAATGAGCCTCAGGTGTTTAAACACTGCATTTCTGAAGGGAAACCTTTTTAATATTTGACTCACACTCTCAACCAGAAAGTTTAAACAATGCTTTTGAAATTCCTCTAAATTTGGGCGAGACAAGCCATGAGTGTTTTGTGCAATAGCTGCTGTTACTTTCCTCCCAAGTAAATCTCATTTAGAGGTAGAAAGTGTGAGGGGTTTCTGTACTGAACATTTTGAATTGCAGTGTTCTGTAGATGATCCCTTCTTATGTAACAATCCATAATGGTCCTACACACAACAGACACTGAGTCATACATCAAGTGAATCTTTGGCCTCTCAGACTGCATCATCTTGTTTAGGTCAGTAAAAAAAGGCAAAATGAATTCTAGAAACTGAAGATACAACTTATTTGTAGGGTCTTTCAAGTAATGCAAGATCTTTTCTACTGCTATAATTCTCTCTGAGAAGGCAGCATCAGTGAAATAAAGTATTAATGCATCATACTGTTCTAGAACCCGACGCACTACAGCCTGAAGGGACAGCCAGCGAGTCTGACTGGGATGCAACAATTTGTGTGGCTTAACCTTCACAAAATCTTGGAATTCCTTCAGCTCTGATAACCTCTTAGGACTTGACATAAAATAATTATATATATCTCTTGTCAGCTGCTCAACTGCCCTTGGAAGACTCATGCAAGCATATGAGGCACACAAATGGAATGAATGACAGATGCATTTCATAATGAACAGATTAGGGACATCAGTCACAAGGCGAGAAGACAGGGAATTATGAGCACCCATCTTAGCGTTAGCACCATCTGGTGCAAAACCTATCATATTCTCTTTGTAGGGAATTCCATTATCTACAAATACTTTAACAACGCTATCATACAAGCTTTGAGCACTTCCTTCCTGTACAGGGACTAAATCAAGAAAAACATCATTAGCTTCACCGCCATGTATCAGACGTGCAAGTAGGCACAGGTGTTTAGTGCAACCTTTGTCGGTTGACTCATCAACTATAATAGAAAACTTTTGAGTTTTTAGATTATTAATCAGCTCTTCCTTGCTAGTTGCACCAATTACTTTCTTGAGTATTACAGTAGTCTTCGTTCTACTGCATGCAATATGTTTAGCAATCTGAGAGTCACTACATACACATTCTATTAGTTGGGGTAAATGTGTCATAATACTCATAGGTAGGTTATGTTCTGCAACAAATGCTGCTAGTCTTATTTCACCTTCTTTTACCTCCTTATCCAGCGATGAATGTCCTCTAGCAAATGACATTGACAATAGGGTAGGTTGTTTGGCAGCACTACTGACATTAGTTTTGTGTTTCTGTCCACCTGCATGTTTCTCTAGCTCAGATTTCTTTGCATTAAGTTCACAATCACAGGCTTTGCAATAAGCTCTATTTTTACTCTTCACACTCGGTTGCAGACATCCCTTGAACAACGGAAGTGATTCCCAGTTAAGTGAATATTTCTGAGAATATTTCACTTTCTTTACTGCCCTTGGGGGAGTGCCTGGATCATCGCATCCATCATCGCCCTCATCCGCCATGACTAGTAGACTCACTCTGACTCACACAACTGTACCAAATGGAAAAAAAAAAAATGTTAGGCTGATTATTCCGGAGCTTTTTCGTAAATGAATAATTTGTCACAAGGAATATTTCTGCCAAATAACACTGATTTACAACACATTTCGTTAGTACTCTCTCTTCTAATCCTTAGGACAAAATATATCCTAGCTCTATTGCAAATATCAAGACTATTAGAAAGAAATAAACATACCACTGTAAGGAATTAAAGTCGGTGTAGGTAGCAGTGAGTGACTCTCTCGAGTCGTGGACGCGAACTGGACGTGGACGGCGGACGTGTCGACACACTTCCACTCCGTTATCACTTGTCCGTTTCCTACTAGTGGCTACCTCTTTATCTTAAAATTATTATATTTTCATAGATACATCCATTAAAGTTATTATGTATCATATTAAGAGAAAATTAAGAGAAAATGCTGCTCCACAATGAAAAATCCCCATTTTTCCCAGTAAATCCGAAGTCGCATATGAAAATTCCCCAAAAATGGGCCTGAATTCCCCATTTCCCCATCAACATCATAATTTCCCCAAAACTAGGGAAAATTCCCCCAATCTGGCTGATCTCGCTACTCTCTCATGTGCGCTTTCTGTGTCCTATTAAATACTTCTCTCTCTCTCTCTCTCTCTCTCTCTCTCTCTCTCTCTCTCTCTCTCGGCCTCTCTCTCTCTCTCTCTTTTATTCAGGTGATCTTTCTCTCATTGTTGCGCTTTCTGTTTCATTAAATTTTAAAATCTCTGCTCTCTCTACTCTCTCTCTCTCTTCTCATCTCTCTCTCTCTTCTCTCTCTTTTATTAATTTTATAGTTGATCTCACTATGTCATGTGCGCTTTCTGCGTCATTTTAAATCCTACTCTCTCTCTCTCATCTCTCTCTCTCTCTCTCTCTCATCCTTCTTCTCTCTCTCTCTCTCTCTCTCTCTCTCTCTCTCTCTCTCTCCATAATTATTTCTGTTATCTTTCTTTGGTTTCATATTTAACAACTCTCATCTTCATATTGTAATGATGTCCCTCCTGTTTCTTTTTATATGTAATGACTCTCTCTCTCTTGCTCTCTATCTCTCTCTCTCTCTCTCTGTTGTTATCGTAAGGATGACCATAGTTAATGAATCAATATCCTTTCTGTGTCACTTTTGGTATAAGTGTCTTCTAAACACTGGCGTAGTTTTTCTGCTTCGTCGAATGGGAACTTTCCCTCTTCATTGAATCGAGATTTGACTCCATATTCGAATTTTCTCATTTTTCCTCCTGCCATTATTTTTATGTTCTTCTTCATTTACTCTTTGCAATTTGGTTTTTCCCCTCTTCTATTTTACCGCATTGTTCACCGTATTCTGCGCACACTTTATCGCTTTATTGTTTTGTCTTTACCAATATCTCTCTCTCTCTCTCTCTCTCTCTCTCTCGTGTTGTGTATGTATTAGTCTATATAATATATATATATATATAATATATATGTGTATACCTAATATATTTTATATATATATATGTATATATATATATATATATGTATATATATATATATATATATATATATATATATATATGTGTGTACCACACACACACACACTACATATATATATATATATATATATATATATATATATATATATATATATATTATCACACATATATTATATATACACACATATATATAATTATCATATATATGGTATATATGATATATATATACTATACATATTTATATAAATGCATGCATGCATTTCTGTCTGCATGCTCGTCTGTTTAGTTGTATATACATCTGCAATGTTAGGTCATCTGCATTTTTATGTCAGCTCAAACGTGACGTGGAATGAATCTTTCGAATCTTCTGTCATTGCAGTCTCCCTCCCGCCCCACTCACACACACACACACACACACACACACACACACACACACACCGGAATTCTGTCTGGTCTAGGTCGCCAACAATACAGCTTTTTATTTTTTGTTTTCCACCATGGTTTTGTTGCCCTCTTCCAGCCACTTCACCATTTATTACTTCTCTGACCAATGTATCCTCTGCTTTTTTTCCTTCTCCATTTCCGTCTTTGATATTTCTGTCTTTTTCCAGGCGTTTCTCACCAAATATCGCCACTCCCAACCATCGTATTATAATCGTCGTAGCGTACTCTAGCCATGAATCCTCCTGGCGTTTTTTAGCCGCAACTTTTCAAAATCGTTTGCCTTTATTCCTTATCAACGTATGTCCCCCCCTCCCCCCCCCCCCCTAACATAAATGGGTACTGGTCTTATACACTTGTGCACAGTCCATAGTTTGCTCATTCTGAAGGGGGGGGTGACCTTTTTCTATCTCTCCTCCCATTATTTTCCTACCTTTCTTCAAGATAATTTCTCTCTCTCTCTCTCTCTCTCTCTCTCTCTCTCTCTCTCTCTCTCTCTCTCTCTCTCTCTTTGTATCTCAGAGTTTATTTTTCTGCTACACTTTTGACTACTGCTCTTCACTGTCCAGTATGTCCCCAAGGTAAAACAGAAGTGTTTTACCCTTTGTGAAACCTTCCATGTTATCATAACATGATTTGTGATTTCCTATAATCTTTGCTTAGAAATTGGTGGTCGAATTAAGAATGGCAAGAAATATAAGCTAAAATATATTGTATTCCAAATTTGGCTATATATGTACACAAACACACACGCACACATATTATGCATACTATATCTATATCTATCTGTCTATCTATCTATCTATCTATCTATATATATCAACGAAAACGGTCCAGTGCACTAATTTCGTGTATCTTAGTGCCACAGAGTAACAGAGGAAAAAGAGCAAAAGGTCTTTTCCTCTTTTTCTTAGTCTGTCCTTTTTCCTGACATCCCTTGTTGTCATCCTCCTGAATCCTTCCACTTTCTGGTTCACTCTGCGACCAATATCTAAACTGCATCCCAGACCATCCAAGATTGAAAATGCAAAATATACCGGAAGATGTACTAGCAACTCTCTGGTAGACATTAGAGGCGCCTCACACTGAGGGACCTGGGGCAACCCGAACGAACTGTAAGGACTGTAAGGACTCCTCCTCCTCCTCCTCCTCCTCCTCCTCCTTCACTCTCCCCTTCCTCCTCCTCCTCCTCCTCCTCCTCCTCCTCCTCCCCTCCTCCTCCTCCTCCTCCTCCTCCTCCTCCTCCTCCTCGTAATGGGTGAACTATAGTCGTTTACAATTGATTAATTGACGGATTGAAAGTGCTCTCTCGTCGGCCATCATCCAACGCCATGACATATTGCATCTCTCTCTCTCTCTCTCTCTCTCTCTCTCTCGATGTGAGAAGTGATACCCAAATATTTTTATCTCAAGTAATTAATTTGATAAGTTTTTTTTATTGTTGTTCTTCTTGTTATGAGGGTTGTGGAGCTTACTGCTGCTTATGGAAGTCTTTGTAGTTAAAGTATGACTGGTAATTATTATTATTATTATTATTATTATTATTATTATTATTATTAATATTTAACTAGGTCGAAATTTAATGTGGTTCCTTTAATGGCAACGTTGCCTATCTCCTGGAAGTCAGTTTATAATTTATTTGTGGTTAGCGGTATTTTGATATGTGTCAGGGGACGTCAATATGTACAGTAATATCTGTGTGGCAAACTGACCTACTGTGTTATAATGCCAATGTGCCCACACTGTCAAAACTGACGCTAACGTACTGCCTTTAAGCTCGAATCAATGCGCTTCCCATATTCAGTGGTTGTGTTGAAATAGGCTGGCATAAGGCTGGACGACGAGAAGTCTAAAGGTGGAGTTTTATCCAGAGACTATGACTGATAACCCATTGATTTCTATTTCACCTCACCTGGCCTTGTGAATAACCTGACCCTGAAGAGTGTAAGCTGTTCCCGTGATAAAGACAGTTCATTGATATCGCATCTTGAAGTCTCTTGTTTCAATTCTTGTATTCGGCCATTAATGTTGCCAGAGTTTTTTTTATACACCAATTTTATGCAATATTATTGTTTTTGTTCCTGTCTGTGATCAGAGGATCTCAAAACGATAAGTCAACAGCCAAGAATTCTATAATTTCATCGTAAGACTTTCATATTCAGGGCTGTGCTTACTCTGCATGCACTTAAAGATAATCATCTCGACAAAATCTACATTTTAGATGTATCCACCCAAAAGCCTAACTTGACTGGGCATGGATACATATGAAACTATGTATCTTTTGTGAAACTGTAAGAATACTCACCCAGGTTTTTACCACTTTCTTAAAAATTCTTGTACTTCTATTCATAATCCCTGCAGGCAATTGTTTATACTTCTTCCAGAAACTTGATTGTCACGCTTCCATAGATCTTACAGGACCTTTAGCATCTTTGCGTCTTTCTAGTAACAAGAAAGATTAATATCATTACTTTCTATATCGTTTCTGTTCAAGTTAGATGCACAGTGGTTTTTGCCTTTCAAGGATTTGAGCACCTGCTATATACCTTTAACTAATTTAGAAAATGCTATTTGAAGACAGCTAAATTTTAATTTCCATAGAAAAGGACGATCATATAAGCTCATCATACGCGAATCTGTAATACCTACGGCAGGTGCCTGCGTGTCCAGGGCACATTTTCCACAGAGGTAACTGAGTACTGAAACCTTTCCCTTGAGAAAAGCGGGTCGCCATATCTCAAAAACTAACCATAGAATCTTCTTGAAAATAATCTCATTGTGTTTCCCTCACCCAACTTACTATTTCGGTCTAAAGTAATCTAACGTAACCTAAGCTAGGGGCATATAAAAAAAAAATAGAAAAATAAAAAACGCGGCTGGTGCAACACGAGCATATATCTCGGGAATATGCGGCCCACGCAAGTAGGATTTAAGAAAAAATTATTAAGGACATAGCACGGATAACGCCATTAAGATATTTTGACAGTTGCGTCATCTATTTGTATTTACCATGTAAATAAACCATCTAAATGAGAAATATATCAATCACATGATTTTTGAAATGTCATTGAAAGGTTGATGATGTTTTGTTGTTTATACCATCATTTCTCTCTCTCTCTCTCTCTCTCTCTCTCTCTCTCTCTCTCTCTCTCTGAACTTGATTGGACTTGCATTTTTAAGGAGTGCTCGCCACTCGTTAGTGGGAGATGGATACGCTCCTCATGATCGAAGTTGCAGCAAATCAGGGAAATTCAAATGTCAGGCTAAATGCCATAAGTAATCGATGAGCCGCTAATAGGGTTAGATCTTGTTTAGACGCTTTATTTTCACGGAATTTAATAGCTTCTATGTAGCTTAATCGTATATATGTATATATATTATATATGTATATATATAAATATATAATGTAGGCATATATATAATATATGTACTATATAGTGTATATATATATATATAATATATATATATATATATTCTAGATATATATGTTTGTGTGTGTGTGTGTGTATATATATATATATATATATATATATATATATATATATATATATACGTATATGTACATAAAAAAGAGAGAGAGAGAGAGACCCCGAGAGAGAGAGAGAGAGAGAGAGAGAGAGAGAGAGAGAGAGAGAGAGCTTTTCTTTTGTGTAAGGGTGTAACGGATTCAATCTTCTGTAGTAAAAATAAATCTTTAATAAGCAGATGATATCTCTGTGGTGTTTAAAGTTGCGCTCTTTCTCGGTGGTCGGGCTCCCATGCATTTATTGCTTATTGGTTTGTGTTTTAATGTCCTTTCGAGCGTCAGTTTCACTTGCGTGCTTTTATACTTTTTACTATTCCACTTTATATATCTTTTAATAGCAGTCATTTGTGAAAACAGAAGCTATCGACATCGGGATAGAAGTGGGATGCTGCGCATCGTTCATCTGTTTTTTTTCGCTGGTGAATGATGCTATTCTTAGACATTTTTGTTGAATTAGCATAAAAAAATTTTATTATCCTACCGTGGACTATCACTAGAAAACGATGACATATCACGAACGAAACAATGTTGCTTCTGTTGAGTTGAAGTAGATTAATGTTATGATATTGTTTTATTTTCCCCATTTGTTAAGTATGAAATTGATGATTCATTATTTAAAGATGCTGCTTATGATTTTCCGAAAATCAACCTAGAAGAAATGTCATTTATGGACAGAAATCTCTCTTCACGTTTCGTAAGTCTTAACGTTGTTCAAATTATTATCAGCCTCCCAGAGGATGCCGTGCAATTGCAACTTCTGAAGTTCAAGCGAAAATGCAGTGCGCTACTACCCTAATACTATTCCTCTTGCATTTTGATACATTTTTTTCCTATTTATCTTTTAATTGATTTTTCTCTCTTTTTTTAAGGACTGGTCCCTCTTCTTTTTGTATTTCCCTTTACCTCCTCGTATTTCTCCTTACGAGCACCATATTCTTTGGAAGGTTGAATTTCAAGTCAATATCCCCTTTGGTGGGCTTGTTCCATATGAATAGGATCTACTGGGTAATAATAATAATAATAATTATTATTATTATTTGAAGGTAGGAGACCCTCTCTCAAACATGTTTTGTTAAAGATGATGGCAGCATCAGTGGAATTGATTTTATATATGGTCTTTTCAATTCTTCTTATTATTCTCTTCTCATCAGGGCTGATATTTGCTAATAGCTGGCCGATGTTCATATCTCGGTGAAAGAAATGTTTTCTAAAAATAATAATTTATTGAAATGATAACAAAAGTGGTTAACAAATCTTAGTTTAAGGGCGTAACGGAATTCCAACGTTTCCAACCGTATCATCGGTTCATTTTCAAGGAAAGGTGAGCGTGAACTGATTGGAATGGGGTCGTTCGGCGGTATTTATTGTGCCCCAGGTGCTCTGTCTGATGGGCGCTGCGTTTTCATTGGCTGAGCAGAGGATTAAGTCCCTGAGTCAAGCCGTCTTGCAGAGGTGAAAGCTCGCACTGCTCTTCTCGTGCGGACGCTGGAGACTGGAGGGCGTAGTATTGGGAGGTCATTGCCGATAGACGGGGACACCTGATTGGCCCCGTTCAATCGGCTCTATGGTGCTGGCGGGCGGCGCCCTACGTGCCACCGTCGGGAGGAGTGAAGTCTCTTGGGTGGTGTTGAGGCTGGGTCTCTCCTTCCCGATGTGTAAGGGCCTTCCAAGAGGCGGAGGAGGCGACGGTGGTCTGCTGCCTTATCGATAATTCTGATATTAGGAATAATGTCATTCCTAGTTATCCTGGCATTGTGGACGTTTTTGGCATGATTATGGATGGCTTCTTAGGTATCGTCCTCATTCTCTTTTCGGCATCCTTCTCTTCTAGGCGGTGCAGGCATTCCATGATGGCGGTGGGGTGAGCCCGTTCTTGGGTAGAATCATCGTCTCTGTTGGCCGTTCCATAATTAGCATCGCCTTCCAAAAAAAGGGACTCAGATGTTGCTGCTACAGGGTTCCTGCTGTTATTGCGACGGAGGTTGTCCCACTCGGTGTGCAAGTTCTTCATCTCATCCTGGAGTGCGACTCTGTCTCGTTCCTTCGCCGAAAGTTGACGTTGAAGCAGGTCACCCTCAACGGAGGAAAACTACGGCTCCCGCAGAAGAGAGAAGAATACATTAACCTGACCGACTACGTACCTACCGCCGAACAAGACAGAATTCTACGTATGGGACTCAATTGCCATTTCTCCACCCGACCGAGGCCCATGGAGAAAACGCCCTTGAGATCGAGTACCTGCTGGACCATACACAAGCATGAAGATCAAGGCACCATACGTACTACGGACGCCCTGCAGCCCCTCCTCTTGGCCGAGGCCCTCACGGAACGCGGTGATTACAAGATTGATGTGATCGACAGGCGCCTGAGGGAAGCTGCCAAAGAACTCCGAGCAAAAGAGGATGTCACCGTCCGTCGGGCCGATAAAACCGCTGCATTTGTACTCGTCCGCACTGAAGAATACCACCACAAGTTGGATGAGATACTGGCAGACAGCAGCAAATTCCAGAGAATCACCAAGAACCCGGTAGATGACATTAAACGTGAGGACTAATAGGATTATTGGAGAACTGTCAATGCAGCTTCCAATGCCCTTCACTTGCTGCCGATCGTAGGGGACTATACCTTGGCTACATATACGGGAACGTTAAAACCCATAAACCAGGGAACCCGTTACGCCCCCCCATTATTAGCCAAATTCCCGCTCCTACATACCAGCTTGCGAAGAAATTGAATACTATTTTGACTCCTTATGTTCTAGATGACCACAGTTTGAAGTCATCTGCCGAGTTTTAGAAGCACTGAAAACGACCACCCCCCGGAAAGATATTGCATCGATGGACGTGAGGAGTCCCTCTTCACGAACGTCCCCGTGGATGAAACAATTCAGATAATCCTGGATCGTGTATATAGAGACGACTCCCACGCCCCAATTAAACATCCCTGAGCATGCCCTCCGAAAACTCCCATGAAATTTTGTACAAAAAGGCCCCTTTCTCCACCCCCCCACAGAGGACATATGTACACACAGAAAGACGGTGTAGCGATGGGTTCTCCCCTCGGAGTACTTTTCGCGAACTTCTACATGGTACTGTGGAACGTCGGGTATTCGCCAACATCGAGAACCGTCTATGTACGTCCGGTATATTGACGACACTTTCATCAGTGCAGCACGGTGGAAGAAATAGAGCGCCTGCGACAAGCCTTCCACGACCACAGCAGACTCAACTTCACCATCGAACATTGCCGTGACCGTCGCCGTCCCCTTCCTTCCCACGTCCTCGTCGGCAACAAGAGGAGCGCTTCGTACAGGTGTATACGAAACAAACACGAACCTGGGCATGTGCCTGAACGGCGAGAGCGAGTGTCCAGAGAGATACAAGCGCACTGCGATCAGCGCCTTCATCAGGAGAGCTCTCTCACACTGCTCTTCGTGGAAGGACACGCACACGGCATTAGAACGTGTTGCCCAAGTTTTAATTAACAACGGGTATTCCAACCGGGACATCACTAAATGCATTTGCAGAAACATCGATAAATGGTATCAGCAGGAGCCTCGTCCCGCCGCCCTTGAAGACGTCACTCTCTTTTACAAGGGAGTATTTCATAAGAAATACAAAGAGGACGAGCGAGCCCTTCGTACCATCATAGAAAGGAACGTCTCCCCCACGGACCCTGCGAAAAAAGTGAAACTAATAATTTACTACAAGAGCAAGAAGACCAGTGGCCTGATTATGAAAAACAATCCAGCCCCCGTGATGCAGGACCCTCTCAAGAAAACTAACGTTGTCTACCAGTACAAATGCCCTGTCCGGGAATGCCCTGGCGCTTACATTGGTATGACGACTATGCGATTTTCGAAGAGGTTATCCTGCCACGCTCAGTAAGGCGCCATCCATAATCATGCCAAAAACGTCCACAATGCCATGATAACTAGGAATGACATATTCCTAATATCAGAATTATCGATAAGGCAGCAGACCACCGTCGCCTCCGCCTCTTGGAGGCCCTCACATCGGGAAGGAGAGACCCAGCCTCAACACCACCCAAGAGACTTCACTCCTCCTGACGGTGGCCACGTAGGGCGCCGCCCGCCAGCACCATAGAGCCGATTGAACGGGCCAATCAGGTGCCCCCGTCTATCGGCAATGACCTTCCCAATACTACGCTCCCCAGTCTCCAGCGTCCGCACGAGAAGAGCAGTGCGAGCTTCCACCTCTGCAAGACGGCTTGACTCAGGGACTTAATCCTCTACTCAGCCAATGAAAACGCAGCGCCCATCAGACAGAGCACCTGGGACACAATAAATACCGCCGAACGACCCCATTCTGAAAGAGGACAAGGAAGCAGGAGAAGAAAACCAGCTTCAAGGAAAATGCTCCAGAAAACAACGCAAATGGAAACCAAGTCAGGGAAAAAATCACCCACTTCAGGGTCATTGCAAATAACTCAGCTGAAGGATTCAGAGCCATAGCAGCCTTCCAGACCAGGTTCAAAAACCTGCAGTTCCAGGCTAAGCCAATAAGCAGGGTCAGTGGACCATCTCATCCAGAGATACAAAAACGATTATCACACTGAGGAACACGACAAGCATCAACATCAAGGAACTGAAGAAAGAAGAGAGAATTAAGAAAGCAGTAGTGGTTGGCTACCCGCTTGAAATGCCTGAAAGCCACCTAACCAGCGCAGCAATGTGACAGCTGCGATTTAGAATGAAGAACAAACAAAGTATACTTACCAAGGCTGTACTAGCCACCTTCGTAGGGACCATCCCAGAAAGAGTTGACCTGGGAGTGTTCGGGAGATATGGGGTGAAAACTTCTACCCGGACCCCTAAGGTGCTTCAAGTGCCAGAAATTTGGGCACCATAAGAGCCAATGTCAGGCAAAGCAAGAGACCTGTGCAATATGCAGCAGGAAACATCCCACTGAAGACTGCATTGCCAAAAGGAAAGCTGGGGGAGACCAGAACACCGAGGTGCCCCAACTGTAGCAAGGCACACATCGCCATGGCCTGGGGATGCCCTGAGAGACTGGCAAGAGTAAAGGCCGCTCTGCCCAAAGAAACAAGAAGAGAGAGGAGCTTGTCAGAGGAAGGGCAGCACCAAAACCTCAGCCCAGAAGAAGTCTATACAGGGAAGAGCTGGAGGAATCCAGGAGGGAAGCAGGACCCAGCAGGAAAAGAAACTGCTCCATGTCTGCATCAAGAAGACCCTCCCCCCAGCAAACAAATCCTCAGGCACCTAAACCACTGCCAAGGTCATATTTACATCAAAACAATCGATCTCAGGGACAGATTGACAGACTTCTCCAACGCATCATAAAGGGAGACATCAATGCAGAACTATCCAGGAGTGCATAGAAGTACTTCTAAAAGAGCTTCATCAAAGGAGCTTCCAAGTCCCCTCCCCCTCTACCACTATGCAGGAGGCAGCGACCCAAGCTGCACCAAAACCCACTCCTCAAACCCCCTCACCTCTACCTTCCACATCCACCCTCAACCCCTCACCTTCCACATCCTCTGAACAAATAAACCACACCCCTCTCAAACTCATCCAACTCATCCTCATCATCACCATCAACCACTGAAGGCATGACAGAGGAAACTGGAATAACATTCGCACCGAAGGGACCCAGACAGTTCTCCTCAACGTACCAATCATGTTGAAGATCATCAATTGAACGCTGGTGGAATAAGGACAAAGGCAGCCACACTAATTGCAGTCTGCAAAACAGAAAATGTGGACATCATTCTACTGCAAGAAACCATGCTAACAACTGGGACAAAATTCAGAATAACTGGATATAATGTCTACACAACCCCATGCGTAGGCACAGACAGAGGATTGGCAATTCTCGTCAAGAATACAATCCCAACAGCAAGAACACACAACCCAATCCCTGTGCAACAATGTGGAAACCCTAGCAGTGAGAATCACACTGCTAAACCAGAGGATAGATATATACAACATATATAGAAAAATACATAGAGAAGAACCAGGAGAACTACAGCTCACACGCTCTTTGCACACCGCAGCATTCACCAACATTATGTGTGGGGACTTCAACGTGCATCACCCTCTGCTATCATCCCCATCGCCACCAAACCAACCTGGAGAGCACATAGCCTTCTCTCTAGATGAGTTTGAAGGAGTCTCACTACTCAACTCAGGGCAACCTACACATAAGAGGAGGCAGATTAGATTTGACATTTGCCACAACAACAATCAGACACCTAACAAGGTGGCAAGTACACACGGACATTAGTGAGCGACCACTTTGCCGCAGTAACAGAGCTGGAGATGCAGGCAACTACCGCCAATACCGCCACCCCTCGACATGGAACCAAGACCTAGCAGATTGGGTTGTGTTTCGTCTAGCCCTCGAAGTAGTGGGCAGCACAAAACACACCTCCAGAAGACATAGATCAGCTAGAAAAAGATCTAGTTGAGGCTATACACAATGCTGCAAACAGGGCAATGCCCATGAGAGTAGGAAGAAGAGACCACACCTACAAAGACTCCTGTACTACTGCCCAGAAGTAAGAAGACTGAAAACCCTACTGGAACAGGGTAACAAAAATTTATAGGAAAAGAAGGACAACAGAAAACAGGGAACTACTTCAAGCAGTCAAAAATGATGTTCAACAGCAGCTGCAAGAGATAAGAATTGAAAAGTGGATGGAATGGTGTACAAAACTATCACAGTACAACTACAATCTCTCTCGGAGCTATGGAAGTGGCTGAACAGAGTAGCCGGAAAGAAGAGAACACCCGTAGCAACTCACCCTCACCCACTAGAAGAAGCGAAAAGACTGGCAACATCCTTCGCCAATAGGACTAGCTCAGGTAACCTCTCCCCTGAAACAAGAAGAATTCAGGATCAACTAGCACCGATTCGATGGGAGGAGATCGATGCGGCCTGCCACAGACCAGACGATACTGACATCCCTTACACAGTAGAGGAACTGAAAGCAGTTTTAAAGTTGGCAGAGACACAGCACAGGAGCAGACAGGATAACATACACCATGATCAGCAAAATGGGTCCTGCAGGAGAAACAGCCTTTCTGAGAATCCTGAACAAAACACACATCGAGCACACAAGACACCAAAACCTGGCGGCAGCAAGACACGCAGCCAATCCCCAAACCTAAAGATTCAGAGAACCCAAGACCAATCACATTGGTGTCATGCATGAGAAAAACTGGAGAAAAAATGGTACTAAATAGAATGAAGTACAAGATTGGTGGGCCACTGCACAAGCAGCTATATGCATATCAGGAAGGAGTCTGAACTACGAGTGCATAACAGATGTTCTTAGCTATATAAATCAGAAGAAGGCCACAGTAGTCTTCATAGATTTTGAAAAGGCTTTTGAACTAGCCAGTCCGCAGCAATACTACAATCAGTAGTAAGAAGGGAGTCCAAGGACACTTACTAGCCTGGACAAAAAACTACGTGCTGAGAAGGCAGGCCAGAGTAAAATTCCAAGGAGTGATGTCTACATTCCACGACTTGGAAAATGGCACCCCCTCAGGGAGGAATTCTGAGTCCATTTCTATTCAATATACTAATGGAGAATATAGCCTCCCTGCAGCTTCCAGAAGGCGTAGAAATCTTCATCTATTGCCGATGATGTGTGTAGTAGCAAGAGAGCTGTTAGAGTACCCAGAATGCAAAGGGCACTCAATGACATCAACAATAATTCAAATGAGCTAGGCCTAAAAAACTAAACATAAATAACAAAGGCCATGACAATAAAAGCCCACAGACCACTGCAACCACTAAACAATAGGAGCTGAGCCCATAGAATGGGTAGACAGCTACATGTACCTAGGAGTTTGTCATAGATCAGCAGCTAACTTTCAAGGAAGAAATCAAGTACTTGAGAGAAGAGCAAATGCAAGACTTGCTGCCATGAGATACATGTCATCCCTGAAGAAGGAGCAAATGAACACATACAAAGGAAGTACTACCTAGCCTTCACCAGAACATTGGTGGACTATGCTGCCCCCACTCTGATAAGGCTGACAGAGGCTCAGAAAGAATCACTGGAGGTCATTCAAAACAATGCAATGAGACTCATGCTAGGAGCACCTGCATGGACAAGGCTGTGCAACCTCAGGCCTTGAAAACTAACCTGCCAAAACTAGAGGATAGGATTGCACAGTCGAAATGTAAGCACAATGGCCAAGATGTTCCTCTCAGAAAGAGACTCCATCTCTAAGAAAAGCAGCGAGAGGAAGGCTTGCCCAAACACCCACAGATTCAAACTTCGAGTTCCTATGGTAAGGACCAAAGTGACAACATCAAGAGCCTAGGCATGGCAGAAACACTGCTGCAACTAGGTCCAGGACACAACACAGGGCACACAACAACACCACCCTGGAAGAAGGACACTACAATATACAAATACACAAGCCTGCCAAGAGCAAAAGAGGACTGCACAGGAGAAGAGCTAAGAGCGGCAGCCTATGAAGCAATCAAAACACTGAGACCATAGGGCACAGCAACATACTACACTGATGGCACTGTAGATCCTGAGAATCAAGCTACGGGAGCTGCAGTATATTCAAGAAACTTCACAGCCTACTGGAGGACCTCCAACCACGCCTCCACTATGCAGACAGAGTTAACAGCAATAAGACAGGCACTGCTGTATTCACTGGAGAATGAAGTAGGGCCTGTAATCATCCACACAGACTCAAAGTCCTCAATGCAAGCCTGCAACAACAGAAAATTAAAGAAAATAAGGCACTGCTGGCTGGAATTAAAACACTGCTACACCAGCACAGCGAAAGAGGAAGACCTGTCACCTTAAACTGGATACCCAGTCACATAGGAATTCCAGGCAATGAGAGGGCTGATGAGCTAGCCAAAAGTACAAAACACATTGACAGATGCAAGTACATATACACCTGCACTGCAACAAGTCAAGAATGCAATGAAACCACTCTGCAAAGAAAAATTGCTAAAAGACCATCGTGAGTGGGTAGAAAAGAACTCACCGTCTGCCAGATGGTATAAGAAATCGACTGGTCTAGTGCCTCCTCCCATAGACAGGCACACACCAAGAAAACTTGCTGTGATCATCCACAGACTCAGGCTAGGATATAAAGCCTGCTGGGAAATTGTGGAAAACAGTGTCAGACCATGTGAACACTGTCAAGAAGAAACACAGCAACCACTCCTTCACTACCTGCTGGAATGTGGAATGCAGAGAAACAGCACAGCTAAGAGGTGCAGCACAAAATGCAGTACCTGCACAAGATGCTGAGCATGCAGCTGCCACAGTCACAAAGACAATCATTGAAAACTTAGAAGAGCATGCCCAGGTGCTCTACAACCTACCTCCACCAAGGTAATCAAACTAATAAGTGAAATCAATCACCCTCATCACATCCCCTCATTGTAAGGCCCTATCCACATCATCTACTATCATTCTTTTAAAAAACTTTACCTACAACTAAAATCCTCCCGCAGGGACCCAAGGGAGTAAAGGGTTGGACAACCCCACCTGCACCGCTTCTCCGATTTTCGAAAGCCTTACACTCATTCAAACTTCTTCTATAATATGACATGATGGCCCTCTCTTACTGACACCATCATCCTTCCCCTGTCCACTCCTATCTCTACAACTAAAGATATTTCCAATTTCAAAAAAAAAAAACTAACCATGTACCTAAAGAATCTTTTCAGATCACCTACGGGCCGAACAAGGGAAAGGCCCGTGCCAACAAGAAGTGTTGGCTTAATACAACAACAACAACAACCCATTCCAATCAGTTCACGCTCACCTTTCCTTGAAAATGAACCGATGATACGGTTGGAAACGTTGGAATTCCGTTACGCCCTTAAACTAAGATTTGTTAACCACTTTTGTTATCATTTCAAATAAAAATTATTATTTTTTAGAAAACATTTCTTTCACCGAGATATGAACATCGGCCAGCTATTAGCAAATATCAGCCCTGATGAGAAGAGAATAATAAGAAGAATTGAAAAGACCATATATAAAATCAATTCCACCGATGCTGCCATCATCTTTAACAAAATAATAATAATTATTATTATTATTATGAAACTTTTATCTTAGAAATTTACGTATAAATTTAGTTGTAAGGTTATGTTACAGTTCGTAATGGATGCGAGTAAAATCTATAAAAAATTTATTTCGTAAGGATATTGCCCATTCTTGTTGAGATGCATATAAATAATGTTATGTAAGTAACGTTGATGAATCTCCATAAATGTAAAATTCGTTTCCTCTAACGAAGTGGAAATGATCATGCGGTGGAAATATTTCCTTTTTAGTTGTCTGTAAAAGAAAACTTGTGCCGGCTTTGTCTGTCCGTCCGCATTTTTTCTGTCCGCCCTCAGATCTTGGAAACCACCAAGGGTAGACGGCTGCAAATTGGGACGTTGATTACCCACCCTCCACTCATCAAACGTACCAAATTGCAGCCCTCTAGCCTCGTTAGTTTTTATTTTATTTAATGATGAAGAAAGACATAATCGTACTTCTGGCAGCGCTATAGGTACCAACAACACAGGCCACAACCGGGCAGAAAACTCGATTGCGCTGAAGAAACTATAGAACATTTTTTAATTGTTATGAACAGTAAATAAAAAACAGCTTTTTCTCTAATATGAAAAAATAAGATGAAAGCAGCCAGCGAAGTAAGAGAGTCTTGAAACAGACACCGAGGAAGCTGTAATATCATAGATGAGCGGAAATTAAAATCGCTTGTGGGGAAGGTATTGATAATAAGAGGGGAAAAGATAGTAGAAGACCTCGGGTTTTCTCGGCTTATGAAAACAGAAGAAACTCATTTTGAACGTAACTCTCTCTCTCTCTCTCTCTCTCTCTCTCTCTCTCTCTCTCTCTATCAGTCTTAAGTCATACTGGTATTTTCCCTTTTCATTTTCTTATCATATTGCAACGCTTACCTGTCCTCCTACTAGATTGTTACTTATTGGAAACCTTTGGAATTGTAACTTTACGATAAGTTCTCAATCTTCCCTTGATACAGAGCAGTTGTTTATGGCAAATGATCCATTTCTGTCATCCGTGAACGTCATTTTGCAATTTGCCATCAATGCAAAAAAAGTGGTCAGTCCATCCATCAGGGTCATCGCCCAAAGAGGAAATAAGACTGACTTTTGTTCGAAAACTTCCGTTTGTATTCTTTCATCCGTCTGACTTTCCACCCTCTCTAACATCTGTTTCCTAGTGCAACTGCTTTGAGGTTTTCCTCCTTTAACACCTTTCAAACCTTCTTCTGTCTATTTCCCTTTCACCGCTGAATGAACTTACAGGTCCCAGCGTTTGGCCTTTGACCTAAATTCTGCATTTTGTTCTATTCTATTCTTCCCTCAACCTCTCCCAACTCCGTAATGGTACTTACAATCTCCAGCTCCATTTTGCAGTAAAATGTAAAGCTTCTAGTAGACATGTTTCTGTTTCATAAGATTTGGGATCTTTTGTCCATTTAGCTTAAAACTCTGCAACATTGCTCTTGCAGTGAATGGTGTTGTGTTGCTCAGAGAGTTTGCATAGCCACCTTGTATAGCTCTGCTTTGTTTCGTGAAGTATTAGACATCTTTTTGTTGCTTTTTGTCTGTTGCTTTAACCTTATCTCCTTGCTTTGCTTTCCTTTGCCTTATTCCTTTTTTATCCCCATGGGCATTTCTTTTTTGGTATGTATATCCTCATCCAGAAATGAATGACTGATTACATACTTGCAAGACTTATGCTTTAATGCAAATGATAAGTAGTAAACGGCAACGTTCAGAACCGTTGAAGCAGCTCTGGTATTAATTAAGTCTCATCTGTCTCTCAGTAGCTGCAAGATGGAAATCCATCCAAGTTTGATTTTGTTTGACTAATTTCCATCGTGAGATACTAATAATAATAATAATACTAATAGGAGAGGGGCATTTTTTTTATATATTAGTTGGAGAGGGCACTACAGTCATCAAATGGTGCTTTGGTACTTTCATCTCCACACATCGACTTAATTGTGTTTAAATGTCCAAATTCTGTTTCCGATGTTGTAATTATTGAAGGTCACAGTCCGAAGGATAACAGTGAAAACATGAACAGTAGCTTTGTAACTTGTGATCATAGCTATTGTAAATGCACTTTGTGGAGCCAGTCAATGATGTCAATTGATGTCGTTATTGTTAAAAAAAAGAAAAAATAGTTGTCACGTAATTGGAATATTCCTTCCCTTTTGGGTGTTCATTTACATTATGTAAGTAACGTGTATTGGAAATTTATGTGTTTATGTATATATATATAATATATATATATATATATATATATATATATATATATATATATATATATATATGCGCGCGCGTGTGTGTATGTATGTGTGTGTGCGCGTGCTCATATAATATATATACACATATCTGTGTATATATATATGTACATATATATTTTTTTCTATATATATGCGTGTGTTATATATATTGTATATATACATATATAATGCATTTATTGAAGAATTTTTCAGTAAAGAGAGAGAGAACATCGGGTAATTAGAAAATGTAACACATTGGGAGAAACGTGAAATAACATAGAAAAGCTGTAGTGAATCATATTACAGTTACCGTAATTAGTCAAGATGACAATTTGTTTTATATAATAACGATCTAGAGTCACAAGAGCTGTTGTCATCGACTTAGTGCAAATGTTCAAGTAGAGGTTTTTGAAAATAATAATAATAAAAAAAGGAGTATGACCACATCGAACTTGGCGAGAATTATAAAGTTAAGACTTCCGGATGGTATTAGCAGTGGGCGCTAGCTACAATGTTTGGCTAGTCGATTGAGAGTATGGAGAAATAGGGAGAAGGGGTGTTCGAGAGAGAGAGAGAGAGAGAGAGAGTTCGGGGAATAGCGTTGTCAGTGGGTGTGGTGTTGCGAGTCAATTAACCCGATAATGAAATGATCCGCGGGGTGAATGTTAAATTGGACGCGCCAGTCATTCAATATAAGATATTTTGCAGAAGGACGGATCTCTCTCTCTCTCTCTCTCTCTCTCTCTCTCTCTCTCTCTCTCTCTCTCTCTCACACACACACAATTCACAAGGCATTCAGGATTAAGATGTTTTGGTGTATTGCTACATATTGATGAGCGCTCTCTCTCTCTCTCTCTCTCTCTCTCTCTCTCGGCATTCAGGATTAAGATGTTTTGGTGTATTGCTACATATTGAGGATTCTCTCTCTCTCTCTCTCTCTCTCTCTCTCTCACACACACACCACAATTCACAAGGCATTCAGAATTAAGATATTTTTGTGTATTGCTACATATTGATGATTCTCTCTCTCTCTCTCTCTCTCTCTCTCTCTCTCTCTCTCTCTCTCTCTCTCTACACACACAACACACACACACACACACACACACACACACACAATTCACAAGGCATCAGGAATTAGGATATTTTTTTGTGTATTGCACATTATGATGCTCTCTCTCTCTCTCTCTATTCACAAGGCATTCAGAATTAGGATGTTTTGGTGTATTGCTACATATTGATGACTCTCTCTCTCTCTCTCTCTCTCTCTCTCTCTCTCTCTCTCTCTCTCTCTCTCTCTCTCTCTCTCTCTCTCTCTCTCTCTCTCTCTCACACACACTTCACAAGGCATTCAAAATTAAGATGTTTTGGTGTATTGTTACATATTGATGATCTCTCTCTCTCTCTCTCTCTCTCTCTCTCTCTCTCTCTCTCTCTCTCTCTCTCTCTCATGGCATTCAGAATTAAGATAGTTTTATATTTTGCTACATTGATATTGATGTACTCTCTCTCTCTCTCTCTCTCTCTCTCTCTCTCTCTCTCTCTCTCTCTCTCTCTCTCTCTCTCATGGCATTTAGAATTAAGATAGTTTGATATTTTGCTACATTGATGTACTCTCTCTCTCTCGTGGCATTCAGAATTAAGATAGTTTGATATTTTACTACATTGATACTCTCTCTCTCTCTCTTTGTGATGAAGATAGGAACGTGCACAAAGAGACCTTAACAAAGTATATGATTGGGCAGAGGTAAATAGGATGGTATTTAACTCTGATAAATTTGAATCAATAAATTATGGAGACAGAGAAGGAAAGCTATATGCATATAGGGGACCTAATAATGAGACAATCACAAATAAGGAAGCAGTTAAAGACCTTGGTGTGATGATGAATAGGAACATGTTATGCAATGATCAAATAGCAATTCTATTGGCAAAATGTAAAGCAAAAATGGGAATGTTACGGCACTTCAAAACAAGAAAAGCTGAACATATGATTATGCTTTATAAAACATATGTTCGTAGTCCACTTGAATATTGCGATATGATATGGTACCCACACTTATCAAAAGGATATTGCAAACAAACAGAGAGTGTACAAAGGTCCTTTACAGCTAGAATAGAAGAAGTTAGGGACCTTGACTACTGGGAAAGACTACAATCCTTAAAATTATATAGTCTAGAAAGGAGAAGAGAACGCTACATGATGATTCAGGCATGGAAACAGATAGAAGAAATAGCCGAAAACAGAAGAAATAGCCGAAAACATCATGGAGCTAAAAATATCAGAAAGAGCAAGCAGAGGTAGATTAATAGTGCCCAAAACTATACCAGGAAAAATAAGGAAAGCACAGAGGACATTAATCCAACGCACCAGCATCGATAATGCAGCGTCTATTCAATGCGTTGCCAGCTCATCTGAGGAATATATCAGGAGTGAGCGTGGATATGTTTAAGAATAAGCTCTACAAATATCTAAGCTGCATCCCAGACCATCCAAGATTGGAAGAGGCAAAATATACCGGAAGATGTACTAGCAACTCTCTGGTAGACATTAGAGGTGCCTCACACTGAGGGACCTGGGGCAACCTGAACAAGATGTAAGGTCTGTAAGGTAAGGTCTCTCTCTCTCTCTCTCTCTCTCTCTCTCTCTCTCTCTCTCTCTCTCTCTATAAGAAAGTCATTGGCTCTGTTCCCACCACACTATTTCTTATACCTAATACTCTCTCTCTCTCTCTCTCTCTCTCTCTCTCTCTCTCTCTCTCTCTCTCTCTCTATAAGAAAAGTCATTGGCTCTGTTCCCACCACACTATTTCTTATAACCTAACTCTCTCTCTCTCTCTCTCTCTCTCTCTCTCTCTCTCTATAAGAAAGTCATTGGCTCTGTTCCCACCACACGATTTCATATACGTAATACTACCCATAAAGTATTACCACTGCTTTTCTTGACGGAATTTACTTCAACAGGACTTTATATTATATCTGCTTTTTTTATGGAGAAAGCTATCCCTTTTTTTATTCACATTATTATCCCCATGAGAAGCAGACGGTTAATCTAGCAAAATCTTCCTCTGTCACGTGACGATAAATGTTTTTCAGTGATTAATTTGCATGTAGGCGGCCTTGGACTAATAATAAGGTAGTCACATTCCGATAATTAATTTTTTTTTAAGTTAAATTCATGTCTTTACAAAATACAAATATTTATTTATAGAATCAGTCGTTTGTTTGAAAACAGTTATTAAGTCATTATATCGATATCTTGTGCATTCAAGCGCGCAAACTATCTTAAACAATTGAAAAGAGATCATGGTGTGACGAAATATTTTGGGAAAACAATTGCAGGTTTTTGTTGCAAAAATGTGAGTTTGTTTTTTTAAGGAAATAATTGTTGGGGAAATTTATTTTAAGCACTTTCAAGGGTTACGTGCTGCGTTTATTGTTGCTATTTCTGACAATTATTGCGAATGCTTTTTCATTGTTACTGATTGTTGTTATTCATAGGAAACGTAGGTTTTTATGGTCTATGCCAGCGATTGCTATCTACTCAAGAATCACATACTGAAATAGTTTAATGTTCACACACACACACACACACACACATATATATATATATATATATATATATATATATATATATATATATGTGTGTGTGTGTGTGTGTGTGTATATTATAGATCATATTATATATATATATATATATATAGATACATATATATATATATATATATATATAGAACATATATATATATATATATGATATATATATATATATATATATATATATATATATATATATATAATATCACAAGGCGGAGAGGTAAAGGCATGTCTCGGCGTAGTACATAATTTATTGCTGACGTTTCACATCACTTCGATGCATTTTCAAGGCTGGGTATTGATAAAAATACAGACATATAAGACTCGTCACTGATAAAACACGGTATAGTATTAAAATTTAAAATTGAACACTAAAACATTTAAAATGTAAAAATTATTGTACAACAACACTAGGTTGGAGTGACAACCTACCAGAGTAAAAAATAGAAGGTGACCGAAGGACAGAGTGGGGAGAAAAAAAATAATAAAGTAAAAAAAAAAACACACACACTATGTAAACAAACAAGTGGTTAGGCTATGAACAGCTGAACTGACGAGGACTGGGCATTTAAATTCGGTACATAAGTTTTGATTAAAAATGGATTCCAGTGTTAAAAGCTCGTCATCTTTATTGGTCATCTTTATATATATATAATATATCTATATATATATATAATATATATATTATATATATATATATTGTGACGTTTATAGATCGTTCGTCTACCCCGCAATTAACTAAATAATTTGATTTGGAAAACGGCAGCCATTTCTTTAGAATAATCAGCTGATTTTTTAGTAACCGCGGGAAACCCAAAACCCGCCAGCTAGAGATAGGAAGTTCCCCAGTTGGGGAAAAGAGTCTTTTATCAGCTGTAGGGACGTATCTCAAAAGGGAAGGGTGTAGGCAGATTGGTACTTCTTAGACCTATACCTTAAGCTCTCTTTCCTGTGACCCCTCTGCTGGCTGTATGCTTGTTTTTCCAGGATTTGCCTTTGATCGTGGGGGGTTAAGCTGACCTCCAACCCCCAAGCAACCCAACTGAATTCTGTCTCAGTCGGCTGCGAGACGTGATCTCGGACAGAGGTCCAAATTACCCTGCCTTCCTTTAGGCCTACCTACCAGGGCGTGAGTGGCGCGCCGATGACCCAGGCCTCAGACAAAGGGGCCCCCATACTTTCCTACAAAGAGCCACATTTTCTTCAAAGGTCCACACTGAACACGACATCCAGGTACGTCTTGTGGAACAGCATATTGCCAGTCTCTCCCAACCTATTATCATTGTGATCCTCATTCTCCCAATCAATTTCCAGCAACAAAAGGAATTCATCCCTTTGTTCCCTCTCACTGCCTCATGGCTGCATGCTTCCCCTTGTGTGATCGTCCCAGACCAATGGAGTCATTGCATACTCAGTTGAAACCTTAAAAGTTCCTTCTCCCCAGTATTAGAGAATTAATTAATCAAAGCAAGAAGTCATTTTTTCTTTATCTCGTTTAATCTGGGATTCTTTTCCAGATTCCATGAGTCACGTGCCGTCTCTCTGCCGCAAGTGTGCATTAACCCAAGTGAATGAAAATCAGCTTGAATTGAATGAGACTATAAGCCCCAACGTGGGGGGCCAATATCATTTAACTTTTCTCCAGCCAGCACGGGCCTTTTTGTAAATAAAATAGTTTTAAAGTAACGAGCTGAGTTTTCTGGCGACTTCCTCTAAAGAAAGAAATCAATAATAATCAGTTTACGGTAAGTTCAAGCAACCTTCCCTCTTGAAATCCCTAAATTACTTCCGTTTACGTATCTAGCTTCTCTCAAGGCCCTATATACGTAACATTGTCGACCTCGCCGAGGATCGAATCCGGGCTTGCTTAAAAAAGCTTGTAAATCGCGTTATCCGTTGTAAAACGTAAACTGTAAATTATGTTACAAAGCGTAAATCAAGCACACTTGCAGGGAAAGAAGACACACTGACTCACGGTAAGGTATTCCATTCATTAATATGATTATTCTATAACCAATGTTAGCTTAAGGTACGTTTAAGTATTTTTATTGTAGAAGTGTTTAAAAGAGCGTAGGTAGAAATCTTATTATTGTAACGGCGAACGCGCCAGAGCTTTATTTTGCGGCGAGCAAACAATTTGCCCCGCGAATTCTCTGTTACTTTGTGCTGTCCTCGTCGGACGAGACAGAGCACGTGTGTAGAATAGATGCCAGAAAGAACCAGATCAAAACTAGGAAGTGCTTTGCCAGGGTTTATTGCTGTGTTTGAAAGCCTAGCTAGTTAGGAGTGTTTTACTAATAGTTACGGCAAAAGAAGTGTACAATTCTTTTGTCTGTGATATGTTAGGGAATCCATTTTTAACTTAGTTTTCATTCCAAGTGTTGGTAACCGCTACCTCTCAGCTTGAATTCAGCTTAGAGCTCTCTCGCGCCTGCGCGGTCTCAACCAACCTTCGTCTCATTCACAGCGGCAGCCATGTTTGTTTCCTTTTTCAACATTATCTAAACACTTTTAAGCAAAGTAACGTAAGTCTCGAAGTTTTAACGTAAATAATATCGATCTCGTACTAGTATCTATCGTCCTGCCAGAGAAATTAACGTAATTCGCCTTGAATAAGAAAGTAGAATTTTGTGTTGTAAATTGCCTTCGCATTTACAGAGAATCAGCTGTTTTGAACGACATGCTGCGCGCTAGCAGCGCTACCCAGCTCCTTCGCGTGTTTCACCTCGCATCGCTCACTCGCGCGCTGAGCGAAAATTTCATTTCACTTCGCACTTAACGTAGCCTCATTCACAATTGTTTGCTAACATCGTTTTAAATCCTTACCCGTCATTTCACTGTTCACAGGGACCTAGTAATCTCTACATAAATAACGTAAACGTAAAATCAAGTAGAGTAAATCACAAGAATTGTTAACGTAAAACGCGTCTTTGTAAAATTCATATTGAAACGCAAATCATTTCATAAGCGCGAGCCGCTACTAGTAACGTAAAATCGTTCCACGAGCGCGTTATCATTTTCATAAAATGTTATCCAAAGCAATTCTTTCATTTCACGTTAAACGTAAGTAAATAATTTAACGCAAGTTGCGTCATATTAAACGAACATTAGTAGTTCAATTCAAATATAAGGGAGTTCATTCATATATCATTTTTCACCCTCATCCGAGAGAGAGAGAGAGAGGAGTAGAGAGAGAAAAACCAGAAACACAGTATTCACGAAGCCAAGAGTACTACATCTTACCATTAATTATAGCATGCAGAATTAACATTATTTTAGTCTCTTGTGTCTTTCATTTACACAGCGTGATACGTACGCGCCTGTGTCCATTGCAGTTTGCAAGATTTATTTATTTCATTTACCGAGTACTTCAGCGAGGGACTGAGCATTCCTAAAATTTCCATTACCGTCGTTGCCCGAGTGGTCTTTTCCTTTTCTTTTATCACAAAAGACTTGCCTATACCGCAAGCACAATTCGCACAGTGTGCCACGCCAAATTCATTACTTCCAGACAGGGAAGTCGTTACCAGTTTAGGACTGGCCACCACCAGTGCACGTCAGGTCTTACCATTTCACAGTGCCACTAATTCTTGACCCTGTCCATCGACTGGCTGCTGAAGTACTCCCACCTTTTACTTTCTCTCCTCCACTATTACCCTCTGCCATGAGCAGTGCCATTTCACTTCATATATTTAAGTATACTGCATGTAGTGTCTCCGGGACACACCAGCACGATACCAGTGCTCCAAGGAACGCCTCCATAAATGCCATTGCACCTGTACAGGCCGTACAGGTAGCCATTAAACCTGCGTGTCCGTCCTTACGGAACGCCCAAATAATTAGTGTGTCCGTGTACAAGGGTCAGTGATCCTTCGGAACACTCAACAAGGGAACGCCTCCCGAAGTGCCGCAATACCAGCACTACTAGTGCTGCCCAAGGAACGCCTCCTCATAAGTGCCGCGCACCTGTACAGACGTACAGGTAGCCCTATACCTGCGTGTCCGTCCTACGGAACGCTCATTCATTATAGAGTATCCGCCATTTTGGATCACTGAACCAAGGAACGCCTCCTCATAAGTGCCGTGCACCTGTATTGGACCTACAGGTAGCCCATTCCAACGTCTCCCAAGTTGGGAACGCCCGTAAGTGTGACGTACACAGCACACTTCATTTGATTTTTTCACCACAGCAGAAGGTGCCATTCACAAATGCCACCGAGCACCCAGTCTTTCCACTTTTCATTACCACGTCGCAGAACCACATTTCCAAGTGAGTGCCACTTTTTTCCACAGTAGGCACTCCTATTCCATTCAGTTACCCACTTCCTGGCCATTATTTTCATTTTCTTTCCGAGCCTCTACTGTAGCCTAAGGGAAATGTCTTCCCCTGCTTCCCGTGACTTCTTTGCCAGAGAGCTAGAGAAGCTCGGAGCCCTCATAACTCTGGGCAGGGAGGCTGGTTACACTGGACCAGCACTTGACCAGTGGATAAAGACGCAGCAGGCTGCTGCGCGCCAGCAGGGAAAGGAAGAAAGCGAAGCAGAGAGAAAGCCGCAGAAGCAGAGAGAAAGAAAGAGAAGCAGAGAGGATAGCCAGAGAAGCAGAGAGAAAGGAAAGAGAAGAAGAGAGAAAGCATGAGCTAGCTCTCCTAGATGACGCAATCTCTCTGCTAGTTTTCCAAGCCCAGACCATGAGCTGGACTCCCGGTAAGAGGTGGTTGCGGAGGTTCTGCACACTTGTGTGCGTGGGCATGCTGTTGATTCCGACCAGTGCCCAAGTCGGTTCTCTACCAGGGTGAACTTCTCCAAGGCTACCATGTAGCCCTGCCTGATGAAACTGTCTCCCCTACGCCCTATCCAGTGGGTACAAGTCATGGCCGACACCGAAGCCCAGGTCTCCCTTATTTCCAGAAAGGCATTGCCTAGGGGTGCCAAAATCCGGACGGACGAAGAAATTCAGTTCGAATGGATTGACGGTAACCTCTATTCTGTTCCTTCGGTCCTTCTGAATGTAAAATGCCCTTTCTGGACCAGGTGACCAAGGAAACCACATTGTGCCGCCTGGCGTAGTGGACCAATTTCATGATGTTTATCAGGTGATATTGGGCCGAGATTTATTTCTTAAGCCGTATCTCCCCTGGACGCAGCTCCCACTACCAGATGCACCGGATCCCTGCAGCATGCCTCATAATCAATCATCCGTTTTAGATTCAGAGGCTAGTGCCTCCGATGTCCCCAGACATCCCTTTTATTTGTGAACCTGGCCCTGACCCAGTGTCAGAGCCAGACGTTCTTCTCCCGCATCATCTCAGCCTCTTACCATTTTACCGCCTACCTCCTCCACTTTGGAAGAGGTAAGCCCACCAGTTAACCCCGGACTTGCTTCCGAGGATGATTCAACGGAGGTTTCCTTAACCTCCCCACGTCACATCACTGCCAGATAGGACTCTTCACCTGTGCCAGAGCACACTGCCAGCCTTGGTGACTCCGCAGATTCGCAACCTGTGGGGCCATCTCGGCCTTATCTCCGTGCCACGGAAGAGGTTCTGGAACAAGTTCTGCCGAGACTGTGGCCGCAAGGGTCACATGTCTGCAAATTACGGAGGGTGCGCGAACCACAATATTCCGGCCATCGCAATGGCCGTCACCATCCTTCTTCTCTAGGACCCCCAGCTAAGGGCCCTATAACCGTCGCACCCCATCCAAAGCCATTATCAGCCAGCCACGTCAGAGCCTACGACGACTCTGGCGCTCAAATCTCCCTGATACGGGAAGACAGAATTCCCCGAGGGGCTAATGTTGATAGACGTCGATTGATCACCATTGAGGTATCAATCACATTAAAACTGATCCTTCCGACCGTCCAATTGAGGGTCACTAGACCTCACTTCTCCAAAGTTTGTACCCTTGCAGTTGCAAGCTACATTCCAGGAGGTTACGACCTCCTCCTAGGGCAAGACATGAAGTCCTCCCTCGCATTCCAAACAGCCTAGGGGTCCTAACCCCACAACAAATCACTCCAAGGCAAGGAGGCAGTCATCGAAATTCTACTTCCTCTAGGAAGTATGTCCACCAACAGTCTCCCCCGTTACCAAGGAGGGAGATTGACCATTGTTCGCAGTTCCGTTGCAAAACCTGTAACGTAATAGGGCACTCTACTAATTGGCCTAGGTGCCCTAGCAAACTACCAGCACGGACACTGTCCATTTTCCACAAGGCCTAGCCTTCAACAAGAGACAGGAGCCTCTGTCTCCCATTTCCAAGGGCACGCTGAGAGGTATTGCACCTCCGGTACCCGTCACAGGTCCAGTCGACCTCAACTCTCTGCCAGTGCCACTTGGCAGCACTGAGCAGTGCCAAAGCTCCGTCCAGCCTGGACGTAGAGCCACCAACCGAACTTGACCTCTGCGCCTGGCCCCGAGCTAGCGCCGGCGCCTAACCTTATCAAGGATCCTCCTACAGGAGATCCTCCAACAGGCTGGAGCTTACCACAGCCCATGGCCAATCACTAGTTCCTTCTTCTTCATCCTTACCTCTGTCGCCCGAGGATGAACCTCCGGCAGACCTTACTTTGTACCTCCTCTGGAAAACCAGGAACTGCCCGACCGAGGAGTCAGCCTGGATTTTCCCCTTACGACGGCTGCCGCAGCAGCCGAAGTGAGGGCCTCCCCTGCAGTAGGTTTCCACCTCTACAACGGTTGCTGCAGATACCGAAGTAGGGTGTTCTCCTGAAATCCCTCAGGCTACCACTGCCTCTGCTCCTGCCGGCGTTTCTGGCCTTTCCCCAGAGTCGGTGGGCCTCCATCTACTCCTGAGGACTGGTATAGCCAGGTCCTGGAGGAATAAGAAGAAGAAGAAGAAGGGACGTAACCAATCATTAACAAACTAACCCAAGAGCCACATGCTCTCCTTGACACCTGTGCCCGAGGTACAGTGTCGCATTCATTTGCAGAATGATCCTGGCACCTACCAGAGAAGGTAGCCAGCCTGATCTCTGCCAGTAAGCACTAACCCTCTAACCCCTAGCCATTGTAATACTAACCCTCACTTAAATATAATTACCTCATTGCATTTCCCTCCTGGTAACTAACCACTCATCATCCCCAAGCATCATTAACCTCTTATCATGTATTTTTACAATTCCGTCGCTGAACTACTGCTGTGCGTACCACACTCTGGAATGATGCGTCTTCATTTAAATGTATTGAGTAGGTTAGGCTAATGATTTAGTACCAGGGCATTAGTTGTAGCAAGTAGAATTTTCAAGTAACCTTATCTAGGGGTAGAGTACTGTCGTCACAAACAACCTGTAGTTATTTATTAGGCTATACTACATCACTATATTAAGTTAGGTACACTTAGCATCTTTTGCCTATAGGTTAGGTAGGGCCACTGTAGTTAGCTGTATCCCTGCTCAAAAAAAACTTCAAAATTGGAATAGGAGAACGGGAAACGGGGTAGTCGAGACGATCAATTTATTTAAGCCAAGACCTTCACAGCCCGAAAGGGGGTGAATGCCTTCTTAACAGGGGAGCTGTGACGTTTATAGATCGTTCGTCTACCCCGCAATTAACTAAATAATTTGATTTGGAAAACGGCAGCCATTTCTTTAGAATATCAGCTGATTTTTAGTAACCGCGGAAACCCAAAACCCGCCAGCTAGAGATAGGAAGTTCCCCAGTTTGGGGGAAAAGAGTCTTTTATCAGCTGTAGGGACGTATCTCAAAAAGGGAAGGGTGTAGGCAGATTTGGTACTTCTTAGACCTATACCTTAAGCTCTCTTTCCTGTGACCCCTCTGCTGGCTGTATGCTTGTTTTCCAGGATTTGCCTTTGATCGTGGGGGGTTAAGCTGACCTCCAACCCCCAAGCAACCCAACTGAATTCTGTCTCAGTCGGCTGCGAGACGTGATCTCGGACAGAGGTCAAATTACCTGCCTTCCTTTAGGCCTACCCAGGGCGTGAGTGGCGCGCCGATGACCCAGGCCTCAGACAAAGGGGCCCCCATACTTTCCTACAAAGAGCCACATTTCTTCAAAGGTCCACACTGAACACGACATCCAGGTACGTCTTGTGGAACAGCATATTGCCAGTCTCTCCCAACCTGTTATCATTGTGATCCTCATTCTCCCAATCAATTTCCAGCAACAAAAGGAATTCATCCCTTTGTTCCCTCTCACTGCCTCATGGCCGCATGCTTCCCCTTGTGTGATCGTCCCAGACCAATGGAGTCATTGCATACTTCAGTGAAACCTTAAAAGTTCCTTCTCCCCAGTATTAGAGAATTAATTAATCAAAGCAAGAAGTCATTTTTTCTTTTATCTCGTTTAATCTGGGATTCTTTTCCAGATTCCAATGAGTCACGTGCCGTCTCTCTGCCGCAAGTGTGCATTAACCCAAGTGAATGAAAATCAGCTTGAATTGAATGAGACTATAAGCCCCAACGTGGGGGCCAATATCATTTAACTTTTCTCCAGGCCAGCACGGGCCTTTTTGTAAATAAATAGTTTTAAAGTAACGAGCTGAGTTTTCTGGCGACCTTCCCTCTAAAGAAAGAAATCAATAATAATCAGTTTACGGTAAGTTCAAGCAATTCCCTCTTGAAATCCCTAAATTGCTTCCGTTTACGTATCTAGCTTCTCTCAAGGCCCTATATACGTAACAATATATATATATATATATATATATATATATATAATCTATATATATATATATATATATATTGTATATCTGCGTGCGAATGCATGTATTTATGTATGCGTGTGTTATTGATCTATTGATAAAAGTGAAAAGCATTGATAAATAGTTGCGAAAAACATTAATAGATGGTAGCAAGTATGCTTGTGTGTACCGCCAAAAGAAAACATGAATAATTAATAAATTAAATCCAAACACGTGGAGGGCTAAGACTGTGCGAGGCTTTATAAATATCGGTCATATGGACTCTCCACTGCCTGGGGCAACTAAAATGACACGGATACTATAGCCAGTTAAACTAAACTCCATTAAAGTGATGGAGTTGTTGAGTTCCTCCTTTGATCTCCTTTCTCGCGTCGGTGTGCAGTAAGGAAATATCATTTTGAAAAATCATTTCCAAGTCCGGTGCATCTACTAGAAATGAAACGGATTGCTTAACCTCGCTCATTAATTCTGGTGTGAATCATGGTTTAATTTTTTACGCTTCTTTCCTTCAGCTTTATTGTTCGAAGGATATTTCATTGAATGTTATTATTTTAGTACTACTTGAGTTAAACGTAATTTAATTTCTTTGCCACGAATTACTTTTGCTGTTTGTAAGTCGGAATCCTCGAAAACGTATGATTTTTGTTCGTTTTCTTCGGTCTGATTTTAATTAAACTAAAAGTTCAAGAGAAACTGGAATTTTGCCGAGAGGTCTTCTCTTTAGACTGTAGCTTAGATTTTGTCTTGTTTCATATTAAAATTGTTTTCAGACTAAAATGAAAAAAGCTGTTATTAACAGGATTGTCGCGCGTTTAACATTTTATTCATCTCTCGTATCATACGAAAGTATAAAAAATATTAAACCTCATAGTCCTGTATTTTAAGAATATATACTTCTCTGAATGATATACTACATCAGGTTACCTGGTGTCTTTAAACCCAATCCCTTAAAGGAACTTGTCACTGTTCATGTGTAAATGTTCATGTGGGACTGTACTCTGTTTTTTTCGCTCTGTCCATCCGCCTGTGGTGTTTGCGCATGGTAACACTGCGTCCCGGGATTTAAATAATATCCTATTTCGAATATTAACGGTGTAATTCGCATACAGTAAATTATTAAAACACTTTTCAGTTGCAAATGTACACCAAGATATCCTTTTATTTACCTAAAACTTACACATAGCGTAACTATTTAAAGCCCGGGACGCAATCTTACCATGCG
This sequence comes from Macrobrachium nipponense, assembly GCF_015104395.2. NCBI lineage: Eukaryota > Metazoa > Arthropoda > Malacostraca > Decapoda > Palaemonidae > Macrobrachium > Macrobrachium nipponense. Next base: position 61,539,001 of record NC_087215.1, on the reverse strand, counting down.
CGACCACCACAGGCTGATGGACAGATGGAAAAAACAGAGTATAGACAGGAACATTAAACATGGTTGTTAGTAGTGTAATACTCCTTTGAACAACTGGATGTAGCAGGGGCATCAGTGGTGTCCGTATTCTAGCTTCGAAGCGAAGTGTACAGAGAGAGAAGGGCTTCAGAGGGCTTTCTTTATAAACACGTGAAAACTGCCACAGTTCCCTCGGGTATATATTCGATGCTGTCGAAAGTTCGGGGTAAGAAAACTATTTTTGTTGTAGGAACTTATGTTTACACACGGCCATTCATGTAAAGAACAAGAGGCACGCGCACTCAAATATGTCTATATGAATTTTAGTTAGTGCGTTTAATATATATATATATATATATATATATATATACTATATATATATTATATATATATATATTATAGTTATATATATATATATATATATATATATAGATAAGTTTTATGTATGCTGTGATCATGACTTGGTGATAAGACGACAGTACTCAGCATCTCATCGTTTTTACTCTTTCCTTCGTGGCTGTAACGTTGGTCATATTATATATATATATATATATATATATATATCATATATATATATATATATATGTGTGTGTGTGTGTGTGTGTGTGTGTGTTTGTGTGTCCCTGTATGTATGCTTATAGTGTATGTTTGCTTGTGTTTGTGTGTGTGTTTATGTATATATGTATATACACATTTACATGAGGCGCTGTTGATTTGTTGATGATTACCCGAACATGGATGACTGGAATTTCCCGAGAGCTCCTCTTCTTGTTCGCGTTATTACCTTAAGTAACGATTTGAGTTGGGCGATGATCTCCGGAGTGCCTTTGTGCCCGCTGAAGTTAATCGTCATGAACTGGTAGTTATTATGCTCTTACGTTTTAACTTTACGGATGATTGCAAAGGCGCCATCTTGCTTTGTTTAAGGCGGTGAAGTGAAACAGCGGTTTTGATGACTTTGCGGGATATTGATTTTTCTTACTGTTATCTCCACCTTAGATAAAGATAGAGAGAGTTATGAAATGTTAGTGAAAATGACAGCTGTGTCAGATATATTCGTGGTTTTGCATAGTGTTTTTTTTATTGTTCAGATAATTTTATTTTTACTCAGCCTGAAGGGGTGAACAATTCCCCGTTATTTTTTTTGAAGAATTTATATCTTGTACTACAAGGTTTTGTTCAGGCGTCTATACTTATTATGGTTAAACCAGAGGAAACAAAAGTCATTAGGGAAACAGAGATGGCCTTAATGAAAATAATGTATGGCGCTGTATGTTTTAATACACTACTTTGAGAGAGGGTTGCCTACGAAGAAGATAATATTATCATCGCTCCAACTCCTCATACTGGCTAACATCATTTCGGTTCATGTTAAATAAAACTGATGGTAAGTGTTAGATTGTAATATGAATTTATACTGCTTGAAGGCATCTTGTTCTGCTGAAGATGCAGTTTAATAAGTGATTGCTTCATTCTAAATGCTAACTTAGGAAACAGCCAGTGAGAAGAAAGCTGTATTTTTTATATAGTAGTATACATGTTGTCGTGCCTTGTCTATCATAGTAATGGTAATACAGTGAATTTCTGTAAAACTGAAAACTTTAATGGAATTACGGCGAAACGGTAACACTCATTTATTAGTAAGAAGTGTATTTTGATTGTTTGTTTTCATTATTGAAGCTGTTATCTTTAAAAAAAAAGTAGGGGTAATGGCGTAATCTGCTCAAAACCTAGTAAGCTTATTGGGTTTGGACGTAAGATGATTCAGTTTTCATAGTATAAAATTCATTTACTTAAATAGGGTAGTTTTATGCGTCAGAAAATGTTTACCGAGTTTTGATACGGCAACGCAGTGGGCGTAGTATTATGTCAAATTGTTGACGTTGTTTTATACTTATAGCCAGGTTGACTACATCCGCGAAGCCTGAGTTTCTCTGGGAAAGGATTTTGACGGTTTGAGTTTCACCAAGCACTGATGTATCCTTCCTTCACACAATGTTGCGTTTATATATAAGGTTGGGAGATATTGGAATAGCACTTCTTAACAAAATATGCTTAGTATAAATGATTCGTGACTAGAGATATGTCTGGCGTCGATAACCGTAGGTATTGTGACACCAGTTTACATGCCATTAATAAACAACCAGCCGTTGCTTTCAAGTGATAGATTCCTTCCTCCTCGTTTCAAGAAAAGAAAGTATTTTTTCTTCACCTCGAGTGAGGATTTATTTTCACTTACTCGAGGAGTAAGCCTACAAACTACTTTGTTGTTGTTGTTGTTCTTGTTGAGGGGTAGGTAATGTCTATGGAAGAGCCTAAAAAGATGTGAAAAAATGTGTTTTGCGTTGAGTTAAAGATACAGGAATTTTAGGATAGGATATTCGATGATTTATTTAGTAGAATTAAAATAAAAAAGATAAGTTTTGGGCATGTTAAAGAGTACAGAAAAATTATTTCTAGTAAACTATAGAGTATTTATTTTAATTTCCGTAGGTGAAGTAGGCTCTATTTGACCGAAGATGTTAGCACTTTAATTTATTTGGTCTACAGAGTGTTGGCTGTTTCTGTTCGATTGTTGTGTTTCCGCTTTAACTGAGAATATATGAACGTGCTTAATTTGTGTCCTTTTTATTTGATCCTTGTTGTTAGTATGAGTAGTACTAAGTATGAGTATTAATTACGAAGACCACTTCACGTTAAGTTGGGAATATAATGTTTACAACTTTTGCTTGAGGGGAAAATCTTGTACACGCCCGAAGTAAGCGGCAGGTGGCATCACTTCATGTTTTCGTTGCGCGAAGAAAAAGATAGATCTCTATCTAGCTGCAAGTAAAGGGAGAGTCATGAATATATGCAGAAATAAATTGAAGACGCAAGAATGGAGTTGGCCTTTAGCTTTATATATCAAAACGTTTATTAAAACGACTTGAAATGTTAATACAAACGAGGTAATGGTAGTCGCCCCCGTCATGCGTCTTGATACATAAAAATAGCGTTCTTGACAAACAGACCTGCCAAGAGAAATTGGATCCCTATGTCTGAGTTGCAGATGACGGCGAATGTAATTGGATTTCAAGGTCTTGATCAGGACAACAGAGGAAGGGAATTGCATCTCTCGTTGTTTTCGAATGCATTCCATGAAAACAACTGCGCATCGATTTCTTGATTCAAGATGGCGGATGAGAGAAATTGTGATACACGTGAAAAGGGGCTGTAGCTCATTCTTTGTCAGAGTGAAAGCGCTTGACAAAGTTGCGTGATTTTTGCGATCGTTGCTTAAAGATCTGCGTAGATTTAACTTTTTTTTTCCTTTACCTGAAGTAAAAAATGAAATGCTTTTAGTGTAAATCCTCTTAGTATATGATATGATTTGATTATGATTCTTAGCACATTGCTGTTCACGACAGGAACTGTTTAAAATCTCGAAGAGATGGTGAAGTGGTGATATTTTAATCCATGAAAAACATAGCTATTATATAGTTGTGTTCAACGTAATTTTTCCCATTACTTCTCTTACTTCGTAATGAACACCATGTTTTTTGGAAGCTTGAATTTGAAATTTGAAGTCAGTGGCCCCTGTGGGCTTGTTCTGTATGAATAGGTTTCATCTTCTAATAATGATAATAGTTTAGCTCATGGCAGACTTATTTTCAGTCTCCAAACACCGACATATTGAGTTTCGAAAGACCAAGAATGAGAGAAATGAACATCTCTATTCTATGAAGGATGACAGTAAAGGGACTTGCATGTCAAGCTGTTATTAAAGAGACTGGTTTCCAGTCCACGGTCGAATCACCAGCTGAAACACACTTCATCCGAACTTAGCTTTAGAGGAAACAAGCGAGAGGGTAATTGAATCCGTTCTGTTTCGGATGAAAGTAGGGACAATCGGAATTACATCTCGACTTCTTGTTAAAGGGGAGGGAGATGAAGGAATTCAACTCTTGTTCTAGTTAAAGGCGACATATGAAGAGAGAATCTCAAGTCGACGCCAGTTGGGCCTCATGAACAGGAAGGGTTTAGGGAGCGACAGTTTCGAGTTTTTTTTTCTTAATGAAAGATTTCAAAACATTGCAGGTTTCTTCAAGACGGATGAGATTCTATAGGAAATGTAGAAAGGGGTTTCATGAAGAGCAGTATGAAAACAATAAAATTTGCGCCAAAGTTTCTTCGGTGCAGTCGAGTTTTCTGTACAGCGTATAATGCTCCATGAAACTCTCAGCCACCTCCCATGAAACTTAGCCGCTGCCCATGACACTTTCAGCCACGGCCCGGTGGCAACATGTGTTTTTGGCACCAACAGTGGTGCCAGACGCACGATCTTGGCGCTAACTTTAACCTGGAATAAAATGAAAACTACTGAGGCTAGGGGGCTGCAATTTAGTATGTTTGATGATTGGAGGGTGGATGATCAACATTCCAATTTGCAGCCCTCTAGCCTCAGTAGTTTTTAAGATCCGATGGCAGACAGAAAAAGTGCGGACAGACAGACAAATAAAAACTAAAGGGATAAAACAAGTTAGAAAGCAGTGGGTTTTATTTCGCAACTGGAAATACTTGAGAAAAGTGATATGTTGTCCTCACATAGTACCTAAACTCTTAATTTTCATTCCACTTAGATGAAGAAATTTGGCGGGGAATGTGTCATAATAAATAATAAGTTTTACTTTTCATTAACAAAGAGCAGAGAGTGAGGTCTCGTAAGCCTCAAATGCACTGTTATTCAGGAGTCCAGCTATCTTCGCTTTGCATGTAATGCAGTATTTTAAACCGCATCCTTTATAAAGACTGCTGATATTCCGTCTGGATCATGTGACACACGATACAGCCCCAGTTTAGGAGTTCTTGTTGGAGTCATGTCAAAATGTGTGAACAACATTCTTAACACATACAGACGTTTGGCCATTTTGACAGTGTATTATAGTGGATTGTTAATGTAACGTGAAACTTTACGCTTTTGCGGTTAAGTGAATGACATAACATATTCTGCACAAATGGCCACTTTTGCAGTAATTAGGCCTCATTTGCGAAGAATTATATTATTATTATTATTATTATTATTATTATTATTATTATTATTATTATTATTATTATTATTATTATTATTATTATTGTTAAAAAATTCGCATTCATATATTAAAAAATATATTCCTATGTAAAAATAGAACAAAGACTTTCGAACACCTGAACGTTACACTAATGAAGAACACCGCCCAGGTGTTCGAAAGTCTTTGTTCTATTTTTACATAGAAATATATTTTTTGATATATGATTGTGGATTTTTTAATAATTTGTTTTCATGAGATTGTGGATTTCTTAACAGTTATTATTATTATCATTATTATTATTGATTATTATTATTATTATTATTATTATTATTATTATTATTATTATTATTATTATTATTATTATTCAGTAGATAAAACCTATTCATATGGAACAAGCCCCTTAGGGGCCATTGACTTGAAATTCAAGCTTCCAGAGAATATGGTGTTCATTAGGAATGCACGAGTAATGCTCTGCTCATAATATAATCGACGTTTTTACAACGACCTATTTTAGATTAAGTTGAATGTAACTAGACTTTTAAGTCTCCGGAAAATTGTTGTAAGAACACACTAAGATACTGTAAAGAAAGTGTAAATTACTTACATTCAAATAAATGTGGGCTGCTTTTTAATTACCTATGTGGCTCTTTATTAATTGGATCCACTCCTGCTCGAAGCAGACTCATTTTACCTGCAGCAAGTTACAGTAACGCTCTTGTTTTCAATACTCTTTGATCTGCTTTCACGGTTATTAAGCGAAATGGTCTAATATGCAGCTGTATCCAGATTGCATACAGAATTGTATGTAGTGTCAGTGACATAATGAATTGGTATTTCAATAGATTCGTCGTGGTATATAATATGTTACCAGGAGACACAGGCGTGGCAGGCAACGAAAGAGCAGATTCCTCTGCTTAGAATGTGCTTTCAAATTCCATAAAAGGAAATATTCCTTTGCCAGTTATCGGAACTAGAAATCAAATAGTCTCATCTAGTATATCAAGGTAAGAAGCACCCCGTACGAAGTAATAGGTTGGTTAACCCCTGGCCATTTAGAGAAAGACCCGATACCCATTGACTGAGGAGACGTTGGTCGAATGTTTGTCTGGTTGATTGACGATTTTGTAAAATTTATCTCAGAGAGCCGTGTGGGAATAAATATTCTCGATCCAGAATATTTAGAGAATGGTTTTTAAATCCACCACCATTTTTAAATTTAAAGAAGAAAGCGTCTCCTCCTTCCATTATAAATTATATTTTTAACTAAGTAAAGTAGTTTACATACATGATTTTGTCACTCTTAATGTAATGATAGATTTGCATGGTGTGCGTGAATGCTTTATTGTACATATAATCTGTTTAGAATTGTACATATAATCTGTTTCGAAACAATTTTATTTAAGCCATTCAGTCACTGTTTGAGCTAGAGTCGCCACATCCTTTAATAACGCGTTTAGGACAGATTTGTGCCTCAACAGAAAAACGGGAGGCTGAAAATTAAATTGAAAGGAGAGAGAGAGAGAGAGAGAGAGAGAGAGAGAGAGAGAGAGAGAGAGAGAGAGAGATTTTGAGTAATTATAATTCAGCAATGATAATTCTTACAGTACTTGCCAGTTTTGCTCGTCTCTCCCCTAGCACCATTTTTTCACTCATTCCTTCCATTCAGTGTCTTGGCTTACCTGCAGAATAAAAAAGAAATGCAATTTGAGCGATCCTCACAGTTAGTGTTTAAGAAAAGAAAATGTTTGCATAATTAAGAGTAGTTCTCCGCTTACTCTTCCCCCTTCCTAATATTTTGCAACTAAGGGCTTCGAAAGAATCAGTTTTCTGTTGAAAGCCATGATGACCGGATAACCGCGTGAAATTTTGATAATGCGCGAATAGCATAGATATCTCATCTGATTCCTGTGGAATCTGCTGCAAGGAAATGAGCAAATGCGGCATGTATGTGTTGTGTACTATTTGTGTGTGTGGGGGGGCGGGGGCCCGTTTATATATAATTATTTTTATAATATTTTATATATATATGTGTGTGTGTGTGTGTGTTTATATAACTGAATCACTATATAATATATATATATATATATATATATATATATATATATATATATATATATATATATATACATCTACATATACATATACATGTAATATAATGTAATATATATAACAACACGAACACACACACACACACACATATATATATATATAAGTGATTGAATCCTTAGCAGAAAATTCCCTACACTTTACGAAATAAGAGGGCGCTATAGGTGGGAGGAAGCACCAGCTAAACAGGAGGCCGAAACTACCGATCAAACTATTAAGTGGGTTTTTGAAACTCCATTCGATTAAGGGAATTCAGTTTGTTGAGTAATTATATCAGGGAGTTTATCTTCCGTCGAGGCCCATCGCCCCAAACTTTGTTATGATATCCTATGAGAGAGAGAGAGAGAGAGAGAGAGTCTACCTTATGAGGCCTTTGGAGGTGAAGGGCGTCATTCTATCGTATCTTGTACGAATATATATATATATATATATATATATATATATATATATATATATATATATATATATATATATATATATATATATATATATATATATACATATACATATCATATATATATATATATATAAAGTGTGTGTGCGTGTACGTGTACGTGTATGTATTAATGACCCTCTAAGTCGTATTGGTTAGGAAACGCTTCACGAACCAGAGAATGAAGTTTGTATCCGGAACATGACACGACAATATGGGGATACCCTTTTAGCACTTAGCTGATCGTATGGTTCACATTTGTGGTGAAGTCTTGGAACAGCAACCTCACTAAAACACTTACTTAAGTAGGATGCCAGAAGGAGTATGGGAGGATGTTAGTAGAGAAAGTAGTTCCCATGTGACAAGGAGTCGGAAGGAAAGGAGACTGTGGGTGTCTAGATCATGAATTGGGTATGATACAATTGCGTAAGAATCTTGAGAGCCGAGGGGGAAACGGCCATTTGCAGTCGGATAAGGTTTTTCCAAAAAACCTAACGATAAAGCCAGTAGAAGTGCAGTTGTCATGGTGCTCTTGGAAGTTCATTTGTCGAGAGTAGATTGAAGAATGGTGCATATAAAAGGGGGCATTAGAAAAGGTATTAGGAATCTTATTTCTTTGTGTATGTTCCAGTTTGAAGTGGTGTTATGATAGGACGAAAACTAGCCTTGAAGTTAGTATGGAATCCCTGATTTGTTCCGTTGGGATAGTGAAGAGAAATAGCAAAGGCTAGTGAGAATTGTTTTAAAACGGCTGTTACAAGAAAAACGGTATGAATATTAAGCAGAATCCACTAAGATAGATGGAAACCAGAGAGGGCTTATGAAATAGAAGTGAATAGCTCAGTGTGTGTGAAGGGAGGTTCGACAGCGTATATGAGGCGTCTCTGTAGGGTCTTGCATGCGGTGGAATTTGTTTCTCTGTATTCGACAGATATGTTATGAATGCGGTTGTGAATTTGATTTTGTTTTTCTATGGAGGCGCTTCCTACGATGGGAAACGGCATATGGTTGAAACAGTCACTAAGCATCAAACGAAAAGACCTGACCCAAGTGTTACCAAGTTCGGATCAGAGCGCCACCCAGCAGCGCGTGCAGGAACACCGACGGTATAACGAGCTACAACGAAAGAGAGCGAAACAGAGTGGTGGTATTTTAAAGCCAAAAGGCCTCTTAAACTCCGACGGTGGTCTCAAATATCCGACTGTAGCTGCTGCAATGGAATGAGAGAGAGAGAGAGAGAGAGAGAGAATTCCCTTTCGTGTCAAATGGGAAAGACTGGAACGCCGAATGGCTTGATTCCTATTGTAAAAATTTTTTTCATTGTATTAAAAAAAACATTTTTTTTTTTTTTAATGTAAATTTTTCTGGTGGCTTCTCTTTCACAATGGTCTCATCTTTTCCTCAGGAGGTTTTTGGGAAATTTGAAGTTGTCCGTCGACTGAAGATTAATCTTGTTAGAGTTCTTTGTTTTTGTCTTTAGTTTGGAATATATGGGCATTTGGTATTTTAGAAGCATAATAATCGAATTCAATGGGATTTCGGTTTGTTTCATAAGAACGTTTTCAATTTATCATTGTTATTATTAGTAATAACAATAATAATAATAATAATAATACTAATAATAATAATAATAATAATATTAATAATAATAACCCAGAAGCAAACGTCCCGCAAATCTCGCGGTTTACACTGCTATTGTTGATAATAATAACGAGATAAAGGTAATTTAATTATTTGAAAAGAATTGTCTTTGGTCTGTGAGGGCGTTTTATCGACAATAATCTTTTATTAGTTTTTGAAAGTTCATCGAGGTTTGCATTTCCATCGTCTATGACAGTTATCATCAAAATGGCCCTTTCATTCCAAATCATTCTGTCTTTATTTCGATTTTCCATTATTTTTTCTTTTTTTCAAATTTCAGTCGAGGTCTTCAATTTTTTTTATAACAATTTAACATGATTTTGTCCTACACATTAGCGACAACCAAAACAACAGAAAAAAAAATTGTCAGTTTGTAATTTGAAAAAAAAAAAAAAAAATCTCGTAAACTTTTTCATATAAATAGTAATTTTCCCTAAAATAAGCAAACGAACAATATGGGAGTGAAAATTATTTTTGTTGTTTTTTTCTTTTTGTTTAGTAGTTTTTATAATATTGTTTTTAATATCTTCAATGATGTTGGCAGTCATTTTAGTGGCTTCAAGCACGCGCAGCATCAAGATGGCTATTCAGATTTGAAGCGTATGAAATGTTGTTCTAAAAAGTGTATCTTTTTGACTTTTGAGAGAATCTTGCACAAATCTATCTTAACCGTTTTTTTATGCTTTAATTGTTATTTACTTATTTATTAGTATTTATAGACTTGTGGTACTACACATTTGATTATAGTTGCTAAATATCAACAATGGCACTACTTTCATTATCTATGCTGAATATCAACAGTGGCACTACTTTGATTATCGATGCTGAATATCAACAGTGGCACTACTTTCATTATCTATGCTGAATATCAACTGTGGCACTAATTTGATTATCGATGCTGAATATCAACTGTGGCACTACTTTACTTGGTTTGGTTTCTTTTATAAGAATATTTCATGAAGTAATTCTGTAAAATTACATTCGAATAATGCGCGCGCGCGCGCGCGGGTATTTTTAGCGCCCTTGCAAAATCAGGAAATCTTTAACAGCTCTCGATGAGTAATACTGAGGGCATCAGTGCAATGTAACATCGAGAGGAGGGCAAATGATGATGGAACTCTCCCCGTTTTTCCTCATTTCAATAGAAGTTTACGTCCTTCAATCATTTCCTTAGCATACGTCCTTTACTCTTCGAGAAGGGGGTTTGGCGGGGGGGGCGGGGGGTTAGGGTTAGGAAAACTATTAAAGTCATTAAGACAGTAATCCGTTTAACGGGTCGGCTGCTAATTTCGAATTTGATTGAGTCTCTGGAGTCGCCCCAAGATGTAAATAGGAGAGATTTTTCCCTCGATCTCTTTCCAGCCGGATGTTATTTAATCTGCGTCCTCTCGATCAATAGGACCTGAAACCCGTATGGAGGGTTAGTGCCGCCTGTGAGCCTCACGTGGTGCACTGTAGGCGTTACTTAAGGGTCTTTGCAGAGTCCCTTCAGCCTGTAGCTGCAATCTTTTTCGTTCCTTTTTACCTCCGTTCATATTCTCTTTCATTTATCTGACTTTCCAACCTCTCTAACAATTGTTTCATAGTGCAACTGCGAGACTCTCCTCCTGTGACATCATTCAAACCTTTCAGCGCTGAATGACTTCATAGGGCCCAGCGCTTGGCCTTTGGCCTAAATTCTATATTCTTTCAATAGTAGCTGAAGACTTCCCAAGCTGGGTTACGATTACAGTGAGAATGGCTCCCTGGAAATGGAATTAGACAGCTATTGTTGTTGTTGTTGTTGTTGCTGTTCAAAATGTTCTCATATTTGGGGCTTAAGTACCGTGGCCGACCATTAGTTTGCCAAGCAGTCTTTCAGCGAATAGAAAGCAATTATGCGGAATTACAGAAGGAAGTGAGAGGGGAATAACAAATGAAATCATGACACTTCGACTGAAAGAATAATTGCATTTTGTATTTATTGTAAAAGCAGTTTTGTATCTCTTCAGGTGAATGCTGATGTTTTGCAATTTAGGAATGGAAGAATATTTTTATTTAGAAATAATAGCTATGCATACATTATATATGTATGTATTTTATATATAATATATTATATAATTATATATGTATATATATATATATATATATATATATTATATATATATATATATATATATATATTTATATTATGTATATATATATATATATATATATATATCTATATATATATATATATTATAATATTTTATATATATAATATATATATATATTATATATTATATAGATATATATATATAGATATAGAGAGAGAGAGGAGAAGAGAGGAGAGAGAGAGAGAGAGAGAGAGTTGTGTGGGGTGGCTTCAGACGTTTCTTTTTAGATCCTCAGTTAATATTTTGGGGGGTGAGGTTGGTTGCCCCGTGCTCTTTTCTACCTAGGCTGGAATAGCAACTTGACAGAAAAAAAAAAAAATTACGTTCTCGAGCATCGGTCAAATTTTTGAAAGGGAATTTTTGCGAGCGCAAAACTCATGAACTGTAATTTAGTGCGGAATGTGTTAACTTTTGCCAGGTCACCACGGAAGCGAGCCGTTTGGTAAAATATTATTATACTGTACTAATGTTTTTTCGTCGCTTTTCCTAACTAAGGGACTTCATCGACTTGAAGGTGGAAATTTTCTCCTTATTAATGTCAGTGTTGTTATTGTCAACAAAAGCAATAATCGTTATGGAAATTGAAACGATGTTGATGTGTGGAAAAGTTGTAAGGGTAAACGTGTTAAAGTCAGCAGCAATGGTAGGGCATGATTTACCGTGAAGAAGTGATATTAAAATTTCGATTTATATTATTATTATTATTATTATTATTAGTAGTAGTAGTAGTAGTAGTAGTAGTAGTAGTAGTAGTAGTAGTAGTAGTAGTAGTAGTAGTAGTAGGTGGTCATTCATGATCTCAAACGAAGTAAATGTTAGTCGAATGAAGGAAGATAATAGAACCTAGGGGAGACCAAATTTAACAGAGATAGCAGACGTCTTATATTTTTTTACAGTAATAAAAAAAATTGCATTTTTATCAAGTAGTCTGAGGATTTTTTTTTTTGTGGTGAACAAGTATGAAATAAAATAAAATCTTTAGTTGCATGCAGAGATCTTGTCAGCTGAACAATTTCTATATACCAATCCGTTAGCACGATTGCTAAAGTCTTTTACTGAAAATAGCATGTGAGGAAGAACTGAATCATAAAACGCTCTCAAGAAAAATCTCGAAGAGTGTTTGTATGTATGTGTATATGATTGTATTTATAAATGAATAAACATGAATTTATGAATAAATGGAATTGTATTTGAAAATTTGCTAATTCAGGATGTGGAGAATGGTTTCATTTTGAAAATATAAATAACGATTGTTTTAAATTAAACTTAATACTAATAGTGTAGTTTATCCTCAAGTACAGCTAAAACGAATTAAAACTTCACAAAACTTGAAAAATAGCTTTTAATTTTGCTGATCGAGAGAACATTGAGTGCTTCAGTGTTTATTAAATTATGGCAATATTTTATTTTTATATACAAGGTGTTAGATATGAAAACATTTGTCTTGAAACAGAATAGTGTAACTCCTCGAAGCACAAGAGGAAAACGAAGTCTACACTCTCACATTTGATTGAGAAAAAGTTAGGATGTGGAATTCTGAAATATTGAAGGAAAGCGGTAAAGTATGAATAAGTAAACGATTTAACTGTCTCGGAGACATTTGTTTTCACGAGAGATGTCTAAAACTCACACACCCATTATATATATACATAGATACATATATGTGTGTGTGTGTGTTTATATATATATATATATATATATATATATATATATATATATATATATATATAAACTTTATATGTACCTCCACCTATAGTATAAATATAGCTGTAGTTACTGTGATACGTATAAGTATGCATCATGC
>NC_087215.1:61495816-61523316 GCF_015104395.2 Macrobrachium nipponense | reverse complement strand
CCACGAAGGAAAAATAAACGAAGGAGTCTGCAAGATCTTTCGACTTAAAAGTCCTTTACTGAAGCAGATACTGACAAAATACGAGAAAAGACAATACAAGAAGGTTCGTATAACTGACAGATAGGGATTATAAAGGGATTAGTACCTAGAATCCGACACACCTGGAAGATAAGAAACCTTCCCAAACAAGCATATACAAAGGGTGCAATTAAAGGTTTAAGACAATCATCTCAGATACAATCTCCAGACAATTAAAGGATTATAGGTGACAGCTATTCGGAACCTGGTAAACAAAACCATATTCACAAAACATGACAGACATACATTACAATAAAATTTAATAACTCTAAGGCAACTGATTTTTATAAAAGTCAGTAATTATATATTTGAGGTCATTCTTAAACATACTTACAGATTACCAAGGGTTCTAAAAGAAAAAGGCCACGACTAACATTGAAATTACAATGAAAAGTAAGTTGTATTAAAGCAGATTCTAAAAGATTTCGTGATAAGACATCTCTTGACCGTGCCAATTACTGAACTGTCATCCCAATTAATTCGGTGGTTGTTTTCACTTAAATGAATAAATAATGCATTAGATTTTTGCCCAGTTTTTACAGAGTATTTATGCTGGCTTAGCCTTACTTCTAAGCCCTTGCTGGACTGTCCGAGATAGAATGAGGGACAATCCATACATGGAATTTTATATTATGTTGTTGCTTTCTCTGAGGCCATTTTTTATTAACATTCTTTTTAGTGTGTTATTATAGGAAGAAACAAGGTTGACATTAAAAGCTTTTAACAATGGTTTAATGGTTTCAAATCCGTTAAAATAAGGCAAATTGAGAATGTTTCTTAGAATTTTCTTTCTGTGTGTTATTTTCAGTATAAAACTTTTTATGGGCTTTATTATAACAAATGTTCTAATATATGTGAAGGATAGCATAAATCTTTCCCTAGTTTTCTTATGTATTCAGTTTCTTGATCCAAATATTGTGGACTGACAATTCGCATGCTCGTAAAAACATAGAGGAAAAAATTGATATTTTATATTAAGATGGTGGCCTGAGAAGAAATGAACATAAGTTAAGTTGTTAGTCGGTTTCCTATAAATACTGAATTTACATTGAAATGGTTCTCTATGTATCAAAACGTCTAAGAAAGGGAGGCAATTGTCTTTTTCTAATTCTAGAGTAAACTTAATCGATGGTACCTGGTTATTTAATTTAGAGAGTAAATCATTACATCAATACCGACAGGAAGAACAGCTAAACAATCATCAACGTAACGATACCACTTTACAGGAATATGAATGATATTAGGTAAGTAGCGTTTTCAAAGAATTCCATATACAGGTTTGAGAGCAATGGTGATAAAGGATTTCCCATTGCCATGCCAAAAATTTGTTGATAAAATTCACCATTGAATATAAACTTACAATCACAAATGCACAAACTCGTGAGTGAAATAATGTGACTTATAGGTAGAGGTAATTCATGCTGAGTTAGTTCATTGCTAAGATATTCTAAAATAGAGTCTATAGGGACTTTAGTAAAAAGAGAACATACCGTCAAAATAACGAATAAACTATCAGTAGGGCAAAAGAGCAATTTTGTATAATTTATCAACTAAATCTAGAGAATTATATATATGAGAATCTGAGATGGTTCCAAGTAACGGGGACAAGATCTTAGTGATATATTTCGAGAGTATGAAATTGAACCAACAGTACTGATAATAGGCCGCATAGGGTTATTTTTCTTTGTGCGTTTTGACTAATCCATATAAGTAAGGTAGCGAAGGAGATTTGACTGACAATTTGCCTAGTAGTTCTGTTTTATCTTTAAGGATACTTTTCACTATGCTATTGAAATTTTTGGCATGGCAATGGGAAATCCTTTATCACCATTGCTCTCAAACCTGTATATGGAATTCTTTGAAAAACGCTACTTACCTAATATCATTCATATTCCTGTAAAGTGGTATCGTTACGTTGATGATTGTTTAGCTGTTCTTCCTGTCGGTATTGATGTAAATGATTTACTCTCTAAATTAAATAACCAGGTACCATCGATTAAGTTTACTCTAGAATTAGAAAAGACAATTGCCTCCCTTTCTTAGACGTTTGATACATAGAGAACCATTTCAATGTAAATTCAGTATTTATAGGAAACCGACTAACACTTAACTTATGTTTCATTTCTTCTCAGGCCACCATCTAATATAAAAAATATCAATTTTTTCCTCTATGTTTTTACGAGCATTGCGAATTGTCAGTCCACAATATTTGGATCAAGAAACTGAATACATAAGAAAACTAGGGAAAGATTTTATGCTATTCTTCACATATATTAGACATTTGTTATAATAAAGCCCATAAAAAGTTTTATACTGAAAATAACACACAGAAAGAAAATTCTAAGAACATTCTCAATTTGCCTTATTTTAACGGATTTGAAACCATTAAACCATTGTTAAAAGCTTTTAATGTCAACCTTGTTTCTTCCTATAATAACACACTAAAAAGAATGTTAATAAAAAATGGCCCCAGAGAAAGCAACAACATAATATATAAAAATTCTATGTATGGATTGTCCCTCATTCTATCTCGGACAGTCCAGCAAGGGCTTAGAAGTAAGGCTAAGCCAGCATAATACTCTGTAAAAACTGGGCAAAAATCTAATGCATTATTTATTCATTTAAGTGAAAACAACCACCACCGAATTAATTGGATTGACAGTTCAGTAATTGCACGGTCAAGAGATGTCTTATCACGAAATCTTTTAGAATCTGCTTTAATACAACTTACTTTCATTGTAATTTCAATGTTAGTCGTGGCCTTTTTCATTTAGACCCTTGTATCTGTAATATGTTAAGAAGACCTCAAATATATAATTACTGACTTTTATAAAAATCAGTTTGCCTTAGAGTTATTAAATTATTGTAATGTATGTCTGTCATGTTTTGTGAATATGGTTTTGTTTACCAGGTTCAAGAATAGCTGTCACCTATAATCCTTTAATTGTCTGGAGATTGTATCTGAGATGATTGTCTTAAACCTTTAATTGCACCCTTTGTATATGCTTGTTTTGGGAAGGTTTCTTATCTTTCCAGGTGTGTTCGGATTCTAGGTACTAATCCCTTTATAATCCCTATCTGTCAGTTATACGAACCTTCTTGTATGTCTTTTCTCGTATTTTTTGTCAGTATCTGCTTCAGTAAAGGACTTTTAAGTCGAAAGATCTTGCAGACTCCTTCGTTATTTTTCCTTCGTGGCATTTATCTTTATTTATGGATTTATCACGTTCCTAACTTTCGTGATTCAGTTATACATATATACCAGATACATAGATATATATATATTAATATATATATATATATGTGTGTATGTATATATATATGTATATATATATATATATATTTGTCTATTGCTGCTAAAGGTAGGCACCCTTAGGTTTTCTATTTTCTAGTGTCTTATCTAGTATGAGGAAGATCTATTAAAATATAGAAATCTCCAGTCATGAAACTTTAGCTGAATTTACTGCTGGAGCAAAATTGAACTCAAGTTGCACAATTCTCGGGTTAGGATAACTATACAGAATGGGTTGTAACACAGCTTGCTTGTCGCTGTCATCTTCTTTGGTATTATATCCACCAAACAAGTTTTCCTCCATCAACAACTATAGTTTATTATCTGGCATGTTATAGAAATGAACCAAGCAATCAGTGGTGGTTACTGTTATATAAAAATTATTTGGCTTCCGCAGTAATGCGTGCTAGTTCACTGTAGTTTAAAAGATCTCTCTTATATGACTTTTGGACATTATTATTTTAATTAATCAGGCGTTTTCGTCGTTCTCTATAGGAAATTGATAATTATTGATAAAATGGAATAAAGACAATATTGAGTAGGATGCACGAGAAAGAAATTGTGTCAGGTTACCAAGCGAGAGCAGAAGACTGCGATGTAGCAGAAGACCTATTTGAAAAGAGGAGAGAGAGAGAGAGAGAGAGAGAGAGAGAGAGAGAGAGAGAGAGAGAGAGAGAGAGAGAGAGGCAGGTTTCTGATGAGAGTGGAGCGAAAGACGTGGAAAGGGAAAGGAATGGATGGGTGGTTGGAGGAATGGGGGAAGAGGGTGGGAAATTCCCGGAAACCCGAAAAAGGGGGGTGAAGGGGGTCGGAGGAAATGACCTATTATGGAGCAGCTTAAGAAGAGCGTCTTTAACGAAGGAAAACTCTCTCTCTCTCTCTCTCTCTCTCTCTCTCTCTCTCTCTCTCTCTTCTCTCTCTCTCTTCTCGGTCTGATGAACTGCTTATCGAACACGAATCTCTCTCTCTCTCTCTCTCTCTTGCGTTGTTCCCGCTCTGCTGAATTATTATTGATTTACATTGCCCTATATTCTCTTCCTTTGCGTCTTTTAAAAAAAACTGGGGTCAGGCTATGTAATGTTGTCGTTTTTTGTGTGCCGTGATTTTAATATTTTAGGACGAATTTTTTACTTTCTCTATATTTTTAGAAGTTTAGAATTGTCTCATAATTTGTAGATTGATGCCCATTATTTGTAGTCTAGTAAACTCAGTCTTTCATACAGTTTACTTAATAATGGGACATTCAATATCTACCCGTAATAATATTAGCTTTTGGATGTTTTTTGGAACAGTGACTTGGATTTCCAACGCCAGCTGTCTTTCAAGGTGTGTTTTGAAGAATTACTGTATTAGTTGGGATAACACTGCTCTTAAGGATAATCCCAAACGCAATTTGTCAATTTAAATAGGTGATAATCGGCTTGAACGTGAACTAAGGTCACGAACATGAGTTGGTGTCTTAACAAGTATTATGAAAATGAAAAGAAGTGAATCGTTTCCCTTAACTCTGAAAAATGAGGTCCGACACTGCATCAAGTGACGCGTCCTCATAAGACGTCTATCACTCTGGCTGATTTGTGCACTGTTCAGAGCTCTTGATAGTTTGCTCATATTTTCACGTGTCACTTTCTGCTAGCTCAGTGAATGAAAGGTGGCCATTTAGATGCTTATGGTGAGTCTTTCAATCAGGGCTGCAAAGGCACGTGACTTCTGTCGTTCAGGTTGGATGTGCTTCGCCTTCAGCAGCGCTGTGAGTCATTTCACTTCTATGACAGGGTAGATAAAGGTGAAGCCAGAACAGGGTAGGTATAGACTGCAGTTAATATGAGCCTGAGTATATAGTATACCTTCAGAGCATGTTCTTTTGCTCTGGGGTGTTCCTCGAGGAGCCGGTATTGGCACGGACATGAGATGCGTGGGAGGTTTATATATAAACTCCTATAGTACAGGCAGGGTATAGATGATAATGAGTAAAGTGCTCGACCTCTTTCTTTCTGCATTTTGTGTCTGTCCTTCTAACCTTGTATATGCTCGAGTGATATCACATACATTTTCTTCTCTCTCTTTCTTTGTACATTTTTTTTTTTTTTTAGTAAAAGTAGTGTAAAGTGCTACACATTTCCTGATGTGTGTTTACTCTCTTTCTCTTTGGCTTTCATGCTTTCACTATGGCGTGCGATCCCAATATCCTGCATTTTATTTGCCACAGCTCAAGGAAATGATTTTTTCGTCTGTGCTCTACGTTCCGTTCGGGGACTTCGACAGAGCAAAAATATTTTTGCACCGAACACAATAGCGCCATAATGCACAACAGGAACTGCAAACAAAAGCTCAGCTTTAAGTCTGACACGACTGTTTCTTTAGGCCCAAATGACTGCCTCGAATATATTACCCGTTTTTCATGTCAATTAGAAGAGTTGGCTTTTTTTTCTTTTGCTTTCCCTGCAACTGCCCCGTATCAAAATTGTTTTGCATCTCGATTTTTTTCTTTTTTTGTTTTGTTTCGGAGTGCTTCGACAAACAGGCTTTCAGATTATGCCGATTACCTTTTTTCTTTATAGCTCAGAAATGACTTCTACAATGGTGCACTATTGTAAGTCTGTGTGTATGTGTTTATGTGTGGTAGTCTAGGTAAGTGTACTCCATACTCCCATCCAGGAGTTATAGTATGTACTTTCTAGGCCTCACAGCCCTTTCGGTGTATTGTCTTGTTCGTTAGTTTCGTCGCAGAATGCCGCTCCTAGTGTTAAACACATCAATAATCTTAATTATTTTAACATTCATTTTAAGTTAAGGATATCTTAGTTTAACCAGACCGTTGCACTGATTAATAGCTCTCCTACGGCTGGTCCGAAGGATTAGATATTTTTAACGTGGTTTCCTAGCAACGGGACCTACAGCTCATTGTGGGATCCGAACCACATTGTATCGAGATATGAATTTCTGATCACCAGAAATAAATTCCTCTTATTCCACGTTGGCAGAGCGGAGAATCGAACTCGCGGCTACCGAATCGGTATGCGAGCACGTAGCCCACTCGTCCAACATGGAACTTAAACGTTCATGTAAGATACACATCAGTCATTCGGTTGTCGCACGTACTTTTGAAACATCGTGTACTTAAAATGTAAAGCATACACTAATAACGTCGCTGCCATTATTTTTTTTATTAACAAACGGCGTAAGGCACGACGTCTATGAGTCAGTCAACAAATAAACAATACTTGTGGACTTCGTTATTGAGCAATTACTGAAAGAAAGCAAGGCAGGGGCGCTCGGCATTACAGCCTCTCTTAAACTAGCAGTAACACTACAGCCTCTCTTAAATTGATGGGCAGTTCCATTAGTCTCTCTCTTAAACTCTCGAACAATTACATCGCAGCCCCGCTTAAACTGATAAACGTTTGTATTACAGCCCCTCCTGAAGCGACGAACGTTTACATAGCAACCTTCTCATGAAACGATGACCATTACTTATCAGAACCCCTTAGGGGGTTAGTGCCGTCAGTGCACCCCATGCGGTGCACTATAGGCATTGCTTAAGGTTCTTTGCAGCGTCCCTTCGGCCCGTAGCTGCAACCCCTTTCATTCCTTTTACTGTACCTTCTTTTATAGTCTCGTCTTCCATCTTCTTTCCATCCTCTCCCAACGATTGATTCATAGTGCAACTGCTTTGAGGTTTTCCTCCTGTTACACCGTTCAAAGCTTCTACTCTCCATTTCCGTGTCAGCGCTGAATGACCTCATAGGTCCCAGTGCTTGGCCAATGGCCTAAATTCTATATTCAATTCAACATAGCTACAACCCCTTTCATTTCTTTTACTGTACCTCCATTCATATTCTTTCTTCCTCTTGCTATCCACCCTCTCCTAACAGCTGATTCATAGTGCAACTGCGAGGCTTTCCTTCCTGTTACACCTTTCAAACTTCCTAGACTGTCAGTTTTCTTTTCGGCGCTGAATGAAGTCATAGGTCCCAGCGCTTGGCCTTTGGCCTATATCTTATTTTTTTATTCCCTCTTTATTACCTGCCTGAAGGACTGTTGACAGTTTTCCAGGAAAAGGAAAAACTCATCTGGATTATCGCCACTTTATTGTTTAGGTTTTCAAGGATTTTTTAATTTTTTTTTTTTTTTTTTTGCAAAGTCTTCCGAGCGAAATGTGAATTTTCGCACAAATAATGCCTGTGGAGACGACTTTATTTAAATGCAAGAAACGAAAATAAACGGCATTATAGAGAGAGCATTCCATAGTCTGCCGTAGCTTTTAAGGAAACTTGAGGACTCACTATCCTGAGTACGCACTGAGAGCCTGTTTAGAGGGTATCCATTTTCCTCGTTTTTGTCTTCGTTGTATGTGAACTGATAAGAATAGTGAACTGTCCTTTCTAAAGGTCATGGCTTAAGAGAGAGAGAGAGAGAGATGCTGGTTTGTATACGCATGTCTTTAAGCAAAAGGTTATTGACTCCATTAGTATTTATTATATTGATAGTGTTTTGCTCTCCTGTTTTCTTACTCTGCCTAACATTCCGACTTAGGTGTGATTTTCTAAGTACAAAAATGGTCAGGATGAAAAAATAAATGATTGGTAAAGAGTATTTACTTAGGCTGAAAACGGAATTGCTAAAGTTAATCTGTTGTTGATGTAAACATATACAATAAGCAAGTTTATGGTAATGAGCGCCTAGTCTTCTTTTATACACACACACACACACACACACACAATTAAAAATACCCGTGCAATTCTACCTTTAGCAATTTGTAAACCCATCTCTCTCCCTCTCTCTCTCTCTCTCGTACGCAATACTGTGGCCATTTTACAGCGGTTACAGCGGGCGTTTTACTGGAGAATCCAACAGATAAGTTGTAATTTCCTGCGTGGAAGCTGCATGGCCCAATATTGACAGTGGCAGCCGTGCTAACACTTCACTTCCCCTTTTTTAGCAGTCGCTGCTGATTCTTTTGTGTGTGTGCGTTGTGTGTTATGGATCGTGTGTATAGTAGTGTGCAGAATATGCACGGATACGTTTCGTACTTGCTTGAACTGAGGTGTCATACGTGAGTGGCGATGGTTCAAGTAAGGACAAGCGTCAGATGTGTATTTTCAGGTTATGTGAATTTACACGCAAAACACAGGTATGTTTATTTATATATATATATATATATATATATATATATATATATATATATTATATATATATATACATATATATGTGTGTGTGTGTATTTGTGTGTGTATAGGTGTGAATATAAAATATATATATGTATATATATATATATATAAAATTATATATTTTAGTATTTAGGTTTCTTATTCATATTTATGTTACTATCTAATATTCACCGACGTTTAACTACTGGGTTGAAATGATACACATTTTAGTATTCGGTAATATGAAAAGGACCTTGGTGGGTTCAACTTGACGAATAAATTAACAGTGACTGATTTTCATACGTTAACTCTGATAATCCTTTATTTATGAAACAGGGCACGAAACGTTTTTGCCTTTTGAATGTTATTGACATTATTTACCCGAATTTCAGTTTCGTTTTTTTTTTTTTTTTTTTTTTGTTTTTTATTTATTTATTTATGTTTTTTTTTGTCGTCGCCGTCAGTACCTGGTCATGGGAAAAATCGTCTGTCACTGTGATGCCAATCTGCAGTTTATATGAGAATTTATCATTTAGTCTGAAAATTCCCCGCGTATTAAAACATTCTCTGTGAAGGCATAGTTGCCCCCAGGTTACACACGATTAAATTGTCATTTAGTTTTTAGGTGGTAACTCCGTTTCCAGATGTATTTTTTTTCCAGTCGTCGCCTCCCAGATAGGTGTCAAAGTACATATTTCCAACTAGTGTTCAATTCACCTTTGTCGGAAGGTCGCTGCGTTTGGATTCGCTTCGACCACACCATATTCTCAAAAAAAAATTTTTTTTTTACTGCATTCCCAGAATCAGGCATCTTTCTGCTTTTGAAAGGGTGCGCTTTTTTTCGCTATAAAGATATTACATGGACCATATTAGCTTGCTGTTGCTGAATATATATTTGGATATAGTATTTGGGCCAAAGGCCAACCACTGGGACCTATGAGGTCATTCAGCGCTGAAACGGAAATTGAAAGTAAAACGTTTGAAAGGTGTAACAGGAGGAAAACTTCAAAGCAGTTGCACTATTAATCAAGTGTTAGGAGAGGGTGGAAAGTAAGATGGAAGAAAGAGAAAATGAAAGGAGGTACGGTAAAAGTAATGAAAAGGGTGTCAGCTAGGGGCCGATGGCACGCTGCAAAGAACGTTAAGTAATGCCTACAGTGCACTTGCTGTTGCTAAGCTTGACTAGGACAACCGCGCACACGTCTCTCTCTCTCTCTCTCTCTCTGAAGAATAGTCGGTGGTTTGATTGCTTGAGTAGCCTATGGTGAAGAGAGGAAGATAAATTGCCTAAATGTGATAATATCCTTTTAAGCTATTTGTCAGGTGGCGAGCAGTTTCTAGAGGGCTGGTCAGCCTCTGAAGCCCACGCACAGTGTGCTCTCAAAGAACCAGGTGTTTGCTTTGTCTCTCTCAATCGAGCTTGCAAATGAATAGTGCCACTTGGAGCTCATAGACTGAATTGAAAGCTATGCGATAATAAGGCAAAGGAAATAAAAAACGAAAAGAAACGTAGTGCTTCTAGCGTGGATCATTTGATCCCTCGAAAAGAGACAAGACTTTATAAAGGAGTAAAGTAATATGTTGCGAATCCCTTAGATTAATTAACGTAATAAAGGACCATACCATATATGTGTGCTGCAATACTTAATGTCCTGTCACCATATTCTCAAAGAATATATATATAAATATATATATATATATTATATATATGTATATATATATATAGATATATATATATAATATAATATATATATATATAGTATATTATATATGTATTATTATATGTATATTATATATATATATATATATATATATATTGTGTGTGTGTGTGTTTATATATATATATATATATATATATATATATATATATATATATATATATATATATATTTGTGTTTGAGTTTGAGTGTAACCAATGTAAGTGCTGACGTGTTTGTAAAAGTCATGACTATTTAATCGTTAAATTTAGAGATCTAATTATAGAGACACGATACTTCAACCTATAACATTCGAAACGGGCATATTTATCTAGGCCGGTTGTAAAGTCTGTAGGTACTACACGCTTCAGTATGTATTCCCTCATAGGCCACCAATACTCACGATGACTCCTGCCGCCCCCCCCCCCCCTCCCCTCCCCCGACGCCTTTGAAAGGAAGAACTAGATTAATGCCTATTGAGAAGCATCAGAATGGAAGGGTGTAATTGGTGGGTGAATGGAGCCACGAGGAAAGCAGCAATAAAACGAGATTAAGCTGCTGAAAGTTTTTCCTCCTGTAATTGAGTGAGGAAGGCCACGTTCAAGGTCTCCGCGGCGTCCCGTCGGCCCCTTGCTGCAACCTTCTTCATTCCTTTTACTGTGCCTCCATTCGTATTATCTTTTTTCCCATCTTGCTAGCCACCCTCTTCTAACAGTTATTTCAAGTGCAACTGCGATGGTTTTTCTCCTGTTACACCTTTCAAACCTACCTACTCTCCATTTCCTTTTCAGCGCTGAATGACCTTATAGGTTCCAGTGCGCGGCCTTTGGTCTCAATTCTGTATTCCTTTCCATATATAATTATATATATATATAAATATATATATATATATATAGTATATATATATATATATATATGTATATATATATATATAATATATATATTATATATATATACATATATATGTTGTGTGTATGGATGTATGTATGTCGCGGACCAAACCAGCTATAACGCTGCTCGTTTAGTCAGTTTAGTCAGGAAAAGTATGCAGTATCGCTACTGGTCGGTACTTGGATGGGTAACCACCAAGGAAAACGGGCACCTTGTAAATTCTAGCCGATAACAGAAAAAGTATTACCCTCTGGTACAACCTTCTTGGAAGGAAAAAGAAATGCCAGTATGAAAAGATATGTAGAAATATTATAAATGTGGAATATAATCAGTCCAAGAGCAAAAAGAAAAAAAAAACAATTGCATATCTGAATAAAAAGTCGTAAACCAATTTCGAGACCGGACATTGCCATTCGGAAAGTCTTAGTGAGATATCCTCATGCAGTATGAGGCGAACGCTACTCGAAGCTGCGAGCATAAAGGCACAGTCGGAGAGAGAGAGAGAGAGAGAGAGAGAGAGAGAGAGAGAGAGCTAGCTGTGATCCCTCCATGAAGCGTCAAATGATATTGAAGTCGATTAGCTGAAGCAAGCACAGGTGTCGGCGCAAGTGACACACGAAAGGAGGACGACTTGGGCCGTGAGATGCTAATAGAAGCAATTATGAGAGTTGACTTAGACTTAGAGGGATGGACGGGGGATGCTGCTGCTGCTGCCATCCTATGTAGGGTCGTGTGTTTCTCGCGGTGTTTGTTGCGAGTGAGTGCACTGCGAGCGCATGTGCGTGCGTGCACGTATTTGTACATGTAAATATCCAACTGTATATATATATATATATATATATATTATATAGATATATATATAATATATACTACATATACATATATGCATATCTATATATATAAATGAAAATATTTAAACAAAAAAATTAACACACATTAATGCATACATATATATATATAATATATATAATATATATATATAATAATATATATTTTGCGTGTATACATACATTAGTGATCACCTTTACATATATATATATATATATATGTATATTTGTATATATATATATATATATATGTATGTATGTATGGATGTATGTGTGTGTTAACGGTTAACGCTATTTTGTGAATGCTTGTGGTAGTGACAGTTAAAGACTTAGAAAGGCCAGTGAAGAAGCTAGTGTAAATGATTGATTGCCTGATCAGTTTCTGTTGGATAAGGCTTATGAGGATAAGTTCCGAAGGACATTTGAAAGGAATAATAGATCTTTTGTATGTATAAAGATAAAGGTGATATTGGCATACCAGGAAGGTCTTCGTTAGAATTTTGATATAGATATATAAAGATAAAAGGTTGTCAGAAAAACAGTGTGAGTTAAGGAAGGAAGAATTATTTGGATCAACTGCTTGCTACAAAACGGTTGTGATGCAATCAAAAGAGAAGGAGTGCGGAAGATATTGATGATGCACGTTGTAAAATAGGTTGTCTAGTGTGTATAGATTTTTTTATGCGAGCAAGAATTTGTTAAGTATGATGGTATGAAGGTGACTGGTATGATGTAAAAGGGACTCTGAAATAAGGGTGTTGTATTTTCATTGCTGTTTATCTTCTCTAAGAATGTAATATTACTAGAATCAGAAAAACACATAAGATATACGTGGGAATTTTTGCAGAAAATGAGCTGCAAATAAATATAAAGAGTTTGCAAAGCGGAGAAAGTATGAGAAACAGCACGTACTATAACGACTGATGCTAGGCGAACAAAGGTAAGTCACGGAATAGGCGATATTAAGAAGAGAAAAGTGTTTATACCAAAGATCAGAAAGAGACTTGGAAGCCAAGGTTAAAATGTACGAAGGAATTATCGATCCATTTTTCTTATACTCTTGAGGTCTGTACATGTGTATTGTAAATACACTCACACTTCAAGATGACATTTCCTTTATCATGGGTTGACCTACGAGACCACACAACATTCACCTTTTATCTGGAAAATGAAGGACTAAAGCTGGAAAATCGTCAGACAGTTCACATACCTCTTGACAACTCCGCCCCCTCCCCTACCCTTCTATAAACAACAACAGGTCTGCAGGCATCCACCGATGCTAGCTCTTTTTTTTATCACATCTTTTCTTACTCCTGCATCTTTCCCCCATTCCAGCCCTTCTCATTCTGATGTACTGTGTCAACAGTTCAGCTGAATTGCTTCTGCCTTTTCCTCTCGCTTGCATTTTTTTTTATTCCTACTTCAGTTCTATAAAGATCATTGCATTCTTGTACTTTTCGTCTTTTCCAAACCTATTGCAGAGATTCTCTACATTCTTTGCCTCATCTCGTCTGTGGTTGGCATAATGTCACCTTCTACTAATATACCTTACAATATCTCACGTTTACCTGTATGAATAAACCATTTCCAATCCTCTTCAGTTCATCCGAACTTTCATTAAACTGTCTTCCAGCTTTCTATTTACGTTCGTAGAATTACTCTTGCCGACATTCATTTTCAACTTTTTTTGCTTGGAAACGTTTTTCTTCTGTCTGCATTTCCGCTTCTGTCACTAATCAACGTTTTATCATTATAAACTCCGCCACTCCACATTCCATTCAGTAACCATTTGCTTGCGTCACAACTTCATACTTAAAACTCTTCTGACGTTTTAATAACATCTCTTGTCACTCCGTTTCTTGAAAGTGTTACATACCAATGGCTATGTTATGTATCACACCCTTGTCTCGATCCACCAGCCATTGCAACTCCATCTGCAGATTATGATATATATATATATATATATATATAATATATATATATATATATATATATATCTCACACACACACACACACACACACATATATATATATATATATATATATATATATATATATATAAAGAGAGAGAGAGAGAGAGAGAGAGAGAGAGAGAGAGAGAGAGACTATAGTGATACGTAACCAGGGTTTAAAAGACATTGAAACTGGAAGCGTGTGTGTGTGTGTGTGTGAGTGAGAGTGTACTATATATATGTTGGTTTTAATACTCCTCATCAAACAACCATAGAGTCTTCATGTAACAATTACCGTCTATCTGGCAACGTACAGTATTTATGTAAATACTGTCGTGTTATGTGTGTGGAAATGTGTATATTTATTCCATTATTATTAATTAATATGCACTTGCCTACGTAGGCAGATACGAACGCGCAAGGAGAAGGTAAATGGCCTTTAAAACGAATACACAGGACGTCGATTAGGCTTATAATAGGAGGAAACTGCTATTTACGGTATGCCGGGCATTGCGTATATCTTGCATTAAAGGCGGGCGTGCCATTGAAACTGCATTGTACGGTAACCCCATTGGTGGCAGGGATAAAGACGAAGTATCTTAAACGATATGCAAATGGATTATGGTGTAGGTGGCAGGTCAAAATAAAACGTCATCTTTAAGTACAAGGGGACTTCGAAGAACCGACGTTCTTCGCCTTCATATTTTTAGACAACACTTTCACCATCCGTCTATTTGTGTGTCGATAGCCCTGTTTGTCTGTCAGGCGGTCTGCTTGTATTTTCACTGAAGTACATTTAGCTTTACATGCTTTGGTCCGAAACTGGTTTTAGGTGTTTCCCTCAAATAAAGTCCTAAAGTTTTTGTATTAATTTTGTTTTTTCGAATTTCATGCTCGTTAGAAATAATTTGGTTTTGGTAGATGAGTAAACAGCGAATGTAGCGCAAAAAAAAAATTATCATTAGAATTTAGGGAAATACGGTCGTGCTTTGTCTAAAAGATCCTTGTGGGAACCCGTTGGCAATCCTTGCCACAGACTTCCAGGATATTAGGAGCAATGACAGGCCCTCGTTTAAGCTAAATAGAAATGTATAAAAACTAGTTAAATCACTATTAGTATACCAGACCGTGCAGACGAAAATTCAAGTATTGATGTCTTCATCTAGCTTTTTTTTTTTTTTTTTTTTTTTTTTTTTTTTTTTTTTTTTTTTTTTTTTTACCCATGACTTTTCGGTCTTTCTGTGGAGGTGGTCTTTGACCGTTTCCAGAGCTGAATTAATCTTCTCACACCAACATGCTAACTCTTACTACGTGCGGGTAAATATATTAAAAAACAAAAATGATCTCTCCAGTGTTTCACAAATTAAAGTTAGAATTTTTTTTTCATATAACTTGAAAGAACAGGTGATTCCACGATGCTCTACTTTCTTACTTTGGCTTTTAGTATTTGATTTACAGTCGCGTCTAACGATAGGTCTGATGATATCCTTAGCATGTTTGGCAGCAACATTATGCGATTTCGTCCAACGTATGGTTTCTCATTTCGTCTTATGCTTGAGACTCTGTCATTTAATCAGACGAGGTGTAAGACTCTGGACTTCGTCCACAAGAGAAACCATACTTTAAGAGCTTCCTCATAATGCCTGCTTTATTTGTGTGCTTTCTCTTTTATGCTTCCAGTACAATAGGATAGTGACCTTGATGCTGTTTCAAGACTTCGTTCATTATTAAATGTTTAGTTGATACCTCCAGGAGTATGTGACGTAACAGATTGTTGTCACTCCTCAGTACTTGGTTGGGCTCGCTTTATCTTCCTAAGATAATTCTTTGCAATGTGGAATGTTTTCAAAGTGATTTGGGCAGCAGCCATGATTGTAAGTCTCCTTGACACCAGCAGCTTTGTGTTTGTGTACAAAACAGGTCTGTTATGACATCTGAAGGAGCAATGGTGTTAGGTGAAACGCTCGCCGTGTTGCATTTTTTCACGCAACTTCCGCAACTTTTTCACTAAATTCTTGGTCAGAAACAACTGTCACTTCACGATTGGATTCTGGGCTTCAGATGTCGTCGATAGATTGATCACTGGCACATTGATGATTAGAAAATACTGATAAGTATCCGCGCACACTCTTAGGAACCTTACCATAGTTTAAGGTTGCCTGTTATACAAGAGCTAAAATGATGAGGTGAAACATATTCCTTCTCCAGTTTACTTAGGGTGATGTCTCTTGACCACTTTTCCTGGCGTTGTTTAGCATCTGTTCAGATTTGTAAATATCCATCTTCCATATTTATGTACAGTCGAAGCTGTAAAGTATTCTACATAGTGATGACTGACAAGTGTGACGTAGATAATTTTTTTCTTTGATCACATTTGTTACATTTAGAAGATGTCTGACCTGACCAAGTAATAACTATCAATCGTTTTATTACATCAGCGAGTACTTTAAATATATTTAAAAGTGCATACATATACTTTCACATAAGCTCTTCAAACGATATTACTTACAGGACACCAAAGCGTTTCTAGCACTGTAAATCCAACCTTCTGAAGAGACCATTGTGGTTTTTTTTTGTTTTCTTTTTGTGTGTGCAATTACACTGATGGTACCACCACTTTCAGCCGTAGTTCACTGTGAAGATTAAGTCAGCATCTTTACCTAAAGTCTTTCATAACCTCAGAAGATTGATTGAACTCTCCAAATGCTATAAAGTAAAGTATATCTGATGAGTCAGACACCTTTATTGGTCGTCGTGACTGACGAAATATGACTGAAATGTCTCAGTATTCTTTTAACGGATGTGAAAGGATAGAATATTTGTCTTAGTGCATGCACGGGGTTATATAGTGATATATACGGTTTATTGTGAATCCATGGTCGTAAGAGATATAGTAATGCAAGGACCAATAAGGAATGACCGCCTCAGTGGCGTGATCGGTATGGTTTTGACCAGCCACCTCGGTGGCCGCGAGTTCGATTCTCGGGCATTCCACTGAGGAGTGAGAGATGTGTATTTCTGGTGATAGAAGTTCACTCTCGACGTGGTTCGGAAGTCACGTAAAGCCGTTGGTCCCGTTGCTGAATAACCACTGGTTCCATGCAACGTAAAAACACCATCCAAACAAACAGTAAGGAATGATAATGTTTTTTTTTCTTTGGATGGTGTTTCTTCTTCTTTTTTAACAATTATTCGTGAGACTGGTTGGTTGTTTCATAGTTACACAAATGAAGTACGTTCATGGAACTCTAGTGGCTAATGAGTATGTCTTTTTAAACGACGACAAATCAACCCTAGAACAAATGTATTTCAGGGAATAATACGGAACGCAAGAAGTTCCTCAATCTGAGGTGTAAATGACGAGAGATCTATTAAGCCAGTTCCCTCGAGTTAGCGAGACAAGCCTACTTAATAACTAATCACGAGGTGCAGTCGAGATCCTTCGAGTGAAGTATTTCAAAGGGTCAGCTCACATCCCACACTGTATTTGGGAACGTGAAGTATTGTAGAATATGCTGTGGATATTACTGTGGCCGAATGCTGTGCTCATTCGATGTTACTTTCCTTTCATACTGTTTACAGCAATATGAACTTGAAGATCAAACTCAAAAGGAAGCATGTCAGATTGATTTTTTTGCTGACACTGGAATCATCATAATCTTTAAATTGTTTTGGTTAAAGAACAAATTATTTAAGTAAAATTTTGATAAATATATTGGTATCGCCTCTACTGAAGATATATGGAGTACCTCTGTTGCTTTATATTTTTCTTATTTATAGTTTTTGGTTATTACAGTGAGAGTTGTTCGAGAAATAAATTGCACGTATTGTCAGAGAATTCCAATGTATTGCTATCAAATTGTGAAGGCCGTCTAATATTCTGAAGGCGCAGCAGAATGAGATGATATGGGAATAGACCGTAGAATTATATTCATGTTTTTGTGACACTTTCTCAGTATTTTAGTTTAATTTCTTGTATTTTATGTGGGAGTTCATACAGTTTAGAAATCAAGGAGTCATAAGATTATAATATTAAAATAACTAAATGTGACTTAATGAAGATCTGGCCTAGCTCATATTTTGAAATGCGTCTGAATGAACTTGAATATCAAAGTGGGTTTTTATTCACAATTGGTTTTTATTCACAAAACGACTTGATAAACTCTCTGTCCGCTTAGCCAGTCACGGGCAATGTGTTATTAATTTATAGGTTTTTCTGGCCTCATTATGATCTAGCGCACGAAACCTCTGTAGGGCTCTAGTCTACTATGTGTGCCATTTTAACAGAGAGAGAGAGAGAGAGAGGAGAGAGAGAGAGAGAGAGAGAGAGACTTCATGCTCGTGTTCGAATTTTTATTGGGCTTGGACCTGGCAGGAGTATATAAGCTCTCATTGTTGAGGGTTTAGAGGGCAATATATCGTCTGAGAATATGTCGCCTGAACGCTGAGTGAGGACCAAGCATTGCAGAGCATTTATCGACGTGCGGTGTGAGGGTTAGCGTGTGGCCAGGATACTGGACTCCGACCGTGAGGTGAGTAGGTGCAACGGGATGGGGAGGAGGGGGGAGGGAAGGAGGGAGACGGGGGGCAGGAGGAGGAAAGAGGTGAGGATGGGCTGGAGTTAACGTGGGAGGCCAGGGGAGTTGGGGAATGGGTGTCGGCCATCTTCCCCGGCAGTGGCTCCACCCACAACTTTAAGACGAAAAGCCTCTCACCTGCCAGATGTCTTGAACCCCTTTTTTCGTCCCAATTCGCCTTTGTGCCGGAAATCCAGCCCCGACGCCCAGGTCAGCTTCCGCCTACGAATGCTCGAGTCGACGATTTCATGATTCGCTCGAGTCGTCTCCGAGCGGAGCTGCGATTTGCCTCCCTTTCGACGGAATCTTTCATTTCTCCCCCTTTTATTTCGTCTCACCGGTCAAGGGGGTCCTCCTCAGGTGTGAAAACAATGGCGGATTTGCCTGGGGTAGGAGGGAGGAATAGTCGATGTCACTGCCTGCCAGCTGCTCCTGCTGCTGCTGCTGCCATTTTCACTTGATGCTGTCCGCGTCGTCATCATCATGATCATCATCGTCGTCGTCGTCGTCGTCGTCTTCGTTTCTGAGAAGCATTTCGTGGACCGGAAGTGGGAGATATGGGGGTCGGTTCGTGGGCGTTCGTTTTGAAATGCGTCGCTGAGAACCTCCATTTCTATGGAATGGTTTCATGCACTGCTTTTCTCATTCGTGCCTTGGTAGAATTTCGCTCGAAGAGGAAATTGACCAACAAAACAGAGCGTTTTCGGTAGATTTGTTGGGTGATACCATTGGAAACTGTAGATGCTAAGCTGAAGGTCGTTACAATGAAGTATGAGTTTATTTCTCTCTCTCTCTCTCTCTCTCTCTCTCTCTCTCTCTCTCTCACATACACACACACAACACACACACATGTAAAGAATTTTACAGCTCGTGTGTACTCACATTATAATACACATCTGTGTAGGTGTGTGTGTGTGTGTGTGTATATATATATATATATATATATATATATATATAAATATATATATATATATTATGAATAATTTGATCACGAAATATATGAAACGTGATGCTTTGTATAAATAAAGGTAATGCCACGAAGAAAATGAAAAGACGAGAATTGCTAAGATCTTTCGGTCTACACGACCCTTTACTTGAGGCACAAAGCAAAGGGTCGTGTAGCCATCAAGCAAAGAGTCGTGTAGACCGAAAGATCTTGGCAATTCTCTCCTTTTCATTTTCCTCCGTGGTATCACCTTTATATATATATATATATATAATATATATATATATATATATATATATCTATATATATATATATATATATATATAAATATATGATATAGTGTGTGTGTGTTTATTTATTCATTTATATCAAACTTACGCCGTATCACCTAACAGGGAATGACTCCAGAGACCAGCAATACAATGTTCACTATAACGTTCGTATTTTAACTTCGGAATTGTGGATGAACCATTTGTACAGAAATCTTGAAGGCTCATCAGCAGCATGTCAAGCCCCGCTCTATGCACCCTATGCCATTCGCTTCTGTTTTGCATCGATACTTATGCCTTCTGCATATTAAAGTTCTTTCTGTGCCCTTTTCCCCAAATGTCATCCGGGGCTGACTAGTTTAATCTTGCTTCTTTTCCCTCGGTACTACTGAATCATGCACTCTTTACCAACTTATTGTCCACCATTTCTCCAACATAACCACACCCTCATGGAATACTACTGATCCATGGCCTTTTATCGCTTCTTACAACACGTGATACACAGATTCATCTCAACAGCTTCAGGGTACAGATAGAACTTTTAGTATTTCATATGAGTTCATTATGCACAGTTCATTCCCACGGAGGAATTATAGCTCAACTGTCTCTTTATACTTCTCCTCGTACATTCCTATTTTGGCCCTCTTAGACAATCCAAGGCTCTTCAAAATCTATTTGCATACACACTGCTACTGCTCTTATTTCGGGTATTCTGTTAATCGCTTTCTTGTCGTATCCTGCTAACATTTGAGCCATGCGTCATGTTCCTTGTCGCGTTATATTAACCCCTCTGTAACTTCATTAATATATATGCATATGTATATGTGTATATATATATATATATATATATATATATATATATATATATATATATATATATATATATATATATATATATATATATATATATATCATACATATAAAGAGAGAAGGGAGGCAGTTCATGTATTGCATTTTTAATAGATTAATACATTAAGATATGTATGAACAAATATGGATATAAGTATGCATTGGAATTAATGTGTTTGTACTTAGTTAAAATTTGTGTTTATATTATGTTACATCATCTCTTGTAGTGCCTTGAAGATGCTGCGTGTGGTTACAATACTCAGTTCTATACCCTGCTTCGAACGCTATATATGAATGACTACATCAATTACTTGACTGTAATTTATAGTCTTATAAATTTTTTTTTTCTCGAATTAAGTTGTTTATATTAAGTGTGGTTTATTAAAATTTGTCGTTACCTGTGCAATGCAATTGTAGGAATGATGGTTTTGTACAATTGTGTTGTTGTTATTATTATTATTATTATTATTATTATTATTATTATTATTATTATTATTATTATTATTTATTTATTTATTTAGAATACACATGCGTTCACACAACAAGTCTAAAAAGTTACTAATTTGCAAAGCAGTTTTTCACGTAGCGCAGTATTCTCAAAAAAAAAAAATAACTGTTAAATGATTATGGAAAACTATAATAATAAACATTATAACAATAATCGCATTGGTTATGCTTTTGTAATATCATTTCCATTGTATCATTGTTTAGTAGTGGAGAAGCGTCAAGATGGAGTGAGATGGACTGCTCTTGAGAGGTTTGATTTTAAAAAATGTGCTTAGTCACGACGTCGGCTAGACTGCTGTCAGTTTGCCGAATAACGGCATAACATTTGTTTTTAATATGGATGTTGATTTTTGGTCTATTTCAATTAGAAATATCTTATCCAAGAATTATCATGATCTAATTTTGTGCTTGTGTCATGTTTTTCATTTTGCCTCACATTCAAGTCTTCAAAATCTTTTGCATACACCCTGCCATTGTTCTAATTTGAAGTATTCTGTTACTCGCTTCCGTCTCATATTCCACCAACATTAAAGAATTTCTTTCATTTTAGCAAAATCCATAGTAACATTCACTGCACCACCTTGGTTTCTATTTATCTCCTAAACTTATTCATGTCCAGAATTACTCTCTGCTTTTTACTCGAAGCTTTCTTCTCCTGCCAACTGTTTCAAACCTTATCTCTAGCCTGCAGTTTCTTTTCAAAGTCCAGTCAGTTTAGTATCATCTGCATACATCAGCCGTTCATAAACCCCATTCATCTACGACTTTGGACCTACACCTATTGCCCTTAGACTTCTGTCGTCAGTAAAATTGTTAAAGTGATAAGCAGCCCTTTAGACAGAGTGAATGTGTGCGTTGATTTGTTTCGCATCGAGTAAGATGTGGTTGTTCTTGATGGCTGATTCCTTTTCAGAGAAGTCTCCTCGCATCGAGACGTAGACCCTGTACATAGTTACTTCAAAATGAAAAAGAAAAGGAGAAACACCTCTCTTATTTATTACCAATAATAAGGACGTGATGGTCCTTATGTAATGTGCCTTATAGTTTATCACAACAGTCTAACATCGTGACGTGACCTCTTGATGCCGACGTTGTGACTAAGCACATTTTTCCATCAACATCTCAAGATCAGTTCATCTCATTCCATCTTTACGCTTCTTCACGACTTAACATTGGTATAATTCGAATGGTTCTTATAAAAGCATTACCAATGGGATTATTATTATTACGATTATTATAGTTTCTCATACTCATTTCCAGTTATTTTAATGCATATGCACGTGTGTAATGCATGTTGAGGACTGGGTGCAGTTCCTCGTTGGGCGAGTGGTTTATGTGTTCGCCTACCGATTCAGTAGTTCCGAGTTCGAATCCACGCTCTGCCAACGTGGAGTCAGAGGAATTTGTTTCTGGTGACTTTCTAGAAATTAATTTCTCGATATAATGTGGTTCGGATCCCACAATAAGCTGTAGATCCCGTTGCTAGGTAACCAATTGGTTCCTAGCCACGTCAAAAATCTAATACTTCGAGCCAGCCCTACGGGAGCTGTTAATCAGCTCAGTGGTCTGGTTAAACTAGGATAACTTATGGACCGGGTGCAAGCCTCATAAAGCATTGTTCCGTGTACCATCCCTGTATTCAAACCGATTCCCACTCGAACTTTTACTTACGTATGTATGTCCGGCGACAACTTTTTTCAATTTATTCTGTCCTCCTCGAATTTCACCAGACTGGTTAATGTTCCATTTAACTTTGGGGCAAAAAATTTAAACTGCCTATTCTGTCACGGATTAAATACCGCTTGAATGGAAAAAGGGATTTTGGGGTGGGGTAAGAGGGGGATCTTATAAACCCTCCCAACCACCCCTGGGGCCTCCCCCCCTTCCCCCCCCCCCCTTCCCCTCGGATCATGGACGTTGGATGATGGGTCATTTCCTCTCCCCTTGAAACATAAAGGAGACATATTGGTTTCCCCTTAAAGTCCCCCCCCCCCCCCCTTCCTCATTTCAGTAGCTGTCCCGCCTCCTCCTCCTCCTCCTCCTCCCTTCTCCCCTTCCCATTTCGTGTTTTCATGTGAAAACTTGAGCCAAGGAAATTTAGCATGTGTGGATTACGTGGATGTTTCGTCAATAACTGTAAAGATTCTTCATTTTTAGCATTATTTCCGGTGTCGATGACCTTACCTCTTGTAATTCCAGTTTAAACAAAACAGTTTCGTGCGCTTTTCCATGTGAAAACTTTTCTTAGCCAAAATTCTTTCAATAGTAATGCAACTTTGAAACGGCATTTTTTTTAGAAGATTCCATGTGGGGGCGTTGGGGTGGAGCCGTCGTAATCGGCTTTGTAAATGAGATATATGACTAGAATGCAGTCTTGGATTCTTTATAAAGAAAGTTTAATTCATAGTTTTATTTTTCCTTCATTCACTGTTCATTCAGATTATTCATTCATAGTAGAAATTCAGATTATGCAGATTCTGCAATTTTCACTGTTCTTCTTAAAAGTCTTGCTGTGGGTTGCCTAATGATGAGAATTAGTTCGACCGAAGAAGTAGTTCGACAGGCTGAGAATAAACGGAGAAGAGAAGGAGGGAGACTGAGAATACACGGAGAAGAGGAGGAGGGAGACTGAGAATAAACGGAGAAGAGAAGGAGGGAGACTGAGAATAAACGGAGAAGAGAGGAGGAGGGAGACTGAGGACAAACGGAGAAGAGAAGGAGGGAGACTGAGAATAAACGGAGAAGAGAAGGAGGGAGACTGAGAATAAACGGAGAAGAGACGGAGGGAGATCCAGTTCAAAGTTCAATCTGAAGAAGGGTTGTTAAAACATCTCGCCTTAGTTGTTTGTAACGAAAGGAAAAAGAAGAAAATCAACACTACATTTAAAGGCATAATATGAAATTATAAGGCTGGTTTGAAGATTGGAAATTTAATTGCTGTTCTCAATGCGTGCCATTGCAAGGAGGAAATCGCTGTGCCATGAACTGTCATAGGGAACCTCTTTATGGCAGTCCACCAAAATACGAAAAAGGGAATGAATTATTATTATTATTATTATTATTATTATTATTATTATTATTATTATTATTATTATTATTATTATTATTCAAGAAGAACCCTATTCATGTGGAACAAGCCCACAGGGGCTACTGACTTGAAATTCAAGCTTCCAAAGAATATGGTGCTTATTAGAAAGTAAAAGAAGGCAAAGTGAAATACAGAAAGAAAAGATCTCACTGATTAAAGAGAAAAAAATAATAAATAATAAATAGAAAGTATTAAAATGCAAGGAGAGCAGTATTATAGAGCAAATAAAGATTGAACTTGACTGTATACAATATTTAAAAAGCTCGTATAATTATGGAAACAGTCTCCTGCATAAAAGTAATTGAAGCAGGTGAAAGAATTACATGTCCCCCAATTACAGTGTTCTTGGAGGTCATGCGCGTGCGCAGGCACATACTTTTGTGGATGTGTGTGTGTTTATTTCTTTACTAGCTTAATGACAAGCTCTACGCTGCGCTGGAATCCGGGGCTGCCCGTCATATCTCCCCTACTCTCCCGATCCCATAACTACCCCGGACAACAAGAAAGATCCGCTTGGATTTTATTATTATAGATTATAGATATTTTATTTGAGTATGACAATGAAGAAAAACTGACTTGTGATGGTATACAAATTAAACAGGGAATTTTAAATTACGAAATATTTCAAGCTTTAAACTTAACATATTTCCAATAGGAAGTTACTCTTGAGTGTTTGCTATAAATGAAAACTTCAGTGAATGAAAAACAAAAGTAGACTTTGTAGTTCACTTGGTGTCAAGTTTTTACAAATGAAATTTGAACCTTTCTTGCAGAGTTAATATGTATTAGGCATTTTTGGTCTTCTTAAGGTAATATCCCACTTGTTATTTATGAATAATGAGATGAAAGTTTATTGGCAAAGTCCTTTTTTTTCACAATAAAACTGTACATTAGTGCATTAGAGAGAGAGAGAGAGAGAGAGAGAGAGAGAGAGAGAGAGAGAATGCGTTGGGTTGTGTATTCCTTACAACGTTCTTCTAGTGGCCAATAATCCCGAGGGGTAGTGGCCTCGGAGGGAGGTGCCTCCCCCCCACCCCCCCACCCACCCACCCCCTTGTGCCACGGCCTAATCTACCATTGTCTCTTAGCTGTACATATTAACGACAATCTGGTTCGGTGATTAATATAAGGGATTAGGGAAGGAGACGGAGGAATTGGGGCGTCCGGAGAAGGAGGCGACGGACGAACGCTAAAGACCAGAAGAAGAAGAAGAAGAACAGGAGGAAGGGATTAATCAAGGACCGTGCTGTCGGGGGTCGGGGTGAAAGTTCCAAGAAGCTGCTGCTCTCTCTCTCAGAAATATAGAGAAAATACTGAAATGTAATAAGGAAGTCATGTTTCATGTTGAAAAGTGTTTTTCAGTTGAAAGAGGTATTGATAAAAATGGAAATAAGGAACTCCAAGGAATTAAAAGCGTAGATAGAAAGGGTAGAGCGTAAAGCAAAGTATTAAATACGTTGACGGAAAGGGTACACTGCTTTGAACAATAGATATGATTATAGCTGACAATAAGAATTGCGTGAATAGCCAGAAGTGAATAAGTGACGAAATATGTCGAATATTGCCTGTGCAAATGAAGACCGAAGTAGAGGCTATATTAAGAGTACATTGAATGACAAGATTTTCATTAGTCAAAAGTGATAACGTAAATAGCGAGTGCGTATGATGCCAACAGAATACTGGACAGAATACTGGAATTCAAGGTTATTTAGGATAAGATCTCCCCAGAAATAAAATAAAACAGAGGAGAGTGAGTGGAGTGCATATAGGAATGGAAAAGAATCGAAAATACTTCAAGTATTTTTATTAGAACATTTTTTCAGTTTTATATAAATATGCACGCGGGGGGGGTGGGGTGGGGGGGGGGGGGGGGCAATCAGTAGATAAACATAACCGATGAATTCTCCAAACGTGTATTGATTTATTTTTCACTGAATGCTTTCTCTTTCGGCGAATGCTTTCGAATTCTATCCAAAGCTGTGTACCTCCGCCAGGTCTTTAAGTCAGCAGCAGTTGTCGCCCGGGGACAGGGCTTCGATCCTCCCTTCTTGGAAGAGACGACTTTTGTCTTGAGTTCTGACCGACCGACCGATATGTCTTCCAGATGTTTTTGGTAATTTGGGTTAAGTTCCTGTTTGGTCTGGAACTGCTCCCTTCCGTCAAGTTCCGCAGTCTGCGCAGGTCTTAATAACGTTTTAAAATGTGCGCTTTTGCGAGGTTAATATGTTCTTTACAAAATTGAAGGTGCCAGTTACTCTCCTCTAATTCGAGTTACATTTCGGACTCTTGTTTTACAGGTGATAATTTATACTTAATATACATACATCCGTGGGTATTACATGCATATGTACGTACATACGTAAATATATAAATGTATTTATATATATGTATTAGTTTGTTCATATTCAAGGTTGAGGCTAAACCGCGTCTTACCTTGTCTAATGGATCATCAGAAAGTTCTAGAAGGCTGCGTTGATTGCCAATCATCTTTAAAAGGGTGACAGATTTTTCGGTCAGGAAATGAATCGAAAGACGGGCCAAATCGGTTGATCACTATTAAGCCTGCTGCTGCTTGTGAACACCTGCCACACCTGGGCTTTAGGAAGTGTCAATGGCCAAGGAGTCTAGTGCACCTTATCACGAGGCCGAAAAGCGAGTGGTAAAGGATTTTAACCTTTCTGGGGAAGGATATGCTTGCTCAATGGAGGATGAAAGGGATACTACATATGGTATTTATGCAACTCATTGGTAGCAATTGATACCAACTGAACATCTTTGCGCTTGGAACTGCCAGTGTTTTGGGATCCCAGAAGATAGTGATAACCAAGCTTGAACTCCTGTGGCGTTAAATGCTTTCTTGTCATGGCCATAACGTTTATAGCATTCATACCGGTATTAGTATTGCAAGAGAAGAATTAGAATACAAAGCCATGCAGTTCTGAGTTTGTTTGGATGTGGTGCTTACGTATAATAACTGGTTTGTTCGAGAGAATGTTGGATCCTTTGGGTCTTGGGAACACAAAGATGAAAAAGCAGTGTGTGTGTTTAAAAACGTTAAAGGCAGAGTAAGTGCGTTCGGGTTAGCTGAAAGTACAGTGCATGAGAAAGGGTAGCAGCTTGTATAGTGTTAGGAAAGCTGGGTACGGGTGAAGGAGTACAAATGTAGTACTTGAGGTATATTTGTATGGGGCAGATTGAAAATGAGTATATCAAGTTGTATCCAGGTTTACCTACCAAGGTTAGAATGTGGGTGCAATTTCGCTCAAGAGAGCCGAGTTCTTAGAAACGTGAGAAATGCATATACAAAGAAAATGGATGGAAAATGGATAATGGTTAAAGATGCAAAAGTTCCAGAATTATGCGAGTGTGTAAAATTC
>NC_087215.1:61463316-61485816 GCF_015104395.2 Macrobrachium nipponense | reverse complement strand
TATGTATGTATATATATGGATATATTTAGCTAGATATTTTGCATAAATATAAAGGTTTGAAGAAGCCTTAGTTCTCTCGCTGTGAAGGGGAGTATCATGAAAATTACATAACGAGGTTATGTGTAAATATATATATATATATATGTATGATATATATGTATGTTTAAATATACTATATGTATTATATATATATATATATAATATAATATATATATATATATATATATATATATATATATATGGCACTAATCAATAAACTAGAATTCTGACTCATATTGGAACTGAACACAGGTTCGACGTCGATGTGAGTCAGTTTTATATGTACTTGTATATATTATGTATGCATATATACATTTACATAATACATATATACACTATATGTAAATACATACAATCATACATACATATGTACATACATATGCTTTTTAATATATATATATATATATATATTATATGTATATATAGATATATGTCTATATATATAGATATATGTATATATATATATATATATATATATATATATATATATGTTTGTGTGTGTGTGTGTGTCTGTATCTAATATGTTTTAATGGGAATGTCTAGGTGGACACGCGCTTTTTAAGCAAACAAACAAAAGAGACGCAGATCAGCGTATGTTTCATTCATACATATTATGCACAGAATGCTCACCCAAAATGACTTTCCTTTGAGCCGGCCGACACTCTTAAGGAGAAGAAGGAAAGGGGGGTGGGTGGGGATGAAGGGAGAAGAGGGAGGGAGGAACGAAGGCCCCTCGCCGTTGTTGGCCCGATCGATATAGTACATCTCCCTCATTTCTGTGATGTACACAAATCGGGAAATGAAGAACACGCTGGAAATATCGATTATTGGGCCTTTTCACGCCTCACTTGCATTCCGTGTTTGGCCTCCTGCATTCTTCTATTTCCTTTTTTTCTTTTTCTTTTTTTATTTGTCCTGCCCTTTTTTTATTTTATTTTTTTTTTACTTGTTACCCTGTCTTTTATATTTGCTCATATTAGATTTTTGGGGACCTGTTTCTTGGGTGTTGTTAATTAATAGTGTGCTCTCTCTCTCTCTCTCTCTCTCTCTCTCTCTCTCTCTCTCTGAATCTTGTAATTCCATTATGTATACACATATTTTTAAGCATTGCACCAGTTCCACATTAGGATACATGCGTGTATGTGTATACACACACACACGTACGTATATGTATATATATATATATATATATATATATATATATATATATATATATATAAATGAATTGTAATAGCCACAATGCCCTCTTAACTTTTCATATGCATCTGGTATAAATGACCAGTAGATTCTATATATATATATATATATATATATATATATATATATATATATATAATATATATATATATATATATATATATATTATACACACTTATATACACAGTTCAGTTAAGTAGTTTTTTATTGTAAGTTTAACCAAAAGACCTTCCGTGCACTTAATATACCATTAAAACAAACAGAATAATTTTATTGTTTTGTTTGTTGATCTATGTCATTTATTACGGCACCATTAACTAAGAATTCACTCTTTTTTCACATATGGTAGTCTTATCGGCCTTAAGTGTGCGGATTAAACTGTTGAGAGCCCTTTGCTTGTTTTGCAAGATTTAAGAAAGCAGTCTTCACTCGTTGCTTATTTAAGCTCCTTTTGTGACTGTTTTTAAAACTAAAGGTTTTTTAGCAATTTCAAACGAATTCAAACATAGGCAGTTCAGATGTTTAGCTGTAACTGTAAACCTTGAAGAAAGCATTTCTTTCACTAACAGAATCTCTTTCTAAAAATTTCTGCCCATAACATCTGTCTCTCTCCGGCCTCCCCTTCCCCTCTCTCTTCTAGGCCTCACCTAGTAATGAGCCTTGTACCAGAGTGCTAGGGTTTGGTGCAAGTTTCAGTGACGGTCTGCTCCCTTTTAACCCTGGGCACAGGCCGCTGTATTTTAATTGGATTTGGAATGTGCTTATTTTGGAGATCTCCCTTAAACTTGCGTTGGTTTACACATCTTAAAGCTACAATATGTTATATTTCCTGTGTCGGAATATTTTATTTTGCGACATATTCCGGTCAGTTAGGTAGGTATGCTGTTAAGCAAAAAATGCGTTATCTTAAACTTCAGGAAAGGAAGGAGGGTCGTGATTACCGGAAGAGAGGCACTGACGTCATCGTTTGATTTCCTGATTATTTTGTGTAAGGTTTTTAAATATATTAAGAACGGCGGTGGCAAGTTTTGCTGGAAAAACGTTATATATCTCGACCAGTTCCTTAGTTTTTTCTTTTTTAATTACGGAAGGTTTATTGTAGACAACCTTGATGTTTATCATTATTACTGGCTTCCTTTATTTCAAGGTTAAAAAGAGTTTTTCACTCACAACAATACCTCAAACAACTTCGGTCGAAGAACGTCCCTGACAGGTCTTTCGTAGCTGAATATAGTCGGAACAAAGAAAAGCCTATTCAATTTTGTAGATGAAACCTGATCCAAGTCGTTTTGCTCTGCCGTGTGAGGATGTATGCCCTCTCTATGGGCTCTCTGGGGTGGCCTCAGAAAGTCATTCTAATAGGATTGATAAAGTTTCGTGTCTGGTACGTAGCTGATTTTATCGACACATTAAAAGAAAACAATGTTCCTTCTCCGCATTCGCCGCATACGTCATTTCCTTACATTCTTCCAGCTCGAGTCTACCTGTTTCTCTCTCTTCATTTTCATTTCAGA
The DNA here is from genome assembly GCF_015104395.2 of Macrobrachium nipponense. Lineage (NCBI taxonomy): Eukaryota > Metazoa > Arthropoda > Malacostraca > Decapoda > Palaemonidae > Macrobrachium > Macrobrachium nipponense. The sequence goes on along the minus strand of NC_087215.1, from coordinate 61,483,066 downwards.
CCATCCCATCTATGACACCCATCCCTCCCTTCCTCTCCCAGCGCCCATTCCCCCCTACCCCACCCCACCCCACCCCCACCCCCACCCCCGGAGTCTAATCATGGAACAGACGCTTCTATTTTCCAGTAGAAGAATCCAGGCGGGTTCGTCTTCAGCCCAACTCAGCTGGCAAATGGGATTACCTTGGCTTGCGCATAAACACGACCTCAAGTAGTAAACCCGGGCATCTTTAAGAGGTTTACAGGGAGGTTTATAAGGACGGTTTTATAGGTTTACCTGAAAGCTTTCCGGGAGAAAAAAAGAGAGAGAGAGAAAAAAAAGAGGAAAGCGCCAGAGAAAAAGGGAGAGAGGAAGAGGGTTCGGAGGGAGGGGGGAGAGGAGAGAAGGAGATCCGGTTGTAGGATATTTTTTGAGTAGGTTGCTTACTAGGTTGTGGTAGCTGTTTGATGGTAGGGGAGGAGGTGTGGAGGGGGTGGGGGTGTGCCCCATCTTTGTAGGTAGGTAGGTTAGTGGGGGGTGATCTCCAACCTCACGGACTCAACGAAGCTTAAGGAGGATCGGACGGGATTTCAATATTGGGTCTATTTAGGTATGATCCTCTTGCTGCACATCCTTCCTTCTCCTCCTCCTCCTCCTCCTTCTTCTCATCTCCCCACCCATCCCTCCCCCTAACGTGGTATTTTTATCTATGCATTCCTTTTTCTTGATATTTAGTAATTTTTAGAGATCTGTGATACTGCTGTGAATGCGCCTTTCTTTTTCCTTCATCCTCTGGGAGACTGAAGGAGTTTTGTATAGTAAGCAGAAAAACCTTTGATGTTTACTTTTAAAATAGTGCTTCCGAATGCAGTATCTGGTGGAGGAAGTTTGAACGGGAAAGAAGTGGAAGAAATTATTATATAATATATAGTTGAAAATGATGGTCTCTGGGATTTTAGGGAGTATGTCTGGTAGAATTTCGGTCCCGTAGATTTATGTCCGCGACGCGAAAGAACTCGAATGCAATTTCGGAAGCGGGAAGCTCTAAATAGGTAATCAGTGATAAAATAATTAGAAATAAAAACTGATTAGGATAGGGGGTGCATAAGGCTTCGGAATTCAGTCACCTAAGATGTGTACGTTCATTATTTTATTTGTTATTTTACTTATTGAACATTAGAACTCTTCTTGGACAGATTACATAAAATTTTCGCTTATTGTCTTTCAGAAGTCTGTGATCTCTGCATACCTCAGTCCTGGTCTAGAGACAATAACAGATGTAAAATGCACTAGAAACTTGTCCTGTAAAAAAAGGTGATGCAGTTCCCGATCTGGGCATGAATGTATTCAGTGGAAAGATTGTATTTAACCTACCAGTTCTTATTAATTGGAAGCGGTTCTTCTGATGGTGCCTAACTATGGCTTATGTCGGCAGAAATGTCCCGTTGGTAAATCCTCCTTTTCTGGTTTTCAGAGGAATGGGCTCTCTCTCTCTCTCTCTCTCTCTCATCTATATTGGAGAGTTTTTGAATGCTTAATAATGATTATGAATTTCCATTAAACTTTCATATTATAGATTGATAACATTAATCAAATAAGCAGTAAAATAGCCGCATTTCACACAATTTCATGCCCTACTTTACAGCATTGCATGAGCAGCAACTTAAATCGCATTTATCCATTCGTCCTGTTTATTTGATTTTAATCACTACGACCTTGTCCTACATTCTTTCCCCCGCAGAGGGCTTAGTACTGTCAGTGCCCCTCATGCGATGATGTACCGTAAGCATTACTTAAGGTTCTTTGCAGCGTCCCTTCGGCCCCTAGCTGCAACCCCATTCATTCCTGTTACTATACCTCCTTCCATTTTCTTTCTTTCATCTTGCTTTCCACCCTCTTCTAACAATTATTTCATAGTTTCATAGTGTAGGGTGTCATTTAGTGAATTTTGAACGAAATCCTATACAGTCATGTAGCATCAATTTTGAGCATAGCTGTACATAAACAAAAATTGTGGATTTAAGCAGTGATTCAGGTTCAGGTTTCGGGAGATATATATAAACTAGATTAGGAAAACCCTACCGACAAAGTGAAAATACGTATTTTTTGTTTCGAGAAAATCGAGGCTTTTTGTGACCATTGCATTATGTTTCTCAAAGACGTGGATATCTACCCAACATATGATGCGGATCAGCATGGAAACATGGACGATGAAAAGGCTTAATTCTTCAGTAGACTGAAGTTATCTTGCGTCGATTATCATAGTTCTTGTAACGCCAATTTATAGAGTTGATGTAGTCTATAGCATATTAGTCTGACTTGCTTTTGCAGTTGCGAGTATTTTCCTTAATCAATGACTATATTTACATGCACCGTATTCCATCGTCCACTTTTCAAGGTCGGCGAATTATTCGTCTCGAGTGATGTTACCTGTAACATAACGTTCAGAGTAATGTTATTTTATTCAGGATTAATTATATGGAAATTTTCATAAATGTCTAATATTACTGTGATAAGCTGTCCTCTTTAGTTCTTTTAATCCTGTTAATCCTGTTCTAACGCCATAGTGCTTTCATCGGAATTAGAACAGAGAGAGAGAGAGAGAGAGAGAGAGAGAGAGAGAGAGAGAGAGAGACTCTCCTCTCTCCATGATGTACGCTGTCGGCGTCAACAGCATCATGTGTGTCGCTGTGCTTATGTCAACAATCCGTAATGTGCAAAGGGTCTTTCGAAACGACGAGAGAGAGAGAGAGAGAGAGAGAGAGAGAGAGAGAGAGAGAGAGAATTCGTGTTTGCCGTTGTAGGCTGCTGCAAGAAACTCGCACGAACGCGTCATCTTAATTAAAGCGGGCCAGTCCTTTTTGTCAACAAATGTATGAGAATTTTAGGTCGTCCAGGCTCGACTCCTCCCACCACATTCATATGAATTCTTGGCTTAAATGGCGATGCTGAATCGTCCTAGAAAGATTGGTGTTTTTTTTTTTTTCTGTATAATTGGTGATTGCTTGCAGGTTACAATTATCTTTTACTGTATATTCAAGAATGGTTTGTTATTAACAAGAACGTTGTGATCTGCTGCTATTCATTGCTAGTTTCAATAGCAAAAGACATTTGCTGGTTGTGGTTTTAGTGACCATAAGAGCTCATCCTGTCAGTGATGTCAATTGATTTATTCTGCGATCTGTTGATTAATATATATATATATATATATGTGTGTGTGTGTGTGTGTCTGTGTGTATGTGTGTGTGTGTGCAGTTTTCGTATTTAAATAGTTTAGATATCTATGAAAAATAATTAGTTTATTGAGCGAGTAGTGAGGTCCTAAACGAATCAAGAAATTGCAAACCAAAATGATCTAGAAATGTTATTTAAATAATTAAGACCAAATCACTGGGATTAATATGGATAATGACTAAATTTTTACACAAATAAAAAAATGTATATTTTGCTCTTGACGAGATGACACGAGAATATTGAAATTCATGGATGCTGTCGAGTCGTGTAAAATTTTTATTTATGTTACCCAAACGGTAGTTGTATTTTTACAACCGAAATCCAAGATTCCTTGCGTGAGACAACTTTTTTTGTTTTGCTGTAAAAGAAAACCAGTGAGTTAGTTTTGTATGGCTGTCCGCACTTTTTCTGTCCGCCCTCAGATCTAGGGAAAAAAACCACTTAGGGTAGAGGGCTGCAAATTAGTATGTTGATCATCTACCCTCCAGTCATTAAACATTCCAAATTGCTGCCCTCTACCCTGAGTAGGTTTTATTTTATTTGAGGGTTAAAGTTAACCATGATCGTGCTTCTGGCAACGCAATAACACAGGCCACCACGGCCGACTGAGAGTTTAATGGGCCGCTGCTCATACAACATTGTACCGAGACCACCGAAAGATAGCTCCTTGATTATTCGCTCTACAAAAAACTGTGTTGCGTCGAAGGATATTTTACTTATTAAAGTTTGTACTTATACTTTCAAAAGAACCGGTAAAGCAATTGTCCTACTTACAAGAGATTAGGAATATCAATTAACAAGGATTATGCTCTCCGCGTAACGAGCTATCTGGATTTAATCGTTGACCTCCTTTCCAGACTACGTCAATGTGTATTTCTGGTGATAGAAGTTCACTCTCGACGTGGTTCGGAAGTCACGTAAAGCCGTTGGTCCCGTTGCTCAATAACCACTGGTTCCATGCAACGAAAAAACACCATACAAACAAACAAACAGACTACGCCACTGTAGTGTAAATCCTACCTAGGCGAAAAGATTTATTAATAGTTTGCTACAAGTTTTAAGAGTATAATAAAAAGTTGTTTTTCCAAGAGCCAAAAAATGTGTATCTTTATATTTAAAGAGTGGCTTCTGTAAATGGTTTACAAGGCAGTCGTAAAGGTATTGCATTTGGTTTTCATCGCGAAACTCTGTCAAGTTACAAGAAAGTGAGCAGGCCTTAAATCATTTCTTTGTAAAGAAACTTGTACTCGAAGTGTATGCGCTCTTGCACACTCTTATTTTGGTGTTTTCGTCTATGCACGAAAAGATTGAGTGGATAAATGACCTTTTTTTTTTATGAGAACCTCATTCCCTCCCAAAATCAGTTCCGAAACATTATGACAAGTCGCAGGACTAGATTTTGAAGAAAATAACTTTCCCGAAGTAGTACACCATTTTCTCAGTATCGTATTCGCCCCTGAAGGTGTTAATACTAAAAAGATGATAATTACTGGGAATAAGATAAAAGAGTCGGTAGAAAGGTTGCCGCAGCACTTAAATGATCGAAAAGGGGGGCTTAGACCCCTAGATTGCTGGGACGTCGGCTGGTGATCTTGAAGTGACCTTGGGGCCATTCGCTCACTGAGGGGTTAAATATAATTCACCTGTTAAGGAGAGAGAGAGAGAGAGAGAGAGAGAGAGAGAGAGAGAGAGAAATCAAAGCTTTTTGAGAAGACAGCGATTTCAGTTTAGAACCAATGAATTTCGAAACTAACGATAAAGTGGCCCCTTACTAAAGTCTACGGCAGGTGCGAAGCGTGTTTCACTGTGTGTTTGTTTGTATGTTAATTGTTAGCTCAATTGCTATAACAGTTGAGTTCAAAGGTCAGCAGAGACCCAGTGAATTTTAAACCAGAGCAGCAACTGAGCAGGGGGAGACAAAAGTCCCAATCAGCCGCTAACGAGCACTTAGGCGCCTGAGTGTGTGTGTGTGTGTGTGTGTATGTATATATATATATATATATATATATATATATATATATATATATATATGTGTGTGTGTGTGTGTGTGTGTGTGTGTGTGTGTGTGTGTGTGTGTGAGAGAGAGAGAGAGAGAGAGAGAGAGTATTGTCACATCAGTAATCACGTATATCGCTATTTTGAGCCAAACTAACCTTTCACCGTACATAGGCGTAATTCTTTTTCTGGAGGTTATGAAACGGCGCAGAAATAAAGAAATTCCGGAAGGGGGGCGGGGTTATGGGAGAATTAAAGGTTGGTAAGGGATTCAGAGGAGGAGGAGGAGTAAGAGTAGGGGAAGGGGGGGGGAGGTGAGGAAGAGAAGACGAGAAATAAATGGATAAATCATGGCGGGAAAAGGAAACGTTTTGCACAAATAACCGTCATTTGTCCGCGTTGCATTTCATACATAAATTGTCTCTCTCTCGGCCCACTAACGCTCAAGCATTCAGAAGCGTCACTGTGACGCAGTTTTAATTAAAATTATGCAAACTACTCTGGATCATTTTCATGGGGGATGGTAGGAGGCTGGTTCGTGGTGGGGGTGGGGGTGGTGGTGGTTAGTCAAGGAGGAGGAGGAGGAGGAGGAGGGAGGAGTGGAAAGGGAGGGAAAGTGAAGGAAGAGGGTGTTACAGAGTAGGAAAAAAAGTGGATGAATGGGAAGACGAAAAGAGAATAGCAGAGAAAGTTGGGAAAATAGGGAATAAACGAAATATTTGGGAGAATATGTTGCAGTAGCAGAACAGCCATACAAAAAGGATGAAAATGATTGGCTGATTATACAAGAACATTGTTCATTTTACTGACCTAACATGAAATTAGTTCATTGCCTTAAAAATAAAGTTAGTTCATAGTTTTAATTGAAATAGTTATTCGATAATGTTATCAAGAAACTCAGCATGTCAAAGCATTTCTTAGATGTCTGTTAATTGTTAGAATGAGAGAAATGCAAATTTCCAAAGATAAACATCGACCGAAATAAACCTCAAAGTTAATAAGCTCGGAAGATAAACGTGTTTAAAAGAGTATGTTACTCAAACTTCCTTTCATTTATCAGTCAAAATTTCAGAAAAAAAAAAATGCAGTAAATCTGGCGAGGTATGGCAACCTGACCGAGAATGGATTGTGTTGGGGGGAGGAGTTGGGGGGTTGGGTGGTGGGACCCTGACAACGCATATTGGATGGCCAAGTTACTAAAGAAAAATAATAAGCATCAATATTGTATAATCACGCTATGATTCTATGACAACCGGTTTTAATTACGGCGGATTCTCTTTACAATAATTCTGATACGAGTTTTAAGGAAATGCGTTTTTGTAGGTCCCGGTTGACACACCAAGTTGTTGTTCTGTAGCAGTTATTTCATTGTTGGTTGTAGTATTCGCTCTTTAGGATTTTATTTTAATGGTGGTTGTTTTATGATGTTTACTTTTAGTTGTTATATTGGTAGTTGCTGTTGTGAAGGGAGATGCTGTAGTTATTCCTGACTATTTTTGTAGCAGTAGTTGTTGATTTTCTTGCTATTCCTACAACCAGTTGTTGATTTAATGATGGTTGTTTTAGGCTGTTTTAGTTGTTTTAGTGGCAGTTGCTGTTGCGAAGGGGGATGCTGTAGTTATTCCTGACTATTTTTGTAGCAGTAGCTGTTGATGCTCTTGCTATTCCTACAACCAGTTTTTGTTTTAATGATTGTTGTTTTATGTTGTTTTAGTTGTTTTAGTGGTAGTTGTTGTAAAGGGGGATGCTGTAGTTATTCCTGACTACTTTTCTAGCAGTAGTTGTTGATGCTCTTGCTATTCCTACAACCAATTGGTGTTATAGTGATGGTTGTTTTATGCTGTTGTTACTTTTAGTTGTTTTAGAAGTATTGCTGTTATGAAGGGGGATTCTGTAGTTGTTCTTGCCTATTTTTGTAGCAGTAGTTGTTGATGCAATAGCTATTCCTACAACCAGCTGTTGTGCTGTTAATGATAATGAAGGTTGTTGTTTCTCGTTACTTTGTATTGGAAGCTGTAACCAATCCAGTGGTTGATGAGTGTTTGAGCAAACTTTAAAGCTGTTATGTGTCCCGATCTTTTGGTCCACGGGTCCATTTGTTAAATGGCTCTGAAGTTGTTTTCATGTTCGCTGTTACTGGTCTGGTCTAGTTTTATCGGCCGTTACGGCTGTTTCGTGCGTCCTTCCGTTTGGCCGCTGTTCGTATTGTTGGGGGATGCTTATGTGGTTTATATTCTCTCTCTCTCTCTCTCTCTCTCTCTCTCTCCTGTAACGTATTAGTAAGTTCCTGTACATATTTTCCTTCTGAATTACCTTGTATTTCAGTGTTGTTGTGATATTTACATACTGTTGTATTTGTGACAAAAAAATATACACACCTACTATATACACATACATACACGTGTGTGTGTGTGTATATATATATATCTATATAATATTTAATATATAATATATATAATATACATACATTCATACATTCATATTTGTGTGTATATGTATGTTTGTGTGTAGTTTATATGTAAGTGCGTGCGTATAGCTTGTGTATGCGTTTTCTGTTCGTATACGTGCATATACATCATATACTTGTTTTATGTATGTTCATTCTCTTTATAAGAAAGCAAAATCTGGGAAATGTTCGAATAATGTGAAACTATTTCCAGTTCTCTGTTTCATGTATTTTATTACGTTCTGTAACGAAGGATTTATTTATTTATTTATTTATTTATTTATTTATTTATTTATTTATTTATTTATTTAAAGGATGTACAAGGTGACCTCCCGTCTGCCAATTTTTTATTTTCTCCTTAGCGATCCTTTCTGAGAGCCCGTGTGTGTGTGTGTGTATGTGTTGTGTGTATATATATATATATATATATATATATATATATATATATATATATATATATATATATATATATATATATATATATATATGTATGCAATATATTATATATATATGTAGATATTAATCTATTTATTTATTTATTTCTTCTATTGGGCCATGTTAAATCCAAGCAAGTTTTAATGTTTTTAGATCTAATAAAGTATTCCCCTTATGTGGTTAGTTAATTTGTGAAAGACCCATGTCTTAAAGTTGTATTTGTTAAAGTCCTTTCTTAAGTTTCATTCCCTTGATTTTTTTCTTTGCGAATCTACGAAACACTCGTTATTTCATGTCAGTTCTTAGAGTGTTAATAAAGAGCCAGTGTCGCTTTCAGTCGCCATTAACTTGTCTTCGCATCTAAACGAGACGACTTCCAATCATTCGTTTTCATTTTATGAGGTTTATTCAAAGTCGCATATTTTTTATCTCGTTTGTGTAGGGACTGCTGAAGGCCTTCATATTTTGTAACTTCTTATTGGTAGTGCTTCCTCCGCCATTTCGCTTACTCGGGGGGTAAGCCTTACAAATGACTTTGTTGTTTGTTGTTGAGTAGAAAAGCCCCATGGAAGAGCCTACAAAAGCTCTGAAAAAGGTGTTTTGCGTCGAGTTATAGATTAAGGAATTTTATGATAGGATATGTGTGATTTATTTATTAGAATGAAAATGAAAGAAATAAGTAATGTGCATGTTAAACAAGACAGAACAGTAATTGCTACTAAAATATAGCGTATTTATGTTAATTTTCGTTGGTGAAACAAAGCTCTATTTGGCCGTAGCATTTAGCACGCGCTCCGAGTAAGCTGGAGGTCGGGTCACGCCTTGTTTGTATAATTTTATTTATTAGAGGGTCATAAATGGAGCTCCACTATATTAAATTTTTATTGGCTGCTGGTGTATGTTAATGGAGTGGCTTTGACGCTTCTTGCAAAGTGCATTCAGTAACACAACAATATAATTTGGTCCTGAATATGTCATCGTACTTGTGGTGTTAGTACGGCAGGAGTTAATTAATGTTTTATCAATATCCGTTCCGCACGGAATACCGTTGCGCTCTCTCTCTCTCTCTCTCTCTCTCTCTCTCTCTCTCTCTCTCTCTCTCTCTCTAAACCGTATAAATACGTTCAGCATAAAGATGGTTTAAACGTCGTGGTTCACTTATAAAACAGCCTGTTTTTTTTTATTATTTCGCAACGTATCGAGGTTTACGCGTATACGTACACACAAACTATATATATATATATATATATATATATATATATATATATATATATATATATATATATATATATATCAGTTTCTGAACGTGGTTTGTTACCGGGTATTCGTATTAGCCTTTATAAATACTCGTTTGTTTTTTCGGAAATCATATATATATATATATATATATATATATATATATATATATATATATATATATATATATATGTGTGTGTGTGTGTGTGTGTATTGTGTGTGTGTGTGCGTGTGTGTATGGTTATTTGTGCATATGTTTAGGGATGTGTGGACCCCAACGCCCACTTTTGGAAGGTGGAATCAGCCAATTGGTACAGATTTTCAGGGAATCGATTCCGGTCTGCCGTCCTTCATCCAAACCATCTACAACAAATGGGTGACAGTTTCTCCTTCCTCCAAGAATGAAAGAATGCGCAATCGAGTTTTCCGTACACCGTATAATCAAGTCCACCGAAAATAGAACCATGTTTCGGTGTTGATGGTATAATGCTTTATGAGCTGCGTCCCATGAAACTTTACCCATGGCTCGGTTATGGCCTGTCCTTTAAAAAAACTCATGAGGCTAGAGGGCTGCAATTTGGCATGTTTTATGATGGAAGGTGGATGGTTAACATGCCAATTTGCAGCTCTCTAGCCTCAGTACTTTTTTAGAGTTGGGTGCTGACAGAAAAAGTGCGGACTGACCGACAAAGCCGTCACAGTTGTTACTTTGAACAGAAAACTAAAAAGCGTTGGGCTAGCAACCTCACTCTGAAAGACTTGATGATTAAACGGATTCGTTTTGCCTGGCATAGTGGCTAGTGTTGTGGTGTGCCACTCAGATATCGCAGGTTCGCCTCTTCCCAGGGCGATGAATAATCACTGGTTCTATATCATGATCAGTTCCTGCTGCAGTGTGGGATCTTCAGCCGTGGGAGGTTGAAACCAACATTCTTTGGAAGCTTGAATTTCAAGTCAATGGCCTCTTTGGTTCCCCTATTTTATCTACTGAAATTAAAAATAATAATAATAATGCCTTGACTTTAATCTTTTATATGATTTATGTATTAATTGTTTTCATTCAGTTAAATTTTACTTTCTCACAATTTGGTCGTTTCCGGGTCAGTTTGTGGTGAAAAAAGGTTTGGGGTGGGAGTAATTATTGCCTAACAAAACGTTATGGTCCAGTGTGCAGTCCTGATTATTGTAAGTTCACCGTGGATTAAAGGTTTATATTAATTCAATTACTGTTACCCCACACATTTTTTTCAACTGTTCATTTCATAATATAATAAGGTGATCTGGTATGAAAAGCTGAGTTTTCAACAATTTTATGTTTGAAGTTTTTTTTTTTTTTTTTTACATGTTATTGTCTATAAATTATTAAATTTTTTTCATGTTATTTATCGATAATATAACGTTGATTGCCTGGCATTTATTTTACATCTTTGGTAGATATTGATTTTCTCTCTCTCTCTAAGTGCACTAGTTCGGTCGAACATATATTCTCACTGTGAAACAAAGATACTCAAATTGTTATATAATGATTTTGGTCATATGATTTCATTCATTTATTCATTATTATTATTATTATTATTATTATTATTATTATTATTATTATTATTATTATTATTATTATTGTTGTTGTTTATTTATTTATTTATTTATTATTTTTTATTTTTTTTTTTTTTTGCTCTATCACAGTCCTCCAATTCGACTGGGTGGTATTTATAGTGTGGGGTTCCGGGTTGCATCTGCCTCCTTAGGAGTCCCATCACTTTCTTACTATGTGCGCCGTTTCTAGGATCACACTCTTCTGCATGAATCCTGGAGCTACTTCAGCCTCTAGTTTTTCTAGATTCCTTTTCAGGGATCTTGGGATCGTGCCTAGTGCTCCTATGATTATGGGTACGATTTCCACTGGCATGTCCCATATCCGTCTTATTTCTATTTTCAGGTCTTGATACTTATCCATTTTTTCCCTCTCTTTCTCTTCAACTCTGGTGTCCCATGGTATTTCGACATCAATGAGTGATACTTTCTTCTTGATTTTGTCAATCAACGTCACGTCTGGTCTATTTGCACGTATCACCCTATCCGTTCTGATACCATAGTCCCAGAGGATCTTTGCCTGATCGTTTTCTATCACTCCTTCAGGTTGGTGCTCGTACCACTTATTACTGCAAGGTAGCTGGTGTTTCTTGCACAGGCTCCAGTGGAAGTGCCGGACATTCGCTTGCTATGTGGTTTATGGTTTCATTTTTCGTATTGCACTTCCTACATATGGGAGAGATGTTATTTCCATCTATCGTTCTTTGGACATATCTGGTTCTTAGGGCCAGATCTTGTGCCGCTGTTATCATTCCTTCAGTTTCCTTCTTGAGTTCTCCCCTCAGTAGCCATTGCCACGTGTCATCGCTGGCTAGTTCTTTAGTCTGTCTCCGGTATTTGTCCGTGCATTGGTTTGTTATGCCATTCCTCTGTTCTGGTTGTCTTTCTCCTGTCTCTGCATATTTCTGGGTCTTCGTCTACTTTTATCAGTCGTTCTTCCCATGCACTCTTGAGCCACTCGTCTTCACTGGTCTTCATATATCGCCCCAGTGCTTTGTTCTCGATGTTGACGCAGTCCTCTATGCTTAGTAGTCCCCTCCCTCCTTCCTTTCGTGTTATGTATAGTCTGTCCGTATTTGCTCTAGGGTTTAGTGCTTTATGTATTGTCATATGTTTCCTCGTTTTCTGGTCTATGCGGCGAAGTTCTGCCTTCATCCACTCCACTATTCCTGCGCTGTATCTGATTACTGGCACTGCCCATGTGTTTATGGCTTTTATCATATTTCCGGCGTTGAGTTTTGACTTGAGTATCGCCTTGAGTCTCTGCATATATTCTTTCTTGATCATGCCCTTCATCTCTTGATGTTTTATATCCCCTCCTTCCATTATTCCCAGGTATTTGTATCCCGTTTCATCTATGTGTTTGATTTTGTTCCCATCTGGTAGCTTTATCCCTTCAGTCCTTGTTACTTTGCCCTATTGTATGTTGACTAAGGCACATTTTTATATTCCAAACTCCATCCTGATGTCCATAGATACAATCCGTACAGTCTGGATTAGGGTATCTATTTCCTTGATGCTCTTACCATACAGCATGATTATTATTATTATTATTATTATTATTATTATTATTATTATTATTATTATTATTATTATTATTATTATTATTATTATTATTGTTGTTGTTATTATTATATGTGCATGTGTCACTGATATGGTCCTTTTAGGCTCCGTTTGAATGTATTCAGATGTATAATAATGATAACGGTGATTTTATGATAATGTACTACACATTTCCAGAAATAATAATAATTATTAATTCTAATAATAATATCTTGTAAATCCCTTGAATTTTCTCGGTTGTTCTCATTGTGTGTGTGTGTGTGTGTGTGTGTGTGTGTGTGTGTGTGTGTGTGTGTATGCTTTTCTGTTATGGTAAAGATTGCTGTACTGCCCAAGCTCTCATATGTGGCCATTTTTTATAGTATTCAACAAACACCTACATATATAAGCATTAAGCTACAAAATGTCCTTTAATATCCAATTTACTCTACCTCGGAAATAATATATTTTCATATGTATGAAATTATATTATTTCCGAGGTTGATTGAATTGGATACTAAAGACATTTGTAGCTTAATGCTTGTATAATCAAGGGGATGTGATGAAATTAATTCATTTATACACAGGTTTTTATGCATACACTGATTCGTCTGTGTAATGGAAGTGGATCCACCTCTGCGTGGCGAGCTTTTCAAGATTTACACTTCGTGGTGGTGTGGTGTGTTTGAATGAAGAGGACGTGGTAGCCATAGCACTGGGGTAAACTTTGCTAATCACTTAAATCTAACCGAGAAACCTCTTTATATCGAGATAACTCAATCAGAAAGACACCTGTGGCATCCCCTTCCATTTCTCCTTAGAGATAAGTCTCTAATGCAATTCTAGAGTAATTGTTTTGCACGACAAACTCCTCTCCTCCTCCTCCTCCTCCTCCCTTTTCGGGTTTCATAACAGAAGTTTCAATTCGGCTGATTCGATTATATCGGTGTTTCCTGTCTCCCTCTCCGTTGGGTTCTTTGCCCTCTTTGTTTCATGCGGCTCACAACAGAAGCCTAATTTGTTTCGTGAATTTCACAAGTGATTGTCTCATTAAATATTCGTGTTTTATTATTTTTATGCTATCAGTAGTAAAAATTTTTTTATTACAAAAATGATTGAACTTGGGCTCCTCAACTGTAATCTGATGTATCAGATTACAGTCGTATGCCCCATTCACCAAGGCTGAAAGATTGTAATTTGAGCATAGTTTTTGTACATAATGTCGGAATTGTATGGCTACTCTTGGAACACTGTTGTTAGATGACATGGATGAAATGAGGGGAGGGTATTTAAGACACTTGTGCAACCACCAGTAAAGAAATGTCCGGATCTAAAAAAAGTAGAGAGAAAAAGCGGACATCAGATGAAACCTGCAATGTTATGAGAGAAGGGAAAAAGGCAGAAAAAGGTAGATTGTTAACCCTGGAGTGAAGATTGCTTTATATATGAAAAATTAAATATCAGAGCTTAGAAAGTAAGGTCAAAGGTCAAACGGTGTGAGAGACGTCACAAGTACGACCGAGGGAGTGAAGCCGAAAGGGGATTCGCGAGAGTGATGGACTCTGGAACAAGAGAGGCTTTTCCAATGATTACAGACATATCAGGATTGCGTAAAATATAGGAAGATATGCCATTGCGGGATCTTCATATAAACCTCATTGCGTCAGAAAAGATGCTGTACGTGGCACACGATACATGGAATCACCGAGATATTCGTTTAAGAGGAGGTAGTTTAGAATATTATTCAATTCACAATCTTAGCTCTCAGGAGTATGATTATGTTGTATACTGATAAATTTGCCTCATCATGTTTTTAAGTGACAGGATCCCCGTTATGTCTCCGATCAGTATAGGTGGAAGTGAGTTGCACTTCGTCAAGTATCGTAAACTGTGCTTCGATACAGTGTAGGAAATGTATTTCTGTTGTCTTTAGTGAAAATGTTGGTGATGGAAGAAGATTCCGAACTTCCTTAAGTAGCTGATACGTTTTCATGGCCACTGCATTTGATCATTACAGAGAAGGCGATATTTAACCATTTTGTTGAGTTTTGAGTTGAGAATGTTTAGCCTCTAGTTTCTTGCAGTGACTGTAGGTTATTTTTATCTTTTTGTCGTTTCCTAGCTAAATTATATTTTTGGTAAAACGTATTTACCTCCATATTTGGTTGGTAGCCATTTTTAATCTCCAAATTGACCTATAATAAACTATGTAGCGAAATATAGCTCCATTTAAATTGTTCCCGATGTCTATCCTCTGCTCATCTCCATAAAATGCCATTTAAAGGGTGACATTTCCAAAGCATTCGGTAGCGTCATGTGCCGTAATGTTGCTGCTAGGAAGTTACAGCACAGGGTTTGCGCTGCTCAGGACATCATATTTCAGCAGAGAATCGCAACCTTAAAAAAAAAATATATATATGTTTTAGTAAAGGCGAGAGGTACCCTACCATCTACAACGTTGGCGCAAAGGTTTTGACTTTAGTTTGCTTATAATAGTTCGATGATCTTTTGAATAGAATTGCAATTTATAGAGGAGATTACGTGGAAGTGGACATTTACTAGGTCAGAATTAATCTTCAGCGTTTAGAATCAGATTTAATGTCTTTTATCATGTTAGAGGCTTACTGACAGGTTTCGTTTAAGTCTGTTTAGATAAGGAGTTTATGTTTGTTTTTTCTCCAAATCGTGTTTTGCTACGGTTTATTATTATTATTATTTTATTATTATTATTATTATTATTATTATTATTATTATTATTATTATTATTGTTATTATTATTATTATTATTATTATTATTATTATTATTATTATTAAGATAATGGCAGGATTAAGCGAGGTGATTTTATATAGTTTTTTTAGAAAAAAGAAGAAAAAATTGATAAACAATATATAAATAAACTCGCATAATACTGCCGTTCTCTTTAACGGTATTTGCCTAAAAGAGGGTCTTTTACCAAATTATTATTATTATTATTATTATTATTATTATTTCATTTAGTGTGGTTGTCATATTTGAATGCTGTATGTTGTCCATAGAATTTGACTTTGTTTACACTAACTCCCCCTTTCCACGCTATGTTCTGTCTGCCTGTCCTTCCTCCCCTACTACCTCTTCTCGCAGCTGGCCTTCTGTCCCCTTCCCCCCCTCCCGCCCCCTCCCCCTCCCTGTGAGCCACATTCCGGTGGTCATAGCATTTATTGGTCTGATTAAAAGGATAAAAATCTAGTGTGCATTGTGGGAACCCATTATTAAAGCCGCCCCACGGCGATTATTGGCTTTGATTCTCTGTCGATGGCATTTGTTTTTCAGTATTCACTCCAATATCCGCTTCCGCTGTATCTCTGTATCGGCCCATCTTTTCCCTCCGCGATGCTTCTATTAAGCTCTTTATGTTAGTGCACTCGTTTGTTTTGACACCCACACGCTCGTGCGCGCGCGCACGCAAACAAAGTATGGGGGTTTCGGTTTTTATTCTTTTTCGCTTTTGGCCTTCAAGGGGTTCCGTTTGTTTTGACATTCTGACACTCACTCTCCTTGCTGTACGCCACAAAGATTGGCTTCTTCATTGTCATTATTTATTTTGTGGCGAAACGGATTTCCCCATATATTGTTATTGATATGTTTTATGTTAATGCAGTAGTGCACACTCACTCACACATGCGAGAGAGAGAGAGAGAGAGAGAGAGAGAGAGAGAGAGAGAGAGAGAGAGATTGTTCATTATACATGTTTTCGCTTGTGACCTTCAAGGTGTTTTTGAAATGAATGCCTTTTCTCTCTTGGATTGACAGCAAATAGTTTATGCGACAGTTCAGAGAATTAGAATGATCGTAGGTTATGGTTTGACGCCAAATTGTTTAACTAAGGTATCGTATGAATTATTTTAGAAAAAGATGTATCGGCTACATAGAGAGCTACTTGAGAAATCCAAAAGTAGATCCAACTTAAATGGCCCGCCTTTAGAAAGTGGGAAGTTTATATTTGATGCTACTTGACTCATGTCAGTTTTATGAATGGCCAACAAATACAGAGGTTGTAAAAGCACTTCATTTATTAAAGAGAGAATATTCTTTGGGTTTATCTTGAAGTTTAGTCTCTATCCCATGAAATATTCTAGATTTTGTATGTGCCTACTTTTTTCCCTTGCGTACGTTATACAGAGAATATATTTAAAAGTATGGCCCGACTGGGGTGGGGATGGGGAAGTAACCCAATGGCCTTCATGTCAAGAAGGCGAAGGATTAAAATTACGAGGCTAATCGGCGTTGGAGTCTGGGAAAACAAAGGTTTACATAAAATTCCATAGCATGGTGTTGGGTCAAAAGACACCGTCACTGAGCGCAGTAACAGCAGGATTACCAATTCAGTTCCCGTGTGAAACCATATAAAAAAGGGGGAGGAGGGTGGAGGGGAAAAAGTGATAGGTATGGGAGCATACTTTCTCTTATGACTAAACAAACCAATAGTTTCGTTAATAGACACAGAACCACAGAATCGTTTGTGACAAGGGCTATGGGTAGACATAATGGTTGAATTCAGTATTGTCAGAGAGAAGATAAACTGGGCTTTTAAAAGAAGAAGCAATATTCGTAAGAGGAATGGCTCACACCAGCAAATGTCTAGCAGGTTCGATGGTAAAAGTAGTGTGTGACTTCGAAGTAAATTTTAAAAATCTTTATATTTGTAAGGTAGCTTCAACACAGAAAATGTTAACAGACTGCCTGCTGGTTTTCGATTTTATCGAACGGAATAGTAGAGTTGGGTGGGTAGTCGATAGAAATAAGCAGAAAAGTGTCTTTGGTTACAAAATTGGATGATGGCTGAATTGTGAAGGTGGAAGATGGTTGAGGGTTATAACATAAGAAAGGCAAAGTCAAGAATTCACTGATAAGGAAGATAAAGTGAATAGGTAGGGGTTCAGAAGTCCTAAGGAACACCACTCAAAATCTGTTGTCGTCAACAACAGATGAATTTCATTAGTGATAGTTAGAAAAATGAACTGTCTGGCAAGCGCCTTACAGATGAATTGAGTACATAAGGTTCCTCGAAGTTAAAATCCCAATAGATCTTGTCAAGTGGAATTCTTGTTAGTACACAAAATTAACTTCGGACTTTCATTTTAACAATTTAAGGATTTACATGCCATTATACCAGCATGAAATAAGTAATGCAAGGAAATTCGATATTTTAACAAGTGGTATGTATCAAAATAATAGGAAGGAGATATGCTGTCTTATAATAGAAAAAAATCAGCTTATTTCACAGTAAGTCATAAGGATTGTCGTCGCAGTGCTTTGAGATCTATTACTACTTTCGTCCGTTGCCAAATTCTTGAAAGATAGGCAAGACATTATTCCAATTAATAACAGTTACACTTCCATATTGCTTGTGTGGATATCTTGGCCGTCTTAATCCACTTAGGAGGAAAAGAACTAAATATCAACCTTTTGTTATTCTTTAGTCGAGAATAATATGCAGCCTTATCATTGCCTCTTTTATATATATATAATATATATATATATATATATATATATATATATATATATATATAATCAGTGAAAGTTGAAGATCAGTGCTCGATTAACTCACGTGTATTTAAATTTAACCTAATCGGCAGTGTGTTCGATGGAGGTTTTATTTTAGTTTCTTGCTATGTTGTCATTGTTTTATGTAGTTAAGGTTATGCAAATGTTTCAAAGACATCTACCCAAGGAATGCATAAGAAAAATCCACAATTATATCAATAGGTTATATTACTTATATAAGATGAAAACAGACTTGAAAACGCTGAACGGTGTTTCTCCTCAGTGTTTAAAAAAAAAAGCTTTCAAGTGCTTGAAAGTTTTTGTTTTTGTCTTCTATAAATAATTAAACTCATATATATAACTGTGGATTTTTATTATACAGCATTTGTTCACGACATCGTGAATTTCTTAGCAACCCAAGGAATGTCATTATCCAGGGAAGGGCAAGCAAAATTTCTCCAGCTTATCGAGTGGTACTGCAGTAGGAAGGGATTAGCAAGGTCATTATGTTCCGAGCAAGTCGCTGCTAGTATCCATGTCAACAGGAGGGAATATTTGGAAAAGTTTGTCGCCGCATACGTAGGCGAAAATTAATTCAAGAGGATGTTCTGGAGCGCTCGAGTACGCAAGGGCTGGCAGATGCTGCGTCTGATAATGCGGACGGCATTCAGTGTTCCTTCATTGACCTCTTTGTACATATTCAACTTTCATAGTGTCTTAGATTTTTATGTTAAGATTTGCATGAATTTATGATTAGATGAATAATGATGGAGCCAGATTATTGCAGTTCTCCAAAGTGTGCTTTATGCGTCAGCAAATTTTCCTTAATGAAAGACAGAAGGTTTTGCCTTTATACATTTTATTGATGTGTTCTTGTCTGTCTTAAATAAGGGGTGACAAATGCTTACGGAATTCTTCTGCTTACGTTGTTGTAGAGAGGATTTTTATAAACGCCCTTCCCCCCCAAAAAAAAAAATATTAGCCTCGTCCCAAAAGTGATTTGTTACCTAGTTTTGTCTTCAGGAAGGAGTGATAATAGCATTCAGTCCTGACGAACCTTCAACATTCACAGAGGAATTTCAATGGCTAGGAATGTAAACAGTGTCTAAGAATGATAATAAATAGTTCACAAATTTATTTTGCCTGTTAAGGCTTAGAAAACAGGCTGTTGTTTGGGCGTTAATTAATTAACTAGCTATGATAAAAGATTCATTATATCAGTTGATGTTGAAATGAGCAGACAGTTCCTGGTTCGAATGCGCTACTCAGTCAGAATGCACCAATATTGTGTGTTATTAACGGTGATTTTGTTTAATTTTCTTTAAAGTTATATTGTAATATTGCTATTGATTTGATCTGATGAATTCGTCAGGACATATTACACATTAAATATTTTACGTGATGATTTACGGTTTCGGTGATGTGTGATTACGTTTCTTTTACAATTACTACTTGAAAGCAGGGATAGTCCTTAAGCTTTTAGATGCTTCTGACGCCTTTGCAGAGGAAACCTCTCTCTCTCTCTCTCTCTCTCGCTCCCTCGCTCCTCGCTCTCTCTCTATCTCTTCTCTCTCTCTCTCTCTCTCTCTCTCTCTCTCATTTTATTTATTTATTTTATTTTATTTTATTTTTTGAGGAGTTGGACTGAACCAGAAACGAGTGAAAAATTGCACGAACAGGAATGTGTAAATCATCAGATAAACAGTGGAAAAAATACAAGGTTCATGTAAATATGCATTATCAGTCACAGATATTAAATAGGACGAAGT